>NW_024412438.1:3359846-3389083 GCF_014898765.1 Herpailurus yagouaroundi | reverse complement strand
GCCCTCCGCCTCCTCCGCCAGGTTGTCGCGCGCCACCTCGGCCGCGTGCTTCTCGCGCCAGCGCCGGTCGACGAGCGCCCGCAGGGCCGCCAGCTCGTCGTCGGCGCGGGCCCTCCACGAGGCGTCCCCGGTCTGCGCCCGGAGGCCCCCGAGCTCCGCGCCGAGCAGCTCGTTCTGCTCCTCCAGCGCCTTGACCCGCGCCACGTAGGCCTCCAGGCGCCGGTTGAGCTCCCACATCTGGAAAGATTCCTCCCCCAGGCAGCCCTCCATCTTGCTCGCAAGGCTGGCCCGCCGACGGTGGAGAGACGCGGGGCGGCGGGGGAAGCCAGCGACTCTCAGAGCTCCGAGGACGGACGGGGGACGGACGGGAAAGGGAGTCGGGCGGGGACAATGACGGGGCGGGGCGAGGAGCAGCCCGGCGACTGGACGTCCGCGGGGGGAACGGGGCTATTCATACTCCCGCCGGGCTGGCGGGAAAGGGGGCGGGACCCGGGCCTTAACCCCTGGAGTTCGGGAAGCGGGGCAGCCCGCGTCCCTGCGCCCCGCCCCGCCGTGCTGGAGTCGCGGGGAAAGACGCCACGCGGTGGCCTTCTGAGGGAGGAGGCCGCGAGGAAGGGTCATAGCCCCATAAAAGCGGACTGTGCGCAGAACGGGGCCGGTGGAAGGGGGGCCCGGGGCGGCGGCGGGGCGCGTCTCAGGAGGGGCACGGCTTCTTGCGCTCCTCGGAGGCTCGGTTTCTTCATCCATACGATGGGGGCAGTGGTGGGAGTCTCACGGGGCTGCCGGACGTGTCCCTGCCCTTCAGGTAGCAAGTGCTCACCCTGCTGAAACGCAGACAGACGACAGAGGGACACTGCACGGCACGTGCTCACACCCCGGGAAACCGAGAGGTCCGGAGAAAGGTGCGCGCCCCGTGACTCACCTCCGGCCTTCCCACCGCTCTTCCGGGTGACCTGAGGTTCGCAGACCCACTTTTCAGGGGAGAGCGGAGCCCCCCCCCTCCCCCCGCGCCGGGCGGGGGGCCCCCCACCGGTCCCCCCCCCCCCCCCCCCCGCCGTGTCAGGGGGTTTTTGGGCAGAGGGTGCCTCCTGGTGGTGAACAGATCAGGCCCGGAAGGGGCCGCTCTTTTTCACAAGCAGCCCCAATTCACTCAGCCTTTGTAATGTGCCAGATCCCGTTCCAACATGTTACTGACAGTCTCTGCATCTTCAAAACGTTCCCTTGAGGGTTCTGCAGTTCTGGAAGCGGAGAGCTCACTGGGGTGGGAGCACTTGGGCGGGTCTTCTGGAGGAGGGGGGGGGGTCCTGGGGCTGGGTAGTGAGGAGCAAGTAAGATGTGCAGTATGTAAAGGGGAGGCAGGGTCAAAAAGGGAGACTTGGGGATCTTCTGCTCACGGAAATCCAACTTAGGCTACGAAGTATGCACCGAGTACCTGCTATGTGTCAGCACCCCGCCCCAGCCCTGGAGAAGCCAGAGAGCTGGGGGAGCACAGAGAATAGAGAGGGCTTCTGGGTGGGCGGAGGAACAGGGTCAGTGACCAGAAGGCCACCCCTGTCCCCAGGCCGACTGCGCTTTGGAATTGGCCCCGGAGGGGTGGGGAACAGAGGAACTGAGTCAGTGCAGACCGAGGCTGAGGCTTCTCCATTCTCACATGACCTCACAAAGCTTGCTGTCTGGCTTGGGATGGCGGCTCCCAAGAGCTGTGTCCAACAGAGCTAACTTCCGGTCTGTCCCCTTTCAGATCCTGGCTGCGGAGAGAGATGCCGCCTACTCATGATCCCCTGGGGTCCTTGATGGGGCTCCCTGGAGGGATGGGGTGGGTGGCAGTGGGGTGGACAGGCCCTGACACTCTCACACAGGTGGGAGACATTTGACACTGTGTCATGCAGAGAGCGCCGGGTCTGACTTTTGTTACTTTCTGGCTAAAGGACCTTGGGCAAGCCACATAACTTCTCTAAGCGACCCTCAGTTCACCTGGTTGGTAAAGGAGGTTACTATGTATCCATTCCCCTAAGTTTGTTCTGAAGCTCAAACAAGACCACGTGTGGGGAGGTCTGGGAGGGCCATCACCATGAAGGCCATTACACTGGAGCAAACTCTCCCATGAACATTCTTGGTGAGTTTGGGGGTCGCGGGGAGCAGCGATGCTCTAGAATGCTGGCGAAGAGTGTGGTACGGATTCTCCTAAGGCAGGAGAAGGTGGGGACAAGCACAGCCTAGCAGAGCTACAGCAATGCTCAGCAGAATCTAAACAGATAACCGATCCCTGAAGCAATGACAAATTGGGGAAAAGGCGGCCCTTCGTGGAGGCCAGCAGGTGCTTAATGGGCACAAGCAGAGACACATGGCCGCCTCTCCTCCCCCTGGGGTTGCGTTGGATTACCCGGATTTTTGGGAGGCCTTCGGCTGCACTCGCTCTATGCCCGGGCCCAGGACACGTGGGCCACGTGGTACCACAGTGCACAGACACACAGTTCAGTGACCATCCCCAGAGATGTCAGAAAAGCGGGGAAGGCTCCATGGGCCGCCGCTCAGAGCTCTGTCCTTGGTCTTGACTGTCACACGTTTTTGTTAAAGACCAGAATGAAAGCATAGAAGCTGCATTTGTTGAATCTACAGATTATGCAAGAACTGAAAGATGTTGACAGAATAGAGAAAAAAATGAACCAGGTGACATTTAATAGGGATAAATGTAAAATTCTGTTTTTTTATTTCTTTTTTTTAACTTTTAAAATGTTTATTTTATTTTTTTATTTTTTTGAGAGAGAGAGGCAGACAGAGTGTGAGTGGGGAAGGGGCAGAGAGAGAGGGAGACGCAGAATCCAAAGCAGGTTCCAGGCTCCGAGCTGTCAGCACAGAGCCCGACGTGGGGCTCGAACTCTCGAACCATGAGATCGTGGCCTGGCCGAAGTTGGATGCCCAACGGACTGAGCCACCCAGGTGCCCCTGTTTTTTGAGTTCTAAGTCAACAGCATAAGAAAGGAACAGTAAGCGGGAGGGGGCGGTGAGGAGATGGGGGGGCGGGGGGGTGAGAGGCACCTGGGTGGCTCGGTTGGTTAAGCCTCCGACTTCAGCTCAGGGCACGATCTCACAGGTCTGTGAGTTCGAGCCCCTCTCGAGCCCCTGGTCGGGCTCTGTGCTAACAGCTTGAAGCCTGGAGCCTGCTTCGGGTTCTGTCTCTGACTCTCTGCCCCTCCCCCTGCTCAAGTGCATGCGCTCTCAAATATAAAATAATAAAACACAATTAAAAAAGAAAAAAAAGGAACAAAAAGGAGTAGAGTGTGCAGTGAAGACAGCCAGAGGGTCTTAGCAGACCACGGCTTGTCGTGAACCAACACCGTAAAGCGGGTGTCGACACAGGCAAGTGGTTAATGGATGTGAGGTGTCCACATCAGAGGTGCTGACATCCGCATTGCCCTCCACACCTGGAGTATAGTTCTAGATACTGTATTTTATTTTGTTTTTAAATATTTATTTATTTTGGGGAGAGAGAGAGAGCGCAAGCGGGGAGGGGTGCAGAGAGAGGGGGGTACAGAGGATCCAAGCGGGCTCCATGGTGACAGCAGAAAGCCTGACGCGGGGCTCAAACTCGCAAACTCGCCCCTCTGGATACTGTATTTTAAGAGGGACCTTGATAGGTTGGAATTGATCCCAGAGAAAGAAGACTGAACGGCAAGAAAAGTTGGAGTCATGTTTGATGAAGACTTTCTGAATCTACCCATGTCCCAGCTGAGCTCCAGAACTAAAAGCGACAGCCTCTCAGCCTCTGAGCACCGCACACACCTGAAGAGCTCCCCCAGAGCCACCCGGAAGGACTCTGTGCCTTGTCTACATGCATGGAGGCAGATGGAGCTGGAGGAGCCTGTGTGCAGGTGCCCTGGGGGTGCAGCCAGCCCTGGAGGGCGGCCCGCGGCCTCTGCGTCCTCTGCTCAGGGGAGAAGAGTGATGCCCCCCAAGGTGAGTGGGTGTGGGCCCCCAAGGGGACAGGTCCTCAAGGGTGGGGGTCTCCTGGGCAGGGGGCTTGCTCATCTGCCCTCTGGGCCTCGCTGAATAAGGGACACAGACTCTGGAGAGGGATGGCAGGGAACAGAGGGGGCCACAGGGAGGGGCAGGGGAGGTCTTGTGTGCCAGGAGGTCCCCGCCTGAGGGAGGCTGACTGCCTGCGGCATGGCTCCCACCCCTGTTTCCCCCCTCCTACAGAGGAGAGAGAAGCTCAGACGGGGTCTCCTAGAATGCTCTTACGGGACAGGAGAGGGAGATAGGCCAGAATGTTATGGAGGTGGTCACGGAGATCTCAGATGACCTCATTTTTCTTACCTCCCACCTTCTTTGCCTCATAATGCAGAGGCTGGGGCATCTATCCCAAAGTCAGCCCCTCCTTTTCTCTCCCTGTCCCCGCTCCTTACCCAACCAGAGGACGGTGGGGCTGGCCTGGCTGCCTCCTCCACAGCAGGGCACACAGCCTTCGCAGCCTCCATCCTGGCAAGGCAGCTGAGGGACAGCAGATGGGGTGGAAAAGTCACTGTACAAAGAGCCCTGTCCCTTTAGACGACTTGGACGAGTCAGTGTATCTCTCTGGGTCTCGGTTTTCCCATTTATTTATTAAGATAATACTTATGAGGCAATATTGAATGCCAGGTGCACCATATGCGCTAAATAAATATTGCAAAGGAATCACCAAGGACGAGTATGGAGGCCCCCCCCCCCCGCCAGATCCTGTGGACCTATTGGAGGACACACATGGGGGCCACAGAGCGTGGTCGGTAGACAGACGGGCAAAGGACGAGGCAGTATAGTTAAATCTGGGCCTTTGTCGGGGCGCCCGGGTGGCTCAGTCGATGAAGCATCCAACTTCGGCTCAGGTCATGATCTCACGGTTCGTGGGTTCTAGCCCCGCGTGGGGCTCTGTGCTGACAGCTCAGAGCCTGGAGCCTGCTTCAGAGTCTGTGTCTCCCTCTCTCTCTGCCCCTCCCCCATTCATGCTCTGTCTCTCTCTCTCTCTCTCTCTCTCAAAACATAAATAAACATTAAAAAAAATTTTTTTTTTTTAAATCTGGGGACTTTGCCCTCAAGGCAGCAAGAGGGTTTCAAGCCAGTGGAAGGGTAATCTGGTCAGACCTTCGTTTTAGGAAGATCACTGTGGAAGGTGGAGGTGGGGTGGGGTGCGGTGGGAGAGAATGGTCGGTCAGGAGGCTGTGGCCACCACCGAGGTGGGGTGTGATGAGTGGGGAGGCCGGGAGTGCAGAGGACGGAAGAGACGTGGGAATTCTTGGAATGTCAGTTCCAGAAGAGTGACAGGTGGGGATAAGGGGGTGTGGTGCTGTGGCCTAGGGAGACGTGCAGAGCGGGCCTGCCATTTAGAAGGATGATGCACCAGCGGGGCGGATAAGGGGGCCCGTGGGCGTGGACGAGGCCGTTGGGGGAGAGGACGTGGGGGTCCAGCTGTTCCCTTCGGTCTCTGGCCGCCCGCGTTAGAAGAGCAGCTTGCAAAGAGGCAGGGCGCCCCCCGGCGGGCTCCGGGCTCCGCGCAGACCTGTGCCCTGCGGCGCGGCCACCAGGGGCCGCTGCTGCCTCAGGAAGCGCGGCGTCCCCGGGGACCGATCTCTAAACCCTAGAGCAGGCGATCCTGTCGTCATCGTCCGTGGTTTTTGCTGGAGGAAACCACTCCGAGAGGTCAAGTGACCTATCCAAGAGCACTCAGTCAGAACCTGAGCGCAGAGCCCAGCCTCAGCCTGCACATCCACCCTCTCTCCGGGAACAAAGCTGGTGGGGGCGGGGGGGCGGAGGATGAGTCAGAGGGACCTCATAGGGAGGTCTCATCCCCTCATCTTCCTCCAGGGCCACCATGGGCCCCACGGAGCCAGGGGGTGACCGACTTGGGACTCAAGCCCCTGTCCCTTGGTTAAAGTTGAGTCTTCCTCTCCCACCACCACCACCGGCGCCCCCAGCTTGGGGAGAAGCAGACAGAGAAGAGCTGGACTGGACTGGAGCAGGGGTTGGGGGCGGGCTGGGGGTGCAGGCTGGGGGCTGGGGGCGGGCTGGGACTGGCTGTCCTGCCCACACGGAGCTCCCGGCAGGTGTTTGCTGACTCACTGACCGCACCCCAGGACTGAGTTTGGGCCGGAGCAGAGCACTGAAGGAGGGCACCGACACCATAGCATGCCTGTCCGATGAGCAGGCCCCTGGAAATAGTGGGGCAAGGCTGTGGAGAGCACCGGCCCTGGAGGCAGACCTCAGTTTGGGTCCTGGAGAGACACCTGACCTCTCTGAGTCTCAGCTTCTAAGGTGGGGACAGTAATACATACCCGACCTGATCCCAGACCGCTCACCTCTGTACCTCTGTCTGTCCTGTCCAAATACCCAGCGCCTGGCCCTTAACGGGAGCTCAGTGTGCGTCTGTAAAGTGGGTACATGAATGGAGAAGGTGGTGCATCTGGGCCCTTGCCACCTGCCGCCTCTGGGCGCCCTCACCCAGGCCTCCTGGAGAACAGGTGCACGCCTTGCTCTCAGGCACCCTCTGGGAAGGGTCGCTGGTTCCAGGGAGCACACCGTCTTCAGCTCCACTGGACAAATAAGGCCACGCTGTTTTTTATTTTTATTGTTTTATGTTTATGTATTTTGAGAGACAGAGAGGGTGAGCAGGGGAGGGGCAGAGAGAGAGAGAGAGAGAGAGAGAGAGAGAGAATCCCAAGCAGGCTCATTACTGTCAGCACAGAGCCTGATGTGGGGCTTGATCTCACGAACTGTGAGATCATGACCTGGGCCGAAATCAAAAGTCAGACGCTCAATCGACCGAGCCGCCCAGACGCCCCCCACACCGTTCTTCCCAAATGTGCCTAGCGGTTTACTCCCCTCCAGCGGCACACAAACAGGTCCGGTTTGCGACACGTAGTCTTGGTCCGTCAGGTCATTAATCTTTTCCCACCGTGACGTGTATCCATTTGATACGACTGTGGGATCACATCGCACGGATGACCCTCGCGAGCTCCATGCTGAGAAGGGAAAGTGAGGGGCAGAGCGTAAGTATTCAAACCCTGCCTAACAGTGTGTCCTTTGGACATTGTGCTCATGGAGTAAAATGTGGGGCTCGATCTCACCACCCTGAGATCAAGACCTGAGCTGATGGGGCACCTGGGGGGCTTAGTCAGCTGAGGGTCTGACTTTGGCTCAGGTCGTGATCTCAGGGTTCGTGCGTTGAGTCCCATGTCTGACTCTGCTGACAGCTC
Organism: Herpailurus yagouaroundi; assembly: GCF_014898765.1. Taxonomy (NCBI): domain Eukaryota; kingdom Metazoa; phylum Chordata; class Mammalia; order Carnivora; family Felidae; genus Herpailurus; species Herpailurus yagouaroundi. The sequence goes on along the minus strand of NW_024412438.1, from coordinate 3,381,857 downwards.
GGAGCCTGGAGCCTGCTTTGGATTCTGTGTCTCCTTCTCTCTCTGCCCCTTCCCTGCTCACACTCTGTCTCTCTCTCACACTCTCAAAAATAAATAAACATTAAAAAAAAGAAAAAAAAATTTTTAATAAATAAAGAGTTGGACACTAAACCCGCTGAGCCACCCAGGCGCCCCTATTGTGAAAGTATTTTTGAAAGGCAAACTAACGATAAAGCTAACCATGAGGCCAGCGGTGCCCTCTGGGGAGAAGGAGAGAGATGCTGGGGGGTGGACGGGTGTGCCCTTGTGTGTGCTATCACTCTTTACGGCTGGAGTGCGTGAAGTCTTTGGAAATACAGGCAGAGGACAGGGTATATTAAGCATCTGAAGGCTCTTGGTTACAAGGGCCCAGACTTCTCCCGTGTGGACCCAGGACCCAGTTAGGCCTGCGAGGCGGAAACTGTGGGGCCGGGTACCAGGCCGGACAGACGCGAGGTCCGAAGCCTTGCTTCTGTGCCATAGCAGGTGCCGCCGAGAGAGCGCGTGCCCGGCGCCGGTGCACAGACGGCTGCCTTCTGCAGGCTGGGCCGCCTGGGATCTGTCCCAGGGCCTGGGCGGAGACAGACACCCCAACAATCTAGGAACGAGAAACAATCCGTCCTGATCCCAGGCCTGATCTTCAGCCCTCCCCGGAGCTGCAGTGCTTGCCCTGAACCAGTGTTCCCTGACCCAAAGCAAGAGGCCCAGACGTTAATTCCAGAAAGAACTTGCTTGCGTTGTGGGACCAAACAGGAGTGGAGTGGGGTCAGAGAGGAGGCCCACCAAGCTGCAGAAGCGACCCCCGTCCAGCACCTCCTCCCCAGGGCTCGGGGAGGCCTGCGCCAGCCTCCCCCTGCCTCCTGCTGCAGGGGGAGGCTCCCCTGGGAGCCCTTTGCCGGATGCCGGATGCCGTGTCTCTAGGACACCTCCCACTGGGAGTCCAGGGCGGAGGGAGACCCACCAGGAGGGCATGTGAGGAGAAGGCGTTAGCTGTGAGTCCCCATGTGAGGAGACTGGGTGAATGATGGGGGAAGGAGGGACTCTGGGCAGCTGGGGGGTGGGGAGGTATATTTATCTTGTGAGCTGGTGGCATTAAAAATAACCGGGGGCCCTGAGTAACCCAAGCTCCCCAGCCTTCTCTGTCGGTGGACGCAATGTGATGAGGAAGCAGAGCCTGTGATGAAGTCCTGCTCCCCCCCACCCCCACCCCCTGGAAGGGACCAGGCAGGCGGGTGCCCAGGGAGGGAAGGAGGAGGGGAGCAGGGAGCCTGGCGGCGGGAACAATGCTGGCTCCCAGCCAGGAGCTGGAGTAGGGGGCTAAGGCGAGGGGAGGGCTGGGAGAGTGGGGTGGAGAGAGAGCGAAGAAAGGTGAGGTGACGGCGGTGTCCCCGCCCCGGGTGCGCCCACACGCTCCTCTGGCCGGTCCCTGAAGCCGCCTGAGAATAGAGCCTGTCCTCTGGGTTCCGTCCGATGAGGACCTAAAGCCACAGCAGGTGGCACTTAAGTTAGCCTTTGGGCAGGACTTCCCGGGAGGGCTGGGTGCGAAGGGAAGGGGTGAGCCAGAGAGGGCTGTGGGAGGGCGGACGTCTCCTTCTCCAGTAAGTGCCAGACTCCGCTGGCTCGTGGCCTGCGTTCTTGCCCCGAGACAGGCTGCTGGAAGGGTGACCTCACCTTTCTGCCTCTGCATTTCCACAGTCCCTTGGCTGGTTTCTGCGTCGGAGCCGTGATGACAGGACAATTACAGGAAAGCTTGTCTGAAAGGTCTAGCCTCTGCGCGGCTGGGAGGGGAGGCTGGAGCTGAGCCCCAGGCAGCCTGAGGGTGGGGAGGCTACGGTGGGGAGGGGGCCCTCCTCCTCGGCGCCCTGTCCCACGCGGCGGGCTCCCAGGTCCCAGCCTGGCTCCGGAGCTGAGTGGGGGGCCGTGGGATGACGCGCTTGGCACCTGGTCGGGGGTCAGGGGATATTTCCTCAGTGGCCCTGAGGTTGATGGCAGGTGCCAGGGAATGCACTGGCTCTGCCCCCCACGGCGTCTGCACCGCGCTCACGCTCTGAAAATGGTTGTCAGTAAATGCTGCCCATCCGAGGCCTGGCCTGGCCTGGATCCTCCCTTTGTAGGGCCTCGGAAACAGCGACAACACCTGTGGCCGTGTGCCACGCAGGGGGGCGGTGACCGCTCCCCCCCCCATCTCCTTATGCTCAGACACATGCCTGGGTGGGCTGAGATGGGTGGGGGGCTGGGTGTCCCTCCCGCAGCACGCTGGGCCAGGGGAAGGTGGCTCCCCCCTCCCCGGGCGGCTCTGGGCTGAATACCTCTGGGCTGGATACCCTTGCCTTCAGGCTCCTGCTGAAACCTTAGCTTATAATCCCTCACCTGAGGCTGAACGCCCCCCCCCCCCCCCCGCACCTGTCCTGGCCTCATAATCTGCGGCCCAGGAGGAGAGGGAGGCCCAGTGAGGGCACAGGCTTGCTCCACTCAGGGTGAGGGATGGAAAATAAGATCACAGGGAACAGAGTTCTCTGCACACGGAAGAACCCAGTCCACCCAGAGAGCGAGAGGGTGTGGAGGGGCCCAGCTGACACCTGCTTTGTGCTAAAGCCAAGCAGCCCCCTTTTGTGTGACCAGTGATTCCCCTGACGTCCTAGCGACCCCCCAGGCAGGCCACACCCCTTTCTGGTCCCCAGTTTCCTCTCAAACAAAGGAGAGGCATGATCCCCGAGAGGGCCCTTCCTTCTGGGACTCTGTTCCCTGGTTCTAGAATTCCCAGCTTCTAAGATTCCACCTCGGGGCGGCGGAAGGGAGGGCTGGCTGCGGCCGCGGACCGTGCAGCTGTCGGCTGCTCGGGCTTGAGTCACCAGCTCGAATCCCAGCCTGGCTTGTCACACCTGCTCACCTCCACGGGTGGGGGTGGGGGCTGGGACCTGAGTCAAGTCTCCTCCAGACGCCCCAGGTCTCCCCGGTGGCTGCCAGAGCTGCCCTGCTCTCTGCCTTCTGATCTCCCACGGCCCCTGCAAGCGGTTGAATCCCCGCAGGCATTTGGGAGAGGCTGGCCAAGCCAGCGCAGTGCTGGTGAAGGAGCCGGGAGCGGTGTGAGGTTTCTGGGGCGCCGGGCAGGGGCAGAGGTCAGGCAGACATTTGACGAGGAGGCAGAAGAATGCAGGAGATGACCTTTTGAAACCCTTCCGGTGGGCAGAGTTGGGGGGTGGGGGGAAAGCTCCGAGGGACGAGAAAGGGACCAGAATGTCGTGGGAATGATGGTTCGGGAGGAGACCGCGGGCTGGGGTTAAGTGGGGTCAAGCCCGTGTCACCCTGCCCCCTTCCGTGCCGCGACTGGGGCGAGGGGCCGACCCCGCCGTAGGGAGCAATTGTCAGGGCCCCGTGGGGAGCCTGGGAGCCTGGGGGGCGCCGAGGGGGCAGGGGGAGAGGGACCAGCCTCTGGGGCACCCAAGGGAGAAGGCAAGGGAGGCCCCCTGCCCCTTACAGGGCCGCTGGGAGGTCTTCCTAGAGGGGAAGGAGGCCAGGGCAGGACTGGTGAGGAAGGGGCAGGCCACCCCCCCACCCCCCCCCACCGACGTGGGGAGACCCCGGCGGCCCTGGCTGGTGGCAGGGGTGCCGCAGGCTGCCAGGTTCCTGCCGTTGCCTGGGAAGAGCCCAGCCCAGAGATCCTTATCCAGGACGGGAACAGAACTGGTTTCTCGACTGGCAGCGCCTGGGGGGGGGGGGGGGGGCCGGGGACAGGAAGAAGCCGAGAGGTCAGGAGGGCAGCAGGCCTGCGGGAGGGCCTGCCCAGGGGACCCCTGGCCGGCCCCGGAACGGCCTCCCCCAGCTCTGCTGGGGCCCTGGTGGTGCTGGCACACAGTCTGCACCTTAGTTCGCTTTCTCCACAGACCAAAGGGCCCCCCAGACCCCCACAGTCCTTCTAGCTGCCCCCCATCTTTCCTAGGTAGGGCTGGCCCAGCCAGGGGAAATCCCTGGTTGGACTCGGCCCCCCCCCCCCCCCATCTCCTACCCCCCTCCACAACACTCCAAGGCTCCCGAGGTCACTGGGGGAGGGGCAGGGGAGCCAACAGTCATGGGGGACCCGGGGAGGGGGACGCTCCTCAGAGCCTGCTGCCTTTCATCCCCCGCCACAAAGGGCCTGGCCGCCCCAGTGCCATCCATCTTGTGCCTGTGGCGGTCCTTAGGCGGCCCTTTGTCGGGACCTGGGGTCAGAGGGCCTGACCGGCAGGCCTCTCTCCTGACTCCCACCCCTGGGGCCCTCAATACCCTCTCCTCCCCCCTGGAGCTCAGCTCTCCTCCTGGATTCCCTCCTTCTCTGGGACCCTGTCGCCTCCTCCAGGCTCCTCCCAGCCTCCCCCTCTCCTCACCTCCCTCAGGGTCCCCAGTCTCCAGCCCCACTTCTGGCCGCCCTCCCCTGTGGGTTCCTTCTTGTCACACGCAGGCATGGAGGTACCTCTGGGCTCTGGGGGGCCCCCGCAGGCTGTAGGCTTTCCCGTCTTGGGTCTGGCTGTGCCCCGAATCTCTTCTAGGCCTGTCCCAGCAACGTGCTCCTGTCTCTCGCACAGCGTGCGGGTGTGCGTGCGTGCGTGCATGAGTGTGTGCGCGCACCTCAGTTCCCCTAAGATGTTGGTGCAGGTCTCCCCCCCCCCCCCGCGCCCGGCCAACCCCGGGGTAGAATCAGTCACACGTGCCCCCTCCCTGGTCTCTGCCCTCCTACCTTCTCTTCGCTCCATCACTCGCCCTCCGGTCGCAGGACCAGAGGAGTTTCGGTGGCCCAGGTCCCCGTGCTGCCCCCTCTGTGCTTGAACTCTGAGAAGCCTGGATGGCAGAGAAGGTTCTGCCCACGGTGGCGTGCAGGCAGGGGATGGGGGCCCCTGTGCATTTTCTTCCAGAGGCACTGCTGAGTAATGAAGGCCCAGGTAACGGGAGACGGGAGACGAGACAGAGGAGGTGGAGGAGGAAGAGGAGGAAGAGGGCCTTCAGGGTGGGAGGGAAGCTGGAGGGACTTTCTCACGGGCTGGGCCAGATGGGTGAGGCGGCCCCTCCCTGATCCCATCTCCTGGTCCAGGACTGTAACTTCCCTGTCACCTCAGGCTGGAGGGCGGGGAAGTGCTGGGGAAACAGAGCCAGGGGACGGGCCTCACCCTCTGGGAGCCCAGTCTCAGGGGGGACACACAGCCATTGTCCTCTGGGAGCCCCCAGTCTGATGGGGGAGACCCAGTCTCTGCCCTCCAGGAGTTCCCAGTCCGGTGGGAGAGGCCCAGTCCCTTCCCTCAAGGAGCCCCTAGTTTAAGGGAAAGACCTAGTCCCTGCCCTCCGGGAGCCCCTAGTCTGAGGGGAGGGACCCAATCCCTGTCCTCTGAGAGCCCCCGGTCTGGTGGGGGAAGGTCCAGTCCTGCCCTCACGGAGCCCCTAGTCTGAGGGGAGAGACCCAAACCCTGTCCTCTGAGAGCCCCCAGTCTGAGGGTGGAGACCTAGTCCCTGCCTTCTGGAGTCTTGGGAAACAGAAACATGCCTCTAGTCTCTGCTCTTCTCAGCAGCTTGATTCCAGAAAGAGACAAACTGGGCAGCAAAGCAAGAACCTATGCTCCAGCCACAAAGGCCTGCGGAGGGGAAGCAGAAAGGAGATGAAGCCGGGCCTCGGGTTGAGGAGTTACGGTGCTTCTGGATTAAAACAAAGCAAATGGCATCCAGAAAGCCGAGGTTCATCTCTCCATTTCTGAAAACAGAACCACCAGCCCCCAGGACCGAAGCCAGAGAGCCGTTCTGGGCACTCTGCCTTTTCTAACCCCTGGTCCCCTGAACTCGTGCATCACGGGGTCTCTACTCTCTGCCCCAGCGTCTCCCCAGCCTCCTGCCCCCCCCCACCCCCCGCCTGTCTCTGCTCCGTCTTTGCGTGGCAGCCAGAGGGATGCCACCCCCTTCAGTGGCTCATCAGTGGCTCATCACTGCTCTTGGAATCAAATAAGAAATATTTACTGTGGCCTCGGGCCCCTCAGGTTGTGCCCGTCCCGGCCCCCAAAGGCCCCAGCTGGCCTGCACTCCAGTCCCCAGGCCAAAGGCAGCCCCAGACTGTCCCTAGGGCCTTCCCCTGCGATTCTCCCTGCCTAGAGTACCCTCCCGTCTGCTTCACCCCACTGCGTCCTTCAGGCCCCCCGAAGTTCTCCGTCCTCCAGAGCACCTGCGTCCCCAGCACCTCTGCCCACCCCCAGGGTAAATGAGGCCTCCTCTGGTGCTCTCCCCCTCTCCCCCCCTTTCCTTCAAGCACCTACATGGTTACGTGGTCTGTGCTTATGAGTTGACCGGTGCGTTTATGTCTTTAATCTTCTGGTTCCCCGTTACAGGTCTGTTCCCTCCCGCAGGCCCCACGAGGGCAGCCATCTTGTCCATTGGATTCATTTCCAAGTTCCCAGCACCCAGCAGGGTGCCCGGCTCCCGGGAGGCTCTCAGGAAACAGTAGGCAGATGTGGACACGAAAAAGGGCCCACCATTGCCCCCACCCCCCACTCAGGGGCCTGGGCTGCCCCAGGACTCTGGACATCGTGTCCCCACTCTGGGGCCCTGACCTTCTGCTCTCAGCTGCAGCACGTGGCCTCTCGCGGGGCAGGAGCTGGAGGCCCTGGCCCCAGGGCACCCCAGTCTTTCAGGGAGTGGAGGCTCACCTGCCACACCCAGGCTGTGAAGCGTGACCGCTGGCTGTCAGCACTGCTGGGGGAGGGGCCGCTGCCACCGAGAAGCCAAGCTCTGGAGAAGCGCTGGGCGCCCGTGGGCCAGAGGGCGCCTTGCGGTGCAGGTGCAGGGGGGGAGCACACGCAGGAGGGGGTAGGGGCCACGTCTTAAATGGCCTCTGATGCCAGTCTGGACGGCATTCTGGACAAAAAGAGGAGCTGCAGCTGATGGGAGTTTTATTTTGTTTTATGGATTTTTGAACAAGGCACTGACATAATACAGTTCATTTATTGAAGAGCCCCCTCTCTTGCCCCCGGCAGCATTTTGGAGGGTGGGTCAGAGAGGTGGGACCCTCGTTTCCTGAGGGCTTACTATTGCTAGGTGCTAGGTACATGCCTTTGTGAGGTGGACGTTGTACATAATTGCTATGTTATAGATTAGAAATCTGCAACCCTCCTCATAGGAAAGCGCTCCTTCCCATCCCAGGGGCTCTGGGGGGCTTGTCACACCGGCCCACCTGTCCCGTGGCCATGGCAGGGCACGAGGACCAGGCCCCTTGCCCTGCCAATAGCCAGTGGGCCAAGGGACAGTCATGCAGTCAGACAGAATCGAACCCTTTCTGGGATGAAGATACGGACCCTGGGAGAGAGTCCTTCTTTTGGGGGACCCCAGGCTGTGACCATGTAAGCATGGGGCATCTGAAGACCATTTTCCGTGATGGAGGGGAAACTTCTACGTGACAGGATTGAGCGTGGCCAGAGCACAAAGGAAACGGAGAGGACAGGATGGGGGCAGTGGGGAGAGGCTGGTGACCTTGCCTGGATTTGGCTGGACCCCACTGAAACTTCCCCGCACGTAAGTCATTGGATTACAGACCTAAAGCTCAAAGAAACAAAGCAACTCGCTTGAGGTCACGTAAGCATAAGCAGCCGGTGACAGAGCAGGCCCCACGACGCCCTGACGGTGAAGAGCGGGGCAGGCCAGGTTGAAGGTGCTGTTGCCTAAACAGCTGAGCCCTGAGCCGGTCTGGTGGGGGGCCTTGGCCTGCGGGAGGGGGGCGGGCACTTGAGAGGTCACCGTGGAACTTAGGAGGACGCGGTAGAGCCTGGACCCGAGAGTGGAGGTGTGGGAAGGGGTGTGGGGGCCGGCCGGGGGGGGGTGTGCAGGTCTCAGGGCTGAGATAGTGGAGTCCCATCAGGGGGAGCCCCGGGCAGGAGCGAGGTCGGCCTGTGGGCATCGGTGAGCTCATCTGGAACCATGTGGGAGGTCAAGGCCAGGCCTGGGGTGGCCCAGATTGGAGCTGGAGGAGAGGAGGAACAATTGGAGGAGGAAGCTGGGTCACCATCATGGAAAAGTGGGAGTCAGCTCTTGCGGGGGGGGGGGGGGGGGGGGGGGTGGGCGGAGGGAGGGAGGGACGAGGGGAAGGCCCATCCCTCCTCTCATCCTGCTGCTTGAACACCTGCCTCCCACACCGCATTTCAGAGGCAAAGTGGAACTCAGGCCACTCATCTGTCCCCTTCCCAAGGAGCCAGAGACGGGTTGTAGTTTTCAAAACATTTTAATAAAATTAACCAATAAATATTCTACACTGTGTAGGCTACCGGGACAAAGAGTGGAAACCAGAGGGCCGTCTTTCCCACTGGGGCCCTCAGGTCCCCTCACAGAGAGAGGGGCTGTGCTCTGGGCTGGTTTGGGGCTGGGACTGCTGGCCGGGGAAGGGGAGTGACTCTGGACCGGGTGATCAGGGTTCTTACCATCCACCCCTCTTTGTTGGGGGAGCGGAGGAAGGGGAGGCCCCAAACAGCAGAGCCCCGCTGGAGGCATCCCAGCATCCCCGGGAGTGAGCGGGGTGAGGGGAGAGCTAGCCTAGAAGGAAGGGGGAAGGGCAGTGGGGCCGGGAGCAGGGGCTGGGGGGCGGCTCTGGAAGCCCTTGGACCGTCGGCCGCTCACTCTCGGACATAGACCCTGGTGCACACGATATCATCCGCCGTCATGGTCTAAAAGGACAGAGGTCAGAAGTCATCGTTAACCTGGAAGGCCCCTGGTCCTGCTTCTAGATTCAGAATGGACAGGCAGGGGCTGGCCCCCAAAATGCCCTGGTGTCACGGGAGGGAAGACGGCATAGACCCCCCCCGGGGCTGTGTCCCCCATACTCCTCCCCAAGCTGTGAGGACGGATTGCCCAGATGCCACCCTGCCGCCTCAACCCACATGGCTTGCTCCACACGGGACACCATTGCACGGCCACAGGGCAGCAGCCTGTGGGACAGGGACAGCTTAGTCCTTCCCCAGCAGCGCCATCAGGAGGTGGGGAGGCCAGCTATGGTCGGTCTTGAACCTCCAGCGCCCTGCAGCGTCCCAGAAAAGCCCGAAGGTGGCACCGGGCTTGTGCTCAGCTGGGAGCGGCTTACCAGGACCAGCTCCCCGTCGTTGGTCAGCTCCCTGGTCCACGAGGTCTTGGGACCCTCTCCCTTCAAAAGCCTCTGCTCGCAGACCATTTTGTTCTCACTCTCCCATTTCACCAGGCTCTGCAGGAGAGAGGCCAGGTGGGCTGGGCCCGCAGCAGGGTGGGTGCCGCGAGAGGGATTTGCTCCGCTGGAAGGATCCCAGAACACTCCGGAAAACGGCACGTGGTGAGGCAGGGCAATGGAGGCCATGACCCCGAGGGACTCACCTTGCAGGGTCTCCCGTCCACCGTCTGCTCCTCGAACTCCTCTCCGATCTTGAAGTTGATCTCCGTGGTGCGCACCGTGGTGGAGGTTTTGATGTAGAAAGTGTCTCCCTCCTGCTTGATCTCCACCGCCGGCTTGGATGCCGCCGCCACGGCGATCTTCCTCAGCATCACGTTCACCCCTGCAGGGAGGTGCCGGCGCCCTCACTTCGGCCCAGTTCGCCTCACTTGCCGCCCTTGGTCCGCCCTGCTCGACACCCTCCGCTGGGGTGGACTCCGCAGAGTCACCGTCTTCACCCCTGCCCAAGGGCAGGCCAGACCCAGGATCCTCAGCCAGGCCCCGCCACTCCTATCCAGGAAGTAGGGGCCACTCTCCTTCCTGCCGGACCCACCTCCCCTGTCTGGCACTGGGTTGGCCTTCATGTGCCCAATCTCTGTCCCTCCCCAAAGTGAGGAGCGGGGACTATCAGTGGGTGACGAGGAGGAGGGGGGCGGCTGGTCCCCTCTTACAAATGGCCTGGGGAAGCCAGAGATTCTGCGGTGAGATCCACTCGGCCCTGACATCCACGTGGCTCGGCCTCTCTGGCAGGCCAGGTGACTCTGGGCAGGTGACGGAACCTTTCTGGGCCTCGGGTTCCTCAAGCATAAAGTGGAGCCCCCACAGCACGGGTGACGTGTGCAGGACTCAGCGCACGCAGCACTGGGTACACCTTCCAGCTTTCAGGAAACAGGAGCTCTTATTATTTTTACTGAGAAAAGGAAGTCGAAGGAAAAGCCAGAGCTCACCTGCCCTCCTGGCTCCTCTCCCCTCGCGGGACGGAAAGGGACACTGCCCCCCCTCCCCCCCATATGTTCCTTACTCTAGGATCCTCGTGACCTCAGTGGTCAGGTCTTCTGGTTCAGCCTCTGTGGACCCAGAGTCCCTGTGCCGGCCCCCCACATCCTTCCCCACACTGGACCCCTTCTCTTTGCTCCCCAGTCTCTAAGAAGGGTGGCGAAGCCAGGAGACAGCATCTGTCCCAGGAAGAAAAGCAGGCAGGGAGGCCTACCTGGCAGGGGCGTGTCTGAGCATCACCCCGCTTCCCCTGCTGGGCGCCCCCACCCTGACCTGGAGCAGAGACCTTCAGGGAAGCAAGGGGTGGGGATCGGGGCGGGGGGGGGGGGCAAGCAGGGTTGGGTCAGGGAAGCCGAGCTCCCTGGCCCCCCTGCAGACCTGGGTTCCTACAGAAACAAATCCTCTTTCCCCTTGGCACCAAAGCAGACCTGCTCTGTTCCAGAAAGGGACAGGGAGAGCGGATGGACTCCCCCAGGGGTCCTAGGAGCCCCCTTCTCGGCTGTTGGGAGAAATGACCGAGGTCCCCGGGCCTGGTCACCCTGGTAGAGGAGGCCCATCCCACCCTGTCTCCACCGTGTTGCCCCCTGAAAGTGCAGCTCACCTTCTGACAACCATGTTCCCCGTTACAGGAACAGAATCTGCTCACGCAGCCCGCCTACCATAGTGGATGGGACACGTATCCCCCAACACCACCTGGGCATGCCTCACCAGGAAAGGGATCCTTGACTGGGGCAGAGGGGGCAGGGAGGGGCCGAGGTTCCTGCAGAGGCAAGGCTGGGCGAGGCCGGGCTCGCAGGAGACCCCGCTCCAGCCAGGGCTGTTTGTCTAACGGGTCTGTTTTCAATCTGCCCCCAGCAGGGCCTGAGGAGGGCACGTGGCTCTGAGAGACCCTGCAGGGAGGACAAACAGACCACAGACAGACAGACCACAGGGTTGGGCTTGGGCTCTTAGTCTCCAGCTGGGCCTGCGGGTGTGTGCCCGGCCACCTCGGGCCTCATCCACTGGGGACAGGGGTCAGAATCCAGACAAGGGGAGGGAACGCATCTAGGCTTTCTGAAGGGAGAGTCTTCATTTTGGTTTTTAGTTTCAGCGAGGGCAGAGTGGGGAAGATGGGAGACATGCCTCGAAGGAGCGCTGGGGTTAGGGGGCAAGAGCTAATGGCCAGGCATGATGGAAACAGCGTTCCAGACTCTTCGGAGGTCCAGACTCACCCACACACAAGTGCCCCCCCACTCCCCCTGCCCAACCGGGGTCACTGTGTTCAGTCTAGAAATGGATGGCATGCTTACCCGTAGGCCGCAGGGCTCCCAGGTGGCGGCTTCCCAAATGTTCCCCTTCCCAGAGCCCCCTCCCAGCAGCCTGGGCTGGGGCAGCTCCCCACACACCTCAGGGCACCCAGGAGTTGGGAAACGCACTGAGACTAGCCTCCACTCCCCCCACCTTTAACCCACACACCCCGCAGGGGTGGGGGGGGGGGGGGGGGGTCTCAGGGGAGGGAGGGAGAAGAGAGCCCGCAGTTTTTCGGGAATGGGGGGCTGGGGTTTCACACGAAGCCATTTGTTGAAATCTAAGAAAGTGATAATTATGCAGAGACTTGGGCCTCTGGAGCTGCCCGCCTAGGGAAGCATTAGTCTCACGGATGGAGGGCGGGGGGGCGCAGAGTGGAACGCGCTGAACCGGGAGGCCGTGTGGGGACTGGGCTACTGGCCGCCGCGGGGGGCCAGGGGCGAAGAGGCGGCAAGGTCTCGGAGGGGCTCCCCTGCCCCACCCCCGGGACACCGACCTCGTGCTTTCTACTGGATCCACAGGCTGGTCGCTCAGGACCTTTAGGTCCCGGCCCTGAGCCCCCCGACCCAGGCGCTCGGCCCCCTTGCTCGGGGACGCTGACGCCCAACCTCCCCCGCCCGGATCCCCGCCCTGCTTTCTTTCCCGTGCCCACCTCGAGGCCCCGGGCGCCCGAAAATCTCCTTACCCAGCACTTTGAGCAAATCCTCGAAGTTTTCCGATCGGATGATCTTCCAGCTGCCGGAGAAGTTGGGCATGATGCTTTGGTCGGAGCACTGGACGCCGAGTCTTTTCGTCAAGAGAGATGTCGCCGACCTCGCCTGGTCGTGAGACTCGGGAGCCAGGACACGTCCCAGGACAACCCCGGAGCTGGCTTGGGCTCCCGCGCGGGCAGCTTTTATACCCTGCGCCGGGCCCGCCCCTGCCCGAGAGAGAGAGAGAGAGAGAGAGAGAGAGAGAGAGAGAGAGAGATGGCTCCGCCTGCCGCCCCGCCCCCCACCCCACCTGGGGGGCCCTGAGCCCCGGCTCCCCGGCCTTTGGATCTGGCCCCGGGGGCGGGTGCAGGGCTCGCCGGCCGGAGACAGCTGGCTCCCGCGCCAGGGGTGTCTGGGGAGGCGACACGGGCCGAGCGCTCGGCTTGGGCTCTCAGCCGGGAGGAGGGGGCGCCAGGCCCGGGGCGCAGATACCCAGGTCTCACGTCCTGCAGCGCGAGCCCCAGGGTCACGTCTCGCTCGGTCCCCACCTGACTCGGTGCGCTCGGCCCCTTGGCGCCCGGCACCCGGTGGCACTACCAGCGGGCGAATCCCGCTCCGAGCCGGAGCTGCGGAAGACGAGGCGGCGGGGCTCGGCTCCACTGGGGCCCAATTGGGTCCGGGGCGGCCGCCCCGAGCTCAGAGACCTGCGGGGGAGGCCAGGGGCTGCGGGGCCGGGCACCCGAATGAGGCAACGGCGCCCCCTGCTGGAGCGGCTGCAGGGGGCGGGGAGGGGCGCCCCCCCCCCCCCCCCCCCCAGGCCGGTCTCCCCAGAGTTTAGGGCTGCGGCAGTGCCGGGGGCCTCTGGGGACCCTGGAAGCTGGCGCGGGGGAGACTCCCACCTCTTGAGGGGTTGGGCGGGCATCGAAGGGTTAAGCAGGAGCCGCGGGCGCGAGTCTGGGGAGGGCAGAGGTCACAGCCAATCACTTGACACGAGCTCTTTATTAAGGCGGTTTCTCCGTCTCCGGGCTCCCCGGACCCCCAGGGGATCGCAGCCGGCGGCGGGGAGGGGAGGCGGGGACCGAGGCGCGGAGCCCCGGCGCGCCACGCTGCCACCCAGGTTGGAGGGAGACTGGGTGCCCCGGGAAGGGGGTGGAGCGGGGTCTCAGGTGTCACCGTCGTGCGCAGTCCAAAGGGCGGAAGGAGAGGCCGCGCCGCCCCCCCCCCCCCCCAGCAGCTTCGGAGCGGAACATCAAAGGAGGGGGCCGGGCCGGCTACCCGCGGAGACCCCTGCGGGGCGGGCTGGGGGGGCCTGACCCAAATGGAGGTTCCCGAGGCCGCCAACGGTAGAGCCCCGGAGGCGGACGGGCCCGGCGGGCGCCCAGGACTGCGGCCCGCTTCCCTTGGCGAAAGCGCGCACGTGGCCCCGCTGCCCGCCGCGCGCCGCACCCAGGCCCCGCTCCAGGCCCCTCGCGAGGAAAAGCCCCACATCTGGTCCCGGCGCTGGCCCCTCCCTGCCAGCGTGTCCGTGGGAGGGGCAGAGGACAGGCTCACTGGGACTCGGAACCCTTCTTCTTAGAGCCCCGGACCGGCCAAGAGGGTTGGTTGGGGGCCTTGGCTGGGGAGGAGGCCGGCGGAACAGAGCCCCAGGAGAGGGGCTGGGGAGCTTCACGGACGCCCGGACAAGTGCTGGGGCTCCCTCCGTGCTGTGAAGAGGGGAATCCCTGAAAAATGCCTGTGTGCAGACAGTGCAGCAGCCGGGGTGCCTCTGAACTGAAGGGATGGATGGCAGCGGGACTGCCCTGCTTAAGGGAGGGAGCTGCGTGCTTCAGCCGGGCTTTAGGGGTCCCGGGCTTGTGTGGGAGGGCTTCTCTGGGGGTGGGGGGTGGCCTGGGCTTCTGCAGTAAGAGGGCAGCAGGTCGGAGCTCTGGGAGGAAGGGCAGACAAAAGCAGAGGTGGTGGAGGGGAGGGGTGGGGGGATGCCTGGGGCCTGGGGTTGGACGCCGGCTGTGCTCCTCCCCCCACCCACTGGCGCTGCTGTAGGTAAAGGGAGGGGGATTCGGTTCTGACAGAGAAATCAGGCTCCTGGCCAAAGGGAGGAGGAGAGGCCTGGGGGAGGGAACAGGGCAGGAACCCATGCACCCCTCCCCCGCTCCCGCGCCCAAGTCTTGGTCTCGACCCGGGTCACCACGACCACCTCCTCTCCACACCAGCCCTCTGAGGCCCCTGCCAGAGAGTCCAGTCCCCGGCTCCGTGGGCATCTTTCCTGCTGTACATGAGAAGGGCCGGTGCAGGCCGGCTCCCCCAGGGGCCTGGTGACTAAGGATGTTAAAACCTCACCCAAAAGATGGTCAGCAGGAGGCTGGACCGACAGGAGCACAGAGACGGATGTGGTCTGGCTGAGGATCCTGGCGAGCTTGGAAGGGGGCTCTCTGGGGTGGGGGCAGGGAGGCCTGGGCCCATACACCTCCCTTCACTTCCTCACCCCAACCCCCCACCCCCCACCCCTTGGCCAGGCAGCCAGAAGTTCCAAAGAGACAGAAGGAAGACAAAGGGAAGTCGGGCTGGGAAGGGGATTTTTTCCAGATGTGAGTGCTTGTGGTTTGGCAGCTCTGAGCCTGAGCTCCGGCCCCCGGCACCCCAACCCTGGCTGAGGGGGTGGGTATGGGGTCTGAGAAGCTAGGCCGGCGGTCCCAGCCCCCAGCAGCCCTGTGAGCCCACGGGCAGCGTGCTGGCGGACGGGCAAGTGGAGGGGGCTCCGGGGAAGGGGCTTAGGGGACACTGTGAATGGGACAAGAGGACTGGGGGTTGGGAAAGGGGGCTACCAGTGGGGGATGGGGAGCCCAGGGGCTAGGCTTGGAACCGGGCAGCGGGGAGGAGCTTAACCCCCACCCCACCGTCAGTCACTCAGTCACAAACAACTGGCTTTAATTTCCCTCCAGGATCAATAAGGAGAAGGAATTTCCCTAGTGTTGCTGGCCTTTTCATTATGACCAAACCTGATGCAGATCTGCCCCGGGGGGTGGGGGGGGAGTGCGCAACCCAATCTCCCTTTCTAGCTTTCTAGGAGCCTTGGTCTTACCCCTGTTGGGGGCTCCCCCAGGAATTTGGAGACTCAGGGAGGGGGGCGCAAAGTTGATGAGAAAAGCTAGAACAGCGGAGGCAGCATGGGGGTGGGGTGGGGAGGAAACTGGGCTAACAGGAAAGGAACGTTCTGGGGCTTTGTTCCCATTGCTCGGTGGCTGAGAGGAAAGTGGCTGGTTTTGCAGTGGAAGGAATGGAGGTTGGCGCGCTCCTGGCTGGGTGGAGGGGCGTGAGCCCGAGTGGATGTAGATGTGTGCCCTACGGGGGGGGCGGGGGGACGGGTCTGGGGGCTTGGGAAGAGGAGCTGCCCCTACCCCCTCTCCGTCGCTTCGGTGAGGATGGGGCTGGAGGGACCAGCAGCCCAGCTGGGGTTGGAAAGAGTGGGAGAGTCACGAATCCCACCCCCCTCCCGCCCAGTCATGAACCCCTTCCCCTCCCCGACCTACTGGGACCGGAGAAGATTCTCTGGCCAAACTCAGCACTTGTATACGAGCCTCACCCTGAGCAGTGTTATTACATCTGCTGGGTCAGAGAGTTTGTTGGCTGGGAGTCCTGTAGAAATTAAACCCAGGTGAGGCTGGACACTGGGTCTCTGCCACTCGGTGTAGGGGCAGCAGGGCGGGGGGGGGGGCGGGGGGGGCCGGGAGTGGTGTCTGAGAGTAGGATAAAAGAGCCAGGAGTGGCCGGCGAAGGACAGTGGCGTCCCCTGGGTCCCCCGGCCGTCAGCATTCCACATGGGGCAGTGTGAACTCAAGCCTCCTGCCCCCTGGTCTGGTCTGACCCCTCAGGACCAAGGGGAATGTTCCATTCTTGTCTGTCTCCCTGGGTTCAGGGACCCAGCCCTTTGCAAGGCTTTGGTAAGGCCTGGCTCCGACTCTCCCCACATCAGATTGCTGTTGTAGCAGGACGCACGGAGGTTAGACTGGAAAAGAGCTTCCAGTGCGCCGAGGTGCCGTCTGGGGGACAGGGCCAGAGACCTGGAAAGCAGGCGACTCACCTCCCTGCAAACCAGGGAAAGGGCGGCAGAGAATCCCGAGTGACCTGAAGAAAGGGGCAGCTGGACTCAGAGGGGATGACAGTGACCTCCAGGGCAGGTGCGGCCCGGCAGGGTCAGACGGTCGGTCGGGGTGAGGGGGGGGCGGGGGCTGCCCGAGTCAGAAGTCAGTCAGAGCGGCGAGGGTCTGCGCCCCGGCGCCCAGGCGGCTCCTCTGTTGTTTTTGGCCCTGGTGCCTGGTTCCCAGCTGCCAACGCTCTCCCCAGGGCTGGGCCGGGCCCCGAGCGGGGCAGGCAAGAGGGAGGAGGTGGGGATGCCCTGGCTGAGGACGTGTCCAGACTGAATCTTGTCCCCCGAGAGAGGCCCCTGGCTCAGCTGGCCTCCGGTCACACTGTTCTCGCTCCCTGACCCCGGGATCTTTGCTTCTCTGTCCCTCTGCCTTTGTTCCAGACTGGTGCTTCCTGCTGGTCTGGCATAGGGCATCACCTCTCTCCCCACCTAGGCGGCTGCCCATTCTTGCCTGCTGCGGTCGGCGACAGGCACCGAAGTCGGGCTCCCCTTACTCTGGTCTTCCTGCCTCTTGGAGAACCTCCAGCGTTAAGTCAGGGATCCAGCGTGGCTGGCACTGTTGATGGCAACTGCCAGCATCTGAGGCTGCACAGGCCTGGGCCTGACTCTGGCCAGCTGTGGCCCGCCCCCCCCCCCCCCCCCCCCCCCCCCCCGCCGTTTCCCCTCCGGAAGGAGCCCCTCCCCCTCCCAGGGCAGCACTACTGGAGGGAGAAGTCAGGCGGCACCAGCACCGTGACCCGCAGTTAAACTCCTCTTGGCTTTTATGAGCCAGTGACTGGGGCTGGACCCCTCTGCCACTCCCACCCTGTGCTGGGCACCGGCCCCTTAACCCCTGGCAGCCCAGGGCAGGAAAGGGAAGCCGGAGCAGAGACAAGTGTGGCAGTAGGCCGGCGGTGGTCTTGCACAGGACTGGCTCTGGGGGCCCAAGCCATCTCCCAGATGCCTCCTCTCCCGCTCTCTGAGGACGGGGAAACTGAAGAAGAGCCAGAGGTCCCGGGAACCCCTCTCCCTGTTGAGATGATCAGGAGTTTCGGGAAGAAGGAGGAAATCTGCAGGGCTGCGCGCGGGGTGGGTGCTCTCTTCCTGCTCTGGCCTGGGCTGCAGAGGGTGGGCACGGGGCCAGAGAGGCAGACTCTGGGACTGGACAGGAAAGGGGCAGGAGGGAGGGGCGGGGGTTACGGTGCCAGAGAAGAGGCTGTGAGGTTCTGAGGTCTGGGCTTTGAGGTTCTGGACGGGGCTAGAAAGAGGGCATTGGGCTCTGTCCCCAGGAGCCGGGGCAGGACAACAGGGGCTGATGGGTCAGCGTCAGGAAGGAGGTCAGCTAGAGGAGGACTCCTCGGCTAGGCTCCTGGGTGCTCCCTTTCCCTCTCCTCCCCGCCCCACGAAGCACGCCTGCAGGCAGTGACACCCAGTAGTTGGGCTGGGTGCCCCTGCCCCTGCCTGGCTCCAGGGAGGAGGCCAGAGCCCCGGAAGCTAGATAGTAAGGACCAGCTTCCCCGACTCCAGGATGCTTCCTGCTGCAGACCAGGCCCAGGCTCGCCTCTCTGTAGGGCCAGTGGGCCAGACTCCCGGAGACAGAGGTGCAGGGGACGAGCAGAGTGGGGGAGGGCCCCAGAAGCCCAGCTTCCCAGTCCCTGCCCCCACATTCCCATCTTAAGTGGGCGGGGAGTTAAAAGACACAAGAGTTCAGCGTCTGGCCCCTTAGCAGGCTCGGGCCTTGTCCTTCCAGTGACCCCCCCCCATCCCTGCCCCTCCTTACAGTCTGCTAGAGATGGGCGGTGGGGGAGGCCCAGACAGCCTGAGCCCTAATGGCTTTCCCCGGGCAGCATGAACAAAATGGGAAAAAGATGTGTGAGGTGGGCAGCTCTAGATTTCCTTTCTCATGCGGGCGCCAGCTCTGGTCTGGAAAATGTTAGCTGTCAAAGAGAGAGAGACTGAGCAGTCTCCGGCCTCCCCCTGCCCTGCACTCCCTACACCACCCCATCCCGCACCGGGGGGGCCCCCCAGCCCGCCTGGATTCCCTGAGGGCACCGGGCTAGGGCCTGTGAATTTCACGTGGTGGGGCTGCCCCGACCAAGCCCCACCTCCCCTGCCTGTGTCTCCTCCGCCAACCTGGGGAAGACATCCCAGGGGCAGTTTTGGCACTTGGGGATTCGCAGGGACACGTTGTCCCCCGGGGGATCAAAGGAGCCAGTGGCAGCGTCTCCTGGATTAGGCAGTCTCACACCTCCTAAACCCCAGAGCTCTGGGACCAGCCTCAGGTTTTCAGGTGATCTGGGTTCCCGCCGAGCTGAGCTGGCAGTAACTGGCCCAGAGACGGAGCCAGTCCTGGGTCCAGAACACTCGTGGGGTGTGCCTCTCTTGCTGCGTGTGGGTACTGTGGTCTCTGTGGGCCAAATCCCCTCTTCTGAGCTCCGGCACTAGGCCCCCAGGAGCCCCAGGGAACTGAAGCCAAGGCGAGGGGAGGCGCCCACTGCCTCGGAGATGAGGGTGTGTGTGGAGGGAGGGTCCCAGCCTAGGAGGAAGCTGCCAGAACACTCAGCCCTTTCTCCAGAGGGCCCCTTTGCCGCTGCCTGGGCTCCACCCTCCCATCCTTCAGGAAAGCTCCCCGCTCTCGCCCCAGCCCGGCTGGAGCTGCTGGGCTGGATTATCTGCCTCCCCGTGGGTCCTGGGTGTGGGCTCCCTCTCCCTCCCCCCGGCTCCCAGGGCAGGGGCAGTCAGCCTCCTTCCTCCTTTGATTATGGTTGGATCCCTCTCATGGAATCTTTCCAAAGAAGCGACCGAACAGGATTCCATAGGGGTGGAAGGAAAAAAGAGACCGACCCTTCCTTGGCGGAAGCTGTCCTGACCCAGGGATGCCAGACAGACTGGGTTCCTGATGCTGCTTGGAGCTGTGACAGTGGGGCCAGGGCCGCAGGTCAGGCCTTGAGAGGAGTGGTGGGTCGGCCCCGCGCTGTGTGAGTGTCCCACGTGCTGCCTGGAATGGAGCTGATCCCAAAGCTTTGCTCTTTTTTTATTTATAAGAGAGGGAGCACAAGTTGGGGAGGGGCAGAGAGAGAGGGAGACACAGAATCCGAAACAGGCTCCAGCCTCTGAGCCATCCGCCCAGAGCCTGATGCAGGGCTCGAACTCACGGACCGCGAGATCATGACCTGAGCCGAAGTCGGACGCTTAACCTACTGAGCCACCCAGGCGCCCCCATTCCAGATTCTTAAAAATACCTTCCCTCCCACTGCCTCTCCCCACCCCCCACCTCTCTCAAAATCCTGTGCGTTCTATATACCCTTTCAAAGAAAGCCCAGAGTTGGCGGTGTCCTGAAATGGCTGTACATATTCAAGGCAGCCAGCCCGCAGGTCAGGACAGCCAGGGGCCTGGGCAGCGAGGGCTTGGGGGGACGCCCGGCTGGCCAACCCACTAGATGTCACTTACCCATGTCATCACTGTCTGAAAAAGATCTCGCAGTCTGACTGCCCAGAGCCCGCAGCCAACCCTCACCCCTGACCTCTGAGGGTGTGGGCACTCCCTGAGCTCTCTTTGGCAGGGGGGCAGGTGTGTACAAGAACTCAGATGAGAGTTCAAAGGCCAAAGTGTCGGCCTTGATTTAAACAGTTGTTCAGGGCGTGCGTGGCTGGTTCCATCAGAGGAGCGTGTGACTCTTGACCTTGGGGTCGTGGGTTCAAGCCCCATGCTGGGTGTAGGGGTTACTAAAAAAAATAAATTGAAATGAAATGAAATGAACGTCTGTTCAGGATCAACCGCACCAGAGATCGCCCATGTGTATGAAGTTCATCTGTCCTAAATCAGGGCGGCCGGGGATCCCGTCCTCTCGCCTCGACAGGGCAAGAGCCTTCATGGCCCTCTGTCCCCATTCTGTCCCCTCGCGGCCGCCCAGGGCTGGGAGGGGGTCCTTTGCACCTCAGTCAGTTCAAACCACGCCTTTGCTCAAATCCCTGCAACGGCTCCGTCTTGTGCAGCTATAAGCCGAGTCCTTACAGCGGCCGAAGGTTCGTACTTCCTCCCTCCGTCCCCCCTGCCCACCGACCCCACCTCCTGTCACTTGCCCCTTGGCTGGCTGTGCTCCTGAACACACCAAGTGTCCTCCTGCCTCAGGGCCCTGGCACCTCTCACTCTCCCTGGAATGTTCTTCCCCAGATTACACGACTGCTTCCTTCACTGTTTTCAGGTCTCTGCTCCTATGTGCTGTCCTCAGAGACGACTTCTGTAAACAGCCCGTCTACAAAGCGCATGTGCGTATACGTCCGTCTCCGTCCTCACTGTGCCTCGTGTCACTTGTGGCCCCTGGCCGCAAGGGAAGCCCACGTGGGCTGTGCTGGCCTACGGCAGAGTCTGGCACACAGTTGGTGCTCAATAAACATCTCTTGAACAAATGAATGAAGAGTAAGCAAATGACTTCAGCCACAAGCAGTGACTATTAAGGCGGAAAGAAACAATCGGTTGCACCTTTCATTAGCAGTCTTGTTCTTTTTTAACTTTATTTATTTAGAGAGAGAGAGAGAGAATCCCAAGCAGGCTCTGCACTGTCAGCCCAGAGCCCCACGGGGGGCTTGGCCTGAGCTGAAATCGAGAGTTGGACACTCAACTGACTGAGCCACCCAGGCACCCAGTACCCTTGTTGATTTCATCATTTACCTAGTTGTCCTGGATAAGTGCACGAAGGAAGTACTTTGACAAAAATGAGGTCTGAAAACGAGAGTGGCCCCACCCTAGCCAGGAGAGCTCCAGATTCTTCACGCTCCTCAGCGACGCCTCAGCCCCCCTTTTAGAAATGCCATGTGCTTGCGGGCGCCTGGGTGGTTCGGTTGGCTAAGCATCAGACGCTCGATCTTGGCTCAGGTCATGATCTCGGGTTCGTGAGTGGGAGCCCCGCAGAGGGCTCTGCACTGGCAGGAGCCTGCTTGGGATTCTCTCTCTCCCGATCTCTCAATAAATAAATAAACCTAAAAAGAAATGCCATATGCTTATGGCCACATCTGCCCGGGTCACTGAAGATCCAACTCAGGCTCCGCCCTGACCGGGTCTCTGAGCCTGCAGCGGGCCACAGCGGGTCTCTGACTCGCATCCAACAGCTTAGCCTCTCGGAGCCGCAGCTCCTTGGGCTCCAGCACACCCCAGCCTCCGTCTGCAGCCCGCCCGGCCCCGACCATGTAAACTCTCCACTTCTCAATGTGGACTGCCCAAAGAGTGAGGCCAGAAAGCCAGGACAGCCAGCCAGTGCAAACTCAGGTTCTGACGTCACCCAGGACCTCTGCGCTTTCTTGCGTCCTCCGTCAGCTCACTCTCTTGTCTCCATGGCTGTGCCAAACGTCTGTTCCCTGGTTTGTGGCCCATGCTCTTCTTGGACTTAGTAAGCCATCCAGGTCACCAGGTGCTGCCTGGGAACATACCCATCGGCCCCACCCTTGCCTCTTTCTTTTGGTCCCAGAAGACAAGGCACCCCTGTTCCTGGACAAGGCTAAGCTCAAGACGCCATCTCCTCAGTCTTTTGGGACCCGCTGTAGTGCCCACCTTCCTCAGCACTTGTGGTCCACAGCTTTGCTGGCAGCATCTTCAGACCGCTCTCCAGATCGCGGCCCTCCAGATGCCTCCAGATCGCCACCCTCCAGATCCCTCCAGATCCCTCCAGATCACCACCCTCCAGATCCCTCTGGATCACCGCCCTCCAGATGCCTCCGGATCG
>NW_024412438.1:3341610-3359836 GCF_014898765.1 Herpailurus yagouaroundi | reverse complement strand
CCGCCCTCCAGATCCCTCCAGATTGCCGCCCCCCACCTCTCCCCGCCCCCACCACAGACACTGCTCAGATGAAAGGCACCAAATTGACACAAATAACAGGCCCTTTCCTTGGCTCTCATCTTACTGGTCCTCTGTGTGGTGTCTGATACCATCCCCTCCCTCCTGGAAAGCCTCCTCTGGCCCATCTGATGGCCTCCCTTGGGCCTTCCTCTGGGGCTTGTAGGAACAGCATCCCCAAGCCTCTGGTCTTGACCTCGTGCTCTCCTTTATACACTTTTCTATGTGACGCCCTCACCCCCATCCGAGGCGCCCCCCGCTGTTGCCCTGTCGTCCCTAAGCTGCCGGCCCCAGCTCTTTCCCCCCCGCTGGGCTGCAGTCTGGTGTCTTCTGAGTCAACCCAAGTCGGCCTCCTCAGAAGCCCGCTCTTCTGCCCGCCGCGCGCACCACCCTCACGGCTGACGGCACCACTGTCTCTTCCTGCAGCTCAGAAAGAGCAAGACGGCCTTTGATCCTCTCGCCCTGCTCTCTAGGTCATGTTGATTCCACCTCCTCAGGGACGCTCAGGTGCACCCTCCTGCCTCACGGACCCAGGCCTCGGTCACCGCTCACCCGGGCTCGTCCACAGAACCCCTCTCCTGAGAGGCCCTTCTCCAATCCTCCTTCCATCTGGCTGCCAGCAGCGTCTTCCTAAAACACAAATGTGACCACATCACTCCCCAGCTTTAAATCCCGCAACGGCCCCGGACAGCTTGCCACTGAAATGGATTTACTGGTTTCTCTTTTTCAGACTGTAAGCAGCTGGGGGACAAAGACCACGCCGCTTCCCTGGGGTCTGCCACAGGACCTGGCACACAGCAGGTGCTTCGTCGATATCCGAGCAGGATTCCAAGTCTCATCAGGTGCCGCCCGGACGGGTTAAGAGCGGAGTAGGGCAGCGGTTAAGAGCGGAGGCTTCAGGCACAGCTGGCAGGTCCGAGTGCCAGCGCCAACCCCCAGCTATTTGGCCTGGGTGCGATTTCGTATCGTTTGTCAACCTAGGTTTCCTTCAGTGCTGTCCTAGAACAGCACCGCCTACCTTCCCGAGAATGGCACAGTGTGCCTCCAGGACTTAGCACAGTGCCCGACACAGGGACACAGTCAAAGACCAGGGGCTGTTGTCATTATTATCGATGGCGACCATTAGTTACCCATCAGGGGTAGAAAAGAATCCCAGGATCTTTTTAAAAAAAAATTTTTTTTTTAACATTTATTTATTTTTGGGACAGAGAGAGACAGAGCATGAACGGGGGAGGGGCAGAGAGAGAGAGAGACACAGAATCGGAAACAGGCTCCAGGCTCTGAGCCACCAGCCCAGAGCCTGACGCGGGGCTCAAACTCACGGACCGCGAGATCGTGACCTGGCTGAAGTTGGACGCTTAACCAACTGCGCCACCCAGGCGCCCCAATCCCAGGATCTTAATGCTGGAATCCTTAAGCCCCAGAAGGAAACCGACAGCCACCAATGCGGAATGCAGTGAAACCAAACTTGAAACATGTTATCAGTAACTTGTATCAGTATCAGTATCAGTACAGGGTATCTTGCTCTTCTGCCTGGGCTCGAGAGCTTGCTCTGCAGAGTAAATGCAAGTGCTCTGTGAGCAACAGGGTAGACAGAAGATACGCAGCGCAGACAGGACATACTCGCAGACACACCTGGCGTATTTCACACCTGCGTATGGTCTCTCCCAACACAGACTCCGGCTGACGCACCTTGGGGCAAGTTCATAATTACAGTCCTGTTGTGCTTCCCCACTGTCAGCTGTAATCATCTGTTAAACCAGAAACCAAACGACTCCTCCTTGCAGCCTTCGCTATGGCCATCAGTGGAGACAGGGCGGCACGATCACCTCAAATTCCCACACACACCGCCCTGCCCCTATCGAGAACCGCTTTGCTAAGGTTCAGGCCGTTGAGACGCCGTTGGCAGGGTCCACTTCTCACGCGCTGCCCTTTGCTGGCCTCACCCGCAGAAGGGGTCCCTGAATCAGAACACGTCCCTCCTCTACGAAGAGAAAGCGTTGGAAGAGCCCGTGTTTTGCCGCAGTTCGGGCAAAACGCTTGCTGATTGGAATCTGGGCAGCAATCTGCAAGGGGCTGGCCACCCTCTTGGAGGAAGCCAGGCCCCTGGGGACAGAGGAGCAGAGAAGGAAGGGGACTTAAGGAGGCACCCTTGCGGGGCGAGCTGGGCTCTACCCAGAAGGTATGAGGACAGAAAACGCTGCGGAAAACGGTCACAAGGTCCTCTGGTCCCCAGGTTCTTCGTGGTGAGCAGAAGACAGCTCTTTCCAGCGTTGACCGAGACCAGGTGCCTTTCAGGACATGGGGGTGCGGTGGGGTGGAGAGGAAGTGCAAGGGTCAGCTGCTGTTTACCCAGACACCCACAAGGCCAAGTCCAGCCGACGTGTACCCCCAAAACTGAACTCAACTGAGATTTTTCATCGTCTCCCACCTTAACTGATTAAAACGTAACTAAGACTTGCCTTCAGCGTATTCCCGGTTTGGGGCGCGGCCCTCCTAGATCATTCCCACCTAGACCTAGAGGTGTGTGTGAGGGCGCCTGGTACGTCTCTGCAGTGTCACGGACGTTCCGTGTGTCAGGCTCAGCAGGAACCAACTTGCTCTGAGCTCCAGAGCTGCCTGTGCAAGCGGGTCCCGCGGTGCAGGACAGGACGGCAAGGCCACGTCTGAAGTCCGGGTTGGCTGCAGGAAATTCCCTTCTACCGGCAGCCGTGACCGTAGCCCTGCCCCTGGAGCCGAAGCAGCCACTCGAGGGGCACAAGCCACACAAGAGTGTGGAGGCCGCACTCTCTCAAGACTGTGCACAAAGCAATCCCAGACACGAGGTCAGACCCGTGACTCACCTTCCCAGGAGGGCGTGTGCCACCGAGGAAGCGCTGGCAGGACCGACCAGGCTGGCGTCACCCAGCACCCTCCCGCCCCTGCTCCGTCCCTCCCGCGTGCCCACCCTGAATCGCTCTACTGGTCACACACCCTGTGTGTGAAGGTGTCTGCGTGGCTTGGGGCACCGCTGCAGGCGTGCTCGATTCATGGTAGGGGTGGGGACCGGGCACACACACGAGGGGCCACACACGAGGGCTTAGTCGGTGCTTCCTGGTGACTTCTGGCCAAAAAGGGCCCAGTTAGCACCGTCCACAGAGATCCTGGACCCCTCACAGAATCACAGCCCTGTGAGACCTTGTCACAGAGACTTTTTTCAGATTGGCTCTACGCCCAACGTGGGGCCTGAACTCCCCATCCCGAGATCTAGACTTGCACGCTCTAACAACTCGAGCCAGCCGGGCGCCCCACCTGGTGACAGAGCTTTTTAGCGTAAACTGAAAAAAAAAACAGCACACGAGTGTTTTTCCATTATAAAAATTTATCAAGGGAATAATTTGAGTCCTTCACGGTTTGTTTTAATGAAGTAAAAGACTAAAAACCATGAAAACACTTTAAGTTCTTTTTTAACCTACCAAGTGGGATCTAAATTAAGTAAATCCTCTAACACTTTAGGAGAGACGTTGCTCTTCCCAAATCAGAAAAACGGATCTCCAAGTCCCACTCTCCTCCCCTAAGAACTGAACCTCACCAGGGATGGCTCCTCTAAGGACGGGCGCTATGTCTCCGATGCAGACAAGGCCAAGGGCAGAGTCTGTGACACGCGGTGTGACCAGCCAACCAGCGCACTTCTGACCGCGAAAGAGGGCACTGCTATTTACGCGAGGACCAAAGGCATAAAACGGACATGCGGCCACCCTAGTGATAAGGCAGTCTGGGAAACGGTTCCCAGCATGCCCCGCCCCTCGAAGTCAAAAGGCCCGCCTGGAGCCAAGCACCTGGGACCCGCAGGTAGCACCATTTAGGAGGGAAACAGTCCAGGGCTGGTCCTGACACGGAGGCTTCCTCCCTCCGCGGGATTCTCAACCAGACACGACACGACACGACACCGGAGGTGAAATTTCAATGAATACTAAGTCTGGGGTGGAGCCGGTCTCTCCCGGTTGGGGCAGCGAGACGGGCTGCTGCCCAGTCCTGCTGCCCGGTCCTCCCGGGCACGGTGCTGCTCTCCACCTCTCGTCACCGGCGCCTCCGCGGCCGCTAGTCCTTTGGGGGATTCTGGGCCAGGTGCTGTTCCCACTCGACTTCAACCAGCTTGTACAGTTCCATGGTGGCCTGAGCGTCTTCCACGGAGGAATGCCCGCTTTTCCCAACCTGGACGCCGGAGGAAGAGAAGAACGTGAAGCCACAGAGAGAGACTACGGCTTTCCTTCCCAACTGGCTCTCCGCGGCCCCCGGGGTGCAGGTGCTTCTGCAGAGTCTGTGGGCTGCGAAGGCCGAACTCCGGTGGGGTCTAGTCCCCACCCCATCTCAGAGGCTCCACTCCCACCCTAATGGCTCAGCCCTTCCTGTGGACGCAGGTGCTCGTCGGTCTACGCCCGGCCAGCACGATGCACCAGATGGCCGCCAGGCCTTCTGAATCTTCTAGCTTCCCCAGTGCCTAACCACGCTCTACGCGACGCGTGGCCCCTCCTCCTCCGGCCAGGCAGGCCGCCCTCCTCTGAGTGCAGACGCGTAGACCACGCAGGGGGTCCCGGCACCCACTCTGCGGACTTCTGGACACCACCATGTGTTCTCCTCTCTTCCTCTCTTCTCAGTTAGGGCTTTACACCCACCTGAAGGCTCTTCCCTGTCCCGAGCACCCTCTGGGATGCTCTGGGACGGGAGCTGTCACCCCACGTACAGATGGAGAGTCTACCAGGCCCCTTGGTCCAAAGCTCTTCTCGTCAGAGCAGCCCGCCCACACCTCTCTACAACCAGAGCCAATTCTGGGGCCAGAGCCTGGAGCAAGGCCGCACGGAGGGCGCCCCCAGCGTCCAAGCCACGGGCCTGGCTGCACTGGGGAGACACTACCTGGATGTCCCGGTTCAGAAGCTTCTTGGTGAGACACTTGAGGGACACGGTGGCGTTCTCTGGGCACTCGGCCTTCCGGTTGAGGGGCGGGATGTGGGAGGTGTCGCGGGTGAGAGACTTGGGGTGGGAGTACTGAAGGGCTTTGAAATCGTTGTGGATGGCATGCCCCACCACTATCTTCCCTGCGAGGATCTTCAAGATCTGAAACAGGAACAGAGGCGGCGCTGGCGAGGAGGCGGCGAAGCGCCTGCATCCTACAAGCCCAACGTGGCCATGGGTCCTTCTAGGCCCTTTTCTCCAAGTGCTCACCCGGCTCATCCTTGAAACGCCCTCTCCCACCAGGCTTCTTCCACCCGAGGCACAGCTCTACGCCCCGAGGTGAAAGCAGCTACCACCCAAGACGACCCCGCCGCACGACGACGGTAACCCCGTCCGGACTTACACCCCCAACGGCTCCTTATCTTCTAACTTCCGTCCCAGCGACAGACGGATTTGCCTCCGTCCCAAATCACACTCACGCCTGAGATGCTCACGTAACTATCCAGGTCGGTTCTGGCTCGCTACGTGAAGACCTTTGACCCCTACCATATGCTGGCCTGAGACACGAGGCTTGGACAGATGGGGTCAGAGATGGGCTCCAGGAAGGTGACAGAAGCCCCAAATTGTACACAAAGTTACGTACATGGGGGTTTTTTTGGGGGGGGGGGCGCCCAGGGTCTATGGTTTCCATCCGACTCTGGAAGGCCCTACGAGCTACAAAAGCTTCAGAACCTCTTGCACACTAAGTCCACGTGTGCCAGCCCCCGGCCTTCAGCTCTCCCCACTCACTCACCAGCCGCCCTGGAACCTTATTCCCGTGAGCCTCAGAAGCAAAGACCTTCTCGCCACCGCAGGATCTTAAAGCGTGAGGGCAAACCGGCAACGAGGACAACCAAAGAATACGCCACCAGCTCTGAAGGCCGTTCCCCCGACGGGTCCCGAACAGGTTGTGAACAAGAACTAAAGCGCCCTGACTGGGACACGGCCGGCAGGAAGCCCTGGAAGCGGCAGACCCTGTGAACGGGGCTCTCGGCCCGGCCTGAGCGCTGGGGGATCACTTCGGGACGGGAGCCCGGTGGGAGCGCCACGAGCCAGGCAGGTGCGGGCTCCTAAGGGCACTCTGCGCCCCGCCACACCCTCCCCACCTTCCGCCTCTCCCAAGCCGGCTCAGGGGTGCCCTGGTGCGCAGGCTCAACTCCTCTCGGGTTCTTTCTAAGATCCAGCCCCCTCCCCTCTGCTGAACCACCTCCAACTGACTGCAGGCGCATGAAGAACGCCAGCGGAACACAGAGTGTCCAGAGAAAGCACAGAGCAGGGGGTTGAAGTGGCAGAGAAGTGGACCAAGAGCGCCCTCTGGAGGCCTCCCACGACCAGCTGGCTTCCTCTCCTTCACCTCAGGTTCACCTCCCTTTTCCTGTCCCTCTGTGGAGCTCCCTGCGGCCGGTGAGGAGGCTTGCTCAGCGAGCGAGGTGAGAACCCAACACGACAGCCCTGTGTCGTCTGTCGCAGCTGTCGCTTCGGCACACCCGACCCAGGTACGCGAGTCACCCCTGCTCCCACCAAAACCACCAGCACCTCCCACGCTAGGCAGGAAGCCCTCCCCACTCTCCCCGAAGACATGGAGCGTTTCCCCCTCCCTCCCCCCCCCCCCCCCCCCCCCCGCCATCCGTGCCTGGGGCTCTGTCCCTCAGTGGTTACTTCTCTGTACGGATTCCCAGTTCCCCAGACAAGGATTCGACCGGAGAGCGAACAGTCTCAGCCAACCAAGTTCCCTCCACCAGCTAACTGCAGCTTTCTGGACTCCCACCGCTCTGCCCCAGCAGGAAGCCCTCTTCCCGCGGCGATCCACTCCCTCCTTCCCTCCTCCCCATCCTCCGGCGCCTTCCTAGAGTGACATCCTTTGCTGAAAGAATGACGCGGACCTCAGCCCACCGGCCTCGCCACTACCATCGGACCCCAAGCCTCTCACCTGGCTCCGAGCGACCTTGAAGGGTGTGGCATTCACCATGTGCTGCTTCCGGATGCCACTCCATCTGGTCCGGTAGTCCACGATGTGGCAGGGGGGGAGGACGTACTCATCATAAAGCACATCTCCGTGGTAGTTGACGATGCTACATCGAGCCAAGGAACTGACATGCCCCTTGGGTCCTGTGCCCACCATCTCGCAGTCAATCGCCACCATTTTCCCTGGTGTCTTCTGCGACGCTCCGGAGCATTTATTCTCCAAACGAGATTGGGTGGAGTTCTGTGGGGCGTTTTTCTGAGTAGGGTTCTTCTGGGGGCCCTTCTTCTGGGAGCGAGCTGGGTGGCTCCTAGTCTTTGGAAGAGCACTCTGGAACTCCCCCAGCAAGTCTACTTTGGCCACGACAGACCCAGCCTTCTGTGAAGGGGCAGGGGTCAGCCAAGGCACCGCAGCTTTCCTGTCCAGGGACTGCTCTGGTCCGCTGCTGGAGGCGGCGGTCTTCTTCTTTGGAAGGGGAGAGACCTTCCAAGTGCCATCCACCCTAGGAGCTTCCCCTTTCTTCGGAGGATCTGGGTGCAGCTTAGGCACCTTGCTAGGGTGCTGGTTCTTCTTATTCAGAAAACCTCTCCGTTCCAAGAACCTCCTCTTCTTGACAAATTTTCGGTGCTTGGCATTCCCCTCTAATGCCTTTTTGGGGGGAGGTTCACCGAAATCCAAATTGAGGAGTAAGGTAGACATGAGGACAGCGGACGGCGGGAGAGCACTTGCGAGGAGCGGCTTACTGACGACAGGAAGATAGAGGCCTCATCTTCTGCTGAACCCCACAGGCCAACGTCTGGAGGTCTGTAGGACACCCTGGGGAAGAGAGTAATCCTGACAACCGAGCCCATAGGCCCCGTGAAACAGTAAGACCCATCTCCGGACGACTTAAAGCTGGAAAGACATCAGAGCGACCGCCCAGAACAGGTACGAATCTGTAATGTGAAATAATGTCAGGGGCACGGTCTGCGCCAGGAAGCTTCGGTTCTAGCGCGGCCCCACAATTCACCAGCCACAGCGTCTTGAGAAGGCCACTTCCCCTCCCAAGAGCTCAGTCTCGTTCGCACCCGGAGGGGGCTGTAGGGCCAACCACCTCGAACTCTGCGTCTGGAAAGCCAGAACAGTGGAGCTGTACCATCCGCCCGCGAGGGCCTCCGGATTACCCAGGCACCCCCGCGCGGCTCCAGGCGGGGGACCACCACACGCGTCTCACGCCGGTCCTTCTCCCGACAAAGGCTCTCTGACCACACACACCCGCTGGGTGAACCGAGGCTTAGGGCCCCCTACGTCGGCGAGCACGCCGGGGGTCCCCGCCACCGAGAGCGACCCTCCGCGCCCACACCTACCTCCTCGCCGGCCCAGCTTAGAGCGGAAGCGCCCGGAACCGGAGGCGGAAGTCGGCGCGCGCCGGCGAGGCCCGGGCCGGCAGGCTCGCGGGTTGGACCGCGCCGGGGGCCGACGCGCACGCGCCCGCAGCGCCCCCGCCTCCGGGAGCGAGGCCAGGGACTCCGAGCGCGTGGGCAGCGGCGGCGGCGGGATGCGCTCCCCGGCCCCTCTAGCCCCGTGGAGGTACAACTCGAAGGCAGGGAGGCCGAGCCCCGGGGGAGGTACCGCCCCCACTTCCGGGGGAGGAGGGAAGTGCGCGGGGAAGGTGGGCCTGGGCGCCGCGCCACGCCTCTGTGACGTAGTGCGCGGCGCCCCGCCCCAACTCACCCCACGTGTGCGCGACGCCGCCCGCTTGGCGCTGGGGAACGTCGCGACCTGTGACGTCAGGGGACGCATTCCGTCTTCCGCCCCAGCCGCAGACCCCCCGCGGGGCACTGACCCTGGCTCCCCGCTCGGCTCGTTCTCGCTCCTGACGCCACCAGCTGGACCCCGGGATGCCGGGCGTCTCCGCCCGCGGCCTCTCTCACGAGGAGAGGAGGCAGCTGGCGGTGAACCTCACCCGTGTGCTGGCGCGCTACCGTCCCATCCTGGACGCCTACATCATCGTGAGGCCACAGGGGTGTGGGCGGGGTGCTGCCGGTTGTGCGGTTGGCTGGGTGCCCGTGGCAGGGGCAGAACCTGGAGAGGTGGCTTCTACTCTCTTTTTTTCTATGGGTTTCGGTCTGTGGTCTGTACAAGAAAGGGTTAAAACTGGGGTTACTCCCTCCCGGTTTTTGAGTTGACATACGTATTAATATTCCTAGTATCTCGCTGGTTTCTCTAACTTTCCCAAGTCCAAAATAAAATGCGTGAACAACAGAGCCACGCTGCAGCTCGTTGAGCTCCCCCAGGAACCTGTGAGGTGTTCCAGGAACACACGTGTTCATTGATCCGAGCTTTGCATAAAGTCCTGGTTTAGTAGCCTACTGGACAGCCACAGCTTTGGAATCAGACCGGCTTGACTGCCTCCTTTACTGTGTTAGATGGAGGCATTATTAAGAACTTCCTGCCACCTGTTTCTCAGCTGTAATAGGGATCCCTGTCTGAAGGATCGTTATGAAGAATGAGTGAGATGATGTGTAAGTGGCAACAGCATCCACTGAATCGTTCAGCCCCTCCAAGCCCAGAAGCCATTATTGGTTCAACTCTTGCTTTCATTGATCAAGAGTCCAGTTCTTCAAAGCGTCCTGTTGCCTCTACCTCCAGAACAGATACTAAATTCACCCTTTGTTTCCACCTCCATTGCTACCACCCTGGGCCAAGCCACCATCCATCTCTCTCCTGGACTCCTTCCTAACTGATCTCTGTGTTCACTTACTCTCCATAACCACTTCTTCATAAAGCAGCTTGATCCTCGTAAACTGGGAATCCCGGGCGCCTGGGTGGCTCAGTCAGTTGAGTGGCTAACTCATGATCTCATGGTTGGTGGGAGGGGATCCGGAGTCAGGCTCTGTGCTGACAGCGCTGAGCCTGCTTTGGAATCTCTCTCCGTCCCTCTCTGTCCCTCCCCACCCCGACCCAGGTATGCACATGCAGTCTCTCTCAAAATAAATTTTTTAAAAATGTAAGTTTGATCAGGGCACCTGGCTGGCTCAGTCCGTAGAGTTTGCTACACTCTTGATCTTGGAGTAGTAAGTTTGAGCCTCACGTTGGTGTCAAGTTTACTTGAAAAACACGTAAATCTGATCGAGACACTGCCTTGCTTCCTAGGTGCTTTGATGAAATCTTAACTCCTTACCATTATCGAAAAAGTGCTACATGATCTGTCCCCTGCTGCCTTTTGAAGGCTAGCACATTTGTCCTCTCCCACATTGACTCTACTACACCTATACTGGCCTGATTTCTGCTCTGTAAATATGGCAGGCCTCTGGGCCTTTGCACTTACTGGTCAGCCTGGAATGCTTTTCCTCCACAGGAAGGCGAAAGAAAACAGTGATTAAGAGCAAGAACTGGAGTCCAGTTGGTTTCAGATTCCAGCTCTGCTGCTTACTAGCTTTTTGACTTGGGCAAGTTCCTTAACAGCTGTGTGTCAGTTTCCTTCTCTGGAAAATGCCAAGTAAAAATAGTACTTATCTCATAGGGTTGTTTGAAGATTAAATGCATTAATACATGGAAAATGCTTGGGACAGTGCCTGGTATATTAAAATATCTTATGAGTGTTTGCTATGACCTGAGTTTTTTTTTATCGAGGTATAATTGCTATGTAACTTTGTATTGGGGGTATAACACAATGATTTGATATTTGTGTTGCAAAATGATCACCATGGTAAGTGTAGTGAAACACCCTTCACCTCTCAAGTTACCTTTATTGTGAGGAGAACTTCTAAGGTCTGCTGTCATCAACTTGCAAATATGCAGTCCATCATCGTTAGCTGTGGTCACTTTGATGTACATTACGTCTCCATGATTTATTTATTTTTACAACTGGAAGTTTGTATTTTTTGACCCTTCTCACCCATTTCGCAAGCTCCCCAGACCAGTGTTCCGTCCGTACTCTCTCAAGCTCCGTTGTGTTACCGTTTTCATTAGTGTTTGATCGTCTCTGTGGCACTTGACGTTACCTGAAATTATTTTTTTTATGGAAACTCTGCGAGAGCAAGAATCTTGTCGGGTTCATTGTTGTGTCCTCTGAGCCTAGACTAGAGCTTGGTGTGTAACCAAAGCTCCAGAATTTGTGTTGAACAAACGAACAAATAAAAACACCCTGGGATAACATCTGGCATATAAAGTGTGTGGTGCGTATAATGGTAGATTACTTTTTTAATGTGTTTATTTTTGAGAGAGAGAGAGAAGGGGAGAAAACAGGAGCGGGGTAGGGGCAGAGAGAGAGAGGGACAGAGGATCTGAAGCAGAGAGCCCGACACGGGGCTTGAACTCCCCAACCATGAGATCATCTGAGCCGAAGTCAGATGCTTAACCGCTGAGCCACCCAGGTGGCCCGTGGTAGATTTTTTTGTTTTTTTTAAGTTGTTTTTTTTTTTTTTTTTTGAGAGAGAGCACAAGCAGGGGAGGGACAGAGAGAGAGGCTCCCAAGCAGGCTGCATGCTGTCAGCCCAGAGCTCCCGTGACCTGAGCCAGAATCAAGAGTCAGACGCTTAACTGGCTGAGCCAACCCAGGTGCCCGGGTAACAATGGTAGATTATCAAGCGGTGATGTACTAATACCACACAGGTCAGTCACTGTGGTGGCGCAGATGCCGAAGTGAAGACGCCATCCTTGCCCTTAAGCGCAGCTGAGTAGAGAAAGCGGACACGTCCGTGAGTAGGGACGCTGCTGCAAGAGAGGCGTCCGGGATGCCATCTGGGCTCCGAGGAAAGGGGAGGCAGGAGCAGGTTTCAGAGGAGAGGTGACTCGCAGGAGTAGGAGGCGCCTGCTGGCCGCAGCCAGTGGCCCTTCGTTGAGGACGGGGAAGGGCGGGGAGGGCGGCGGCCTATTGACCGCTCCCCTCCTCCCTCCTCCCTCCTCCCGCAGGAGTTCTTCACAGACAACCTGTGGGGCACACTCCCTTGGTCGTGGCAGGAAGCGCTGGACGGACTGAACCCGCCACAGCTGGCCGCACAGCTGCTGGGGATGCCTGGGGAAGGAGAAGTGGTCAGGTAGGGGCAAGCGGGGCCCCGTGCCGGGGGACCCAGGGTGTCGCTGTCAGGACGCGATGGAGCTATTCACTGGGGGCCCGGGCTGGCCTATCGCAGGTACGGGTCGGTGTGGCCACTCACCCTGCTGGCCCTGAAGTCCACAGCCTGTGCCCTGGCCTTTACCCGGACACCTGGGTTTCAGACCCCCTCAGAGTTCCTGGAGAACCCCAGCCAGAGCTCCCGCCTGACAGCCCCGTTCCGGAAACACGTCAGGCCCAAGAAGCAGCATGAGATCCGGAGGCTGGGAGAGGTGAGATGGCCGGCTGGAGGGGCGGGAGGGCCCCTTAAGGCTGTGGGTGGCCAGGAAGTGGGCACTTTGCACGGCCCGCAGGACCATCCTTGGCAGCCATGGTCTGGATGCCCGGTATTTTGTGCGTCCGCCCTCTCGACGGGTAGGTTGGTGGCTGTGTCTGAACCAAGGTCTTCCTATTTTCCGCCTCCGCAGTCTGCTCAGGGCTTCATAGCAGCGCTCTCCTCCTCGTTCACGCTGAGAGGAGCAAGGAGAGGAGGCTGAGCCTGGGGTCAGCACCTCCCTTTCGGTTTCTCTGTCTCGTGTTCGTGGCACCCCTGCCGTCTTCCTGTGCCGTCTGCAGCGCCTCCGCCCCCGTTGGGGGTGTTTGCCCTGGGAGCCAACACCCAGTGGCCAGGAGAGCTTTGTTCCCTCCTCTTGTAGTTGGTGAAGAAACTGAGTGACCTCACGGGCTGCACCCAGGTCGTGGATATAGGCTCAGGCCAGGTGAGTCAGACCCTTAACATTCTGGGTTTCAGGTCTGGGTGTTTCGTTGTTTGAGTCGTGGGGACGGAGAGCTGGAGGCAGGTCGTCAGGCTGCAGGCCCAGGGAAGCAGGTGCTGGGCAGTGGTGGAACTAGGCAGGGCAGGACTTGAGCCTCCTGGGGGCCCGGGACCCAGGCGTCCAGGTCACTGCTAGGGAGGCTGACAGCAGACAGGCCGCTGGACGGGACCGTCTCCACCCTCCCTCTCGTGACTCCAGGGCCATCTCTCCCGATTCATGTCCCTGGGGCTGGGGCTGACAGTGAAGAGCATCGAAGGCGATCGGAGGCTGGTGGAGAGAGCCCAGCGCCTGGACCGGGAGCTCCTGCAGGCCCTGGAGAAAGAGGAGAAGAGGAGCCCACAGGTCGGCCAGCTTTTCGTGCAGCCGGGGCTGTGGGACGAGGCCCGCTTGGCAGGCATTGGGCACCAAGGCCGACTCCTTTCTGTTTCCGGGATTGACGGCGTGATCCCCAATCCTGCTACCCCTTTGAGGGCCCCCCCTGTCACCCAAACCTCCTCATACCGTAAAAGCACTTTCTGGTTACAAAGTGCTTTCCACCCTGACGTGCGCTTCTCCCAGCCACCTGTGGAGCGGCCGGTCAGGTGTTCATTAGGCTCGTGACAGAGGGGAACCGGGACTCACAGACGAGGTTTGCAGTTGATGGTGATGGGCCCCAGACTTCACCCAGCTCCCCCGTCCCCCGGTGCTCTCCCTCTTTGGGAAGGAGCGCAGGGGACACTCCCTTCCTGTGGCCGGAGGGGGCACAGGGACAGCAGACTTCCCACCTGCCTCTGTTCCGTCCTGCCTCCACAGGTGACCCGGGCCGGCCCTCGCCACTCCCCACACCACGTGGTTAGGTGGGTAGAGCCCACGGCCCTATGCGAGGAGCTCCTGCTTCCCCTGGAGCCCTTGCCTCCGCGTGGGGCCCGCCTGCTGCTGACGGGCCTCCACGCCTGCGGGGACCTGAGCGTCGCCTTGCTGAGGCACTTCTCCTGCCCCGAGGTGGTGGCCCTGGCCTCGGTGGGCTGCTGCTACATGAAGTTGAGTGAGCCTGGCGGCTACCCACTGAGTCAGTGGGTGGCGGGGCTTCGTGGCTCTGAGCTGCCCTACAGGCTGCGGGAGGGGGCCTGCCACGCCTTGGAGGACTACGCCGAGCGGCTACAGAGAGCGGGCCCCGGGCTCCGCACCCACTGCTATCGGGCAGCACTGGAGACGGTCATCCGGGGCGCCCGGCCCGAGCTTCGACGGCCAGGCGTGCAGGGGATCCCCAGGGTCCACGAGCTCAAGATCGAAGAGTGAGGCTGGGGGGGGTGGGGAGGGGGACGGGCATCACGGACTGAAGGTCTGATTTCCCTCCCATCCTCACTTATTAGTGTGAACGAAAGATCTATGGGGCGTGGGGGGGGGGGGGGGCCTCAGTTAGTTTAGGCATCCGGCTCTTGATTTCCGCTCACGCACATCATGAGCTCTGTCGTGGGCAGAAGCCTGCTTGAGGTTCTATCTCCCTCTGCTCCTCCCCTCAAAAAAACCCAAACCACAAACAAGATCTAAATGTGCCCAGGGAGTTGATTTTGAAGTCTGACCGGACAGCTTCTCAGAATTCTTTTAGAACCGAGTTGTCACTCTTTTGTCAGGGGACCGTCCAGGTCTTTAAGTGCTAAAACTACGGGATCATTGTATAGATGATAAACTTGGGGACCAATCTGCTGCCGGACAGACAGTTCCCGGCCAGGGAAACTTAGGAAAATGCACACTAGGGTGGCAAACCCAGCAAAGCTGCCATCAGGTCGGGAGCGTCCAGTCTGGGTGGGAGGGGAGGCTCCTGAAGCCAAACTGAGCGTGGTCTGTGGCTGACCCCACAGATACGTGCAGCGGGGGCTGCGGCGGGTGGGGCTGGATCCCCAGCTGCCACTGAACCTGGCTGCCCTCCGGGCCCACCAGGCCCAGGAGAACCGAGTGGTGGCCTTCTTCAGCCTGGCCCTGCTCCTGGCCCCGCTGGTGGAGACACTGATTCTGCTGGACCGGCTGCTCTGCCTTCAGGAGCAGGGTGAGCGTGGCCCGCAGCAAGGACTGGGGGGGGGGGGGGGGGCTGGAGCTCTGAGGCTCCTCCTTCCGGCCCCAGCCCCCCAGCCCCGCGGCGGGACTCAGACTAGCTGCTTCGGGTACCAGTGGGGTGGGAGATTTGTCCACGCACATTCCTGCTAAGTCGGGCTCATCTCCCATCTTGCGTTTTAAGCAAGAACCACCCCAGGGGTCGGTGTCTGGGGTACCCATATTCCTGGTAGAGAACTGGGTCTCTTAGACACCTCAGGCCCCCCCCCCCCCCCCGCACAGGGAAAGGGGCTGTGCCCACAGGCCTGGCAGGGAACAGCTGAGTTCGTGATTCCTCCCTGAGTAGCCCTGCCTTTCTTCCAGGCTTCCATGCTGAGCTCCTGCCCATCTTTAGTCCTGAACTGTCGCCCAGGAACCTAGTTCTGGTGGCCACCAAGAGTCCCCTGGGTGAGGCCTTCTCTCTTCTGGAAACTGAAGACAGCTGACGAACTCCATCTGGAATTCACCCAGAGGACCAGCCTCCTAGCTTCCTGCAACCCTGGCCTCTCCCTCCCCATGGCAACGTAATACTATGTAAAGGTTTATTTTCAATTTATTAAATAAGTGAAATCTTTATTTCTCTGCCCCTTCTATCTTTCCACCTCCGCTCCTGCCAGCCTCCCTGACGGGTAGCGTCTCGTTACTCACGGGTCTCCCAGAACCCGCAGGCCCGGTCCCTGTGGAGGCTGCCTAACTTCCACCCAGGCTGTCACGACGTAAGGACAGACACCCCTTCCTTCAGTCCCAGAAACAGGTGTGCCGGGTTAAGGTGCTGATCTAGCAGACGCGTGTGGGGGAACTCCTGGCTCGCTCTTGGTGTCTGAAGGAGAGGTGGCCTGGACCTTCGAGGCTAAGACAAGGAGAGGGGAAGCTGATCTCCAGCTGATTCCCAGGATCAGTACCAATAGACTTTCTTGTGTCTCCGCGTCTCCTGGATCCCCATCGCCTCCATCACCTCCTCCTCCAGTGTCTTTAAACGGGGCACGTAGGTTCTTTCTAGAGCATCTTCCACTGATGTGTCTTTGGGGCCATCTATTGAGCCAGAGGAAAGAAGATGGGTGGGAAATCCCCTCCCTCCCTCTCCTCCCACCACCCCCTGTCCCCGTCTTCCTGCCCCTCACCCAGCCTCACCAGTCCAGGTTTCAGGGACGATGCCATCAGCTCTGGGAAACTCAGGTTTGGGGATAATTCTTCCTGATCTTGTGGAGACACGTACCCGCTCTCCTGCCTCCGTGAATCTCCACTCCACGTCAGTGGGTTTCCTAGTGGACAGAAGAGGTGAACCCAGCCTGGGAACCACGTCTCCCGGCTACGTGCCGCCCCAAAAAGTCAACGGCTGAAAACATGAAGGTCACCATCTTGCTGCTGCTATGTCTGTATTGGGGGTGACCCACAGGGGTCACGTCCACGAGAGGGATGGCCCCTTTCGATCTCCAGAACCTCCAACCCACCATTCCTTTTGTAGAAACGGGATCAACACTGATGCACACTCGCAGGGCGGGCAGCCCTCTGACCAGAGCCCCACGTGCTTGCCTGTCCACGGGATCCACGAGTTTGACCTGGCGGTGGAGCAGGGGTGCTTCACTGGGGATCATGGTTCCCCGGGAATCCACGGTCTTGCCCACATAACGGTAGTGCTGTCCAAAAGAGGGGGGATATGAGAACCGGGGGTGTGAAAGGGGGCTCGCCCACCGCGGCTCGGGGCGTTCAGCCCAAGCTGGAAAACAACGTCAGCTGTCTCACTGTCCCTGCAGCTCGTCTCCTGCCTCCCTAGGCTGCTCCGAATGCGGTGACAGAGGGGACAGGCTTCCTGGGCACCCCTGAGCGCCCCATCTTCACTCACCGTGTTCAGTCCCTCCAGGACCACCCAGTTGCGCTGCCGGATGACTTGGACCACTTTGCCTTGCTTCCCAGCATCCTTGCCTTCTAGAACCTCCACCTGCAGGAAGACAGGAGGGTCAGGGAGGAGGGGGCCCTCACCCAGCCCCCCCACCACTCCACCTCATCCAAGGCTCACCCTGTCCCCACAGAACAGATGCCATTCTTCATCCGAGACGGGCT
Organism: Herpailurus yagouaroundi; assembly: GCF_014898765.1. Classification (NCBI taxonomy): domain Eukaryota; kingdom Metazoa; phylum Chordata; class Mammalia; order Carnivora; family Felidae; genus Herpailurus; species Herpailurus yagouaroundi. Next base: position 3,342,861 of record NW_024412438.1, on the reverse strand, counting down.
CCACGGCCACCCGGCGCCGCCTGGTCCCCGGAGGGTTCTTCCTCTTGTCTGCAAGAGAGCCTGGGCGGCTCATCCCATAGCGGTAGTCGCGGGGCAGAGTGACCTTGGATGCCAAGGCCAGTAGGGCAGAGAGACGCATGGCTGGAGGCTGTGAGAAATCCCCTGGCCAGGGAGGATCCAGAAACCTTCCTCGTCAGCTCTGGAGGAGACAGAAAGAAACAAGCGGGCAAAGAACATTTTTTTAAACACTTAGTCCCTTGCTCAAGGGATCTCATCTCACGGAGTCCTCACAAGATGCTATCTTCACTTCACGGATGAGGAAACAGGCTCAGTGACTCGCCGGCGGTTACAAAGCTACTACGGGAGAGAACTGACATTCAAGCCCACAACGTCTGACTTCAAAGTCCAGAAAGAGGCCAGGGACCACACAATCTAGTCACCCCTGAATCGAGTAGACCCAAACAGGGCTTGGCGCATAGTAGATACTTAATAAACAGTTACTAGGTCGATGCAGGAACAGTGGGATAGGAAAAACACAGGTAAATGGGACAAAAAAGAGGCACAAGGCCAAGGGGCAGGCATTTCCAAGGAAAAACAGCAGAGATTAAAAAACAGTACTAAAATGTCCCTATGCCACTCACAATTCCTGAACTCAGTCGGGAAATAACCACTCCTCCTCCCTAAGGCAGCTGCTTTTCCAAAAGAAAAGGCCCCAGAAGCAGACTTTAGGATTACCAAGTCCTACATTTCCCAAATAAGTATATTTTCTAAGCCTCCCAATTTTGGATGATGGACTAAGTCAGTTGGGGTGGTGAGAGAATGGAGGGCAAAAATAGTTAAGTGCTCCCTTTTTATTTATTTTTTTAAGAGCCAGCAAGCAGGGGAGGGGGGCCGAGGGAGAGAGAATCCCCAGCAGGCCCCACACTCAGCACGGAGCCCGATGCGGGGGCTCAATCCAAGGACTCTGAGATCGTGACCTGAGCTGAAATCAAGAGTCAGATGCTCAACGGACTGAGTCACCCAGGCGCCCCATGAGTGCTTCAATTTACTGAGCACTTACTACCTGCCAGGTGCCATGCTGTTTTCCTGCATCATGCGCTACAGAAAAGGATTAAGGAGGGCATCTTTAATTCTATTTTAGAACCAAGAACAGAGTCTAACTTCAAAGTACAAATAAAGTGGGGGATTCACCTTCGAATGCTCCCTCTCTGTAAAGAGAGCTTTCCTACTATTCTTACTTTCTAACCTTAT
>NW_024412438.1:3330884-3341510 GCF_014898765.1 Herpailurus yagouaroundi | reverse complement strand
TTTTTTTTTTTTTTTTTTTTTTTTTAATTTTTTTTTCAACGTTTATTTATTTTTGGGACAGGGAGAGACAGAGCATGAACCGGGGAGGGTCAGAGAGAGAGGGAGACAGAGAATCGGAAACAGGCTCCAGGCTCTGAGCCATCAGCCCAGAGCCTGACGCGGGGCTCGAACTCACAGACCGCGAGATCGTGACCTGGCTGAAGTCGGACGCTCAACCGACTGCGCCACCCAGGCGCCCCTCTTACTTTCTAATCTTATACTCTAATAAAACCTTTTGCCTGCTGCTCAAAATAAAAAAAAAAAATTAAAAAAAAAAAAAAAGTACAAATAAAGTGCACTCTAATGGCATAAAGAGCTGTGGGTTCTAGTCCCTGTTCCACCACCTTACTCTATGATCCAAGGCAACCTAGCTTACAAGCTTGTGTCGTCATCCTGAAAACTTTACAGGGTTGTTGGAGTCATTCAAACTACGTTTAATATTTTATCAAAACAAAGTACCGAATAATGCGAATCGTATTATGACTTTTGGCCAAATTAAAAAATACATATTGTGGCACAGGCTTAAATATTTATGCGACGGCAACAGGAAACAGCCAAAGTACTTGGCTGGAGCAAGGGCACTATCTGGGGGAGCAGTGACTGTCCATCTTGCTCCTTCCCCACGACCTTTGTTTACATTTTCCCACTATGCGCCCTGGCGGGGCTGGGGGGGGTGGGGACTGGTTTATCTGAACCTTCGGAGTTTTCTTCTTTATACTTCTCAATGCGAAAAAGAAAGTGCCTATGTTATCTTTAATTAGCGTTGGCCTCAATGTTCCCGTGCAGATTCAACAAATGCTTAGGAGCACACCTAGGTGACAGCCTTAGTGCGAGGAGCCTCACGGATTACTAGCGTCTGATCTTCCCGCCGCCCTGGGAGGGAAGCTGACAGGTGCGGGTACCCCAAGGTTCGTTCCCCAGACGAGGAAACCGGGCGCTGCGGGCTACAGGGCCTGCTCTAGTTCGCAGCTGCACAGGAGCAGGGCCAGCGTTCGGCCCCAGGACGCCAGCGGGGTCGTTGCAAAAGGCCCGGCGTCGGCCACTCTAGGTCTGCAGCTCCGGGAGGAGACCCCCAGAAGCCAGCCCCTAGGCCCTGCCCTCCTCTCCCGCACACCCTGCAGGGGCTGTCCCCGGGGGGGGGGGGGGGGAGGGGGGGCTTCTGCGGCGTGGCCCGGGCCCCGGTTCCAACAGTCTTCACCACCCACCCGCTCCAAGTCGCCGGAGCAGAGCAATCCCGGGCGAGTCCAGGGCGGCCACCACCACCGGGCACTCAACGCTCACCTCCGCTTCGCGCCTCGCCCCACGCTGCCGTGCCCCCCCGCCCCCCAGCGGCGTCCGCACATGCGCCCTTCGCCCTCGTCCCTCGGCTTTCTGGGAAATGTAGTCTGAATGCAGAGGGGACGCTCAAACCAACCTCGCTCTGAAAGCCGGAAGTTGTAGTCCACCGCTACGGAGCGAGCTGGAAACAGGAAATTTGGTCGGGTAGGAAAGCAAGGAACACCAAGAAGCACGTCGGGAGTTGAAGGCAGGGCAGGATAGGTGCGGCGCTCGGCGCGTCTTTGCGCACGCTCTGCGTGGAGGCCGCTGGGAACCGTAGTTCTCAGAGAGGAGGGCTCCATTTTCTAGGGGATTGTGGCTTCCTGTTCAAAGCAGAGGGCTTCCCTTTCTAGGCTGGGCTGCGGCCAGTCCTCTGCCCGCGCGCCCGTCTGCAGCAGGGGACCGGGGCACACTAAGAAACTGTCCTGGGTTTTCTGCAGAAAGGAATGACACGTGGGCCCTTCCACTGCCGGTCGATGGGCTAGTCACAAAATGTCAGCTGTGGGAGGCACCTGCGATGACCTGGTCCAGCCGCTGCGCGCAACTCGGGGTAGCGGGCCCTTCCCCACCAGCGGAGGGTGGCGGGCATCCCCAGCTCCTAAGCTCAGCAACACAGCAGCCCCTGCCCCCTCCGTGGCGGCCAGGGGCTGCGGCCGGATGGTCAGCACGCACACTGCACTTCTCGTGCAGGCCTTTAAGGCTTCCCAGGTGGGAGCAGGGCAGACGGTGGTTCAGCGGCGGCTGCTGGGAGCAGCGCATTCCTGGGTGTTTGCCCTCCTGTCTCTCAACCTGAGAAAGGAGGCTGGCACCACTTCCTCCGTCTGGGAAGGGGGCCTGGAAATGGCCAACCCCCCCCCCCCCCACCGGCCGCCCACCCAAAGAATCAGTCAAAATCCAATGTAGTAATCAACGGGTTTTATTTTCCTAGAACTGAAATCGTCTACGGTTTTCAGAGCTAAAGTCCCAAAGCTACAGTCAGCAATTTTTCATCAGAGCCCAAGGGGGGGTGGGGGTGGGGGGGAGACAGGAGACGGGAGAGAGGCATAGAGGCCGCTACAGAGGCTGGGCAAGGGCACTTATTCCCCTGTCCTCCCAGTGGGTTTCAGATCTGGTGACAACGCTGAGGAGACCAGGTGAGGGACGTGATGGGAACGGACACCAGAAGGAACACCAAAGCCCCAGCTACAAAAAGAAAAGTCATCAAACCCCAAATAGAAGGGAAGCCTCCCAGTGCACCTCATAAGTGGGGGCAAGAGAGGGGAAGGAGCCGGGGGTGGGGGTGGCACACAAAGGGATAGGGATCTTTAAAATTTTTTTTTTTTTGTAATTTTCTTTTATTAAAAACATCTCCTAAAAAATGTGTCTTTTCCTTTATGTCTGGGTGACATATGTGACTGTAGGATGGCCTTGAGCACTGTGGGGAGAGGGAAAGGGGCAGCTAAGGGGTCTCCCCAGGGCATCCTCTCTCTGGCCAGAGATCAGAGGTGGACAGACGCTCCTCAATGCTCCCACCCTAGCTGGGTGAAGCCAACCCTCTGGACCTCAGGTCCTCGGCCCAACAACTTGGAAGCCCCCAAATCTTCTGACGATCATCTAGGACTCCCAGAACTCCTGGGGTCAGCAAAAGGAAGGTTGAATGCTGCCCATCATCAAGGGTTTATGGAAGGGAGCCCCTCCCCTACAAGCTGTCCCACTTCCCCTGAATCTAGGGGGCTGAGAGAACAGGTACGGGAGGAGGGGACAGAAGCGCACAAAGATGCCATCTTCCTGCCGACCCCCCACCCCTACTTGAAGATCGCCCCTCTCAGGCCCAGAAGCCTACCCTGCTGTTTTATTCTCCATCCCTTCCAGTCCTACCCCCGATGCCAGCTAATCCAGAGGTCCAGAATGCTGGGGGGGGGGGGGGGGGGGGCAGGAAGGTGTCAGGAGGTGGAAACCACCAGTCCAGGCCCCAACAGATACCCTGGGAAACGGCTCCAGGCAGGGAGGGACACAATGGCCTCATTGCAGCCCACGAAGCAGAACACATGGCCCTGACTCAGATCACAGGGGTGTGGGGATCTGGAGGCAAGGGCCAGGTGGCCTGCCCCATCCAGGTCAATCTCCAGGGGCTGGGCTTGGAGTGGGGAGAGTTAAGTGGCAGAGGAGGGCAGGGCGGGGTGGGGTTCCCAGTTTGCAGGCCATGGCCAGTTTCCCCAGTAGCACCCAGACAGCAGCAGGAACGGGGCAGGGGCTCCTCTTGAAACATTGGTGGCTACAGGCTGCGGGGGGAGGGTTGGAGGGGAGAAGGGTTATGGGTGTGGCCTTGGGCTGGCCACACCCCAGCCAGTGTCCACGTCCTGGGAGAGCCCACCCTGCCTCCGTGGCAGGACCCCCCTCCTCCTCCACAGGTGGCTGGTCAACCCCCAAGCCCAGCTGCCTCAGAGCAGGGGGCTCCCTCACCTCTCACGATCTCTGATGCCTGGGGCCTCAGAATCTTCCTTGGCAGCCTCTTCCTCCTCTAACTCCTCATCTTCCTCCTGAGGAAGCCCCCGGCCAGAGCCGGGCTCAGAGGGGGTACGGTTCTTCTCCACCTCCACAGGGAGGGGCCTCTCGGCCTCCAAGGGGGCTACTTCCTTCTCCTCCCCTTCGGGGTCTTCTGTCTCCTTGGGACGTTTTGGGGAGTCCTAGGTAGGGTTGGCAGAGACGAGGCGGGCTGAGGCCAAGGAGTGGGGGTGCCAGCCACCCACCTGTGGCCCTCCTCCACAGAGGCTCTTCCCTTGACATACCCATAACCCCCCTTCCCCAGGCCTCTGCCGCTGAAGGGTCTCCTGTGCCCCAGCTTCTTGGCAAGGGACCCCCAGACTACGGGCTGGTCCACCCCAGACTGCAGGGTCTCTGGAGTAGCAGCTGGCTTCCCTGGGACCCAGGCAGGGATCAGTTACCTCCAGCAGGTCCCCCGCTCTCCTCTTCAGCGCCCCCTTCTCGTTCTTCTCCTTGGCCGGCTCATCGATGACCAGCTTCCCTTCCTCGTCGCTGCTACCCTCTGCACTCCCCTTCTTGTCGCCATCACCCTCCGTGGCTTCGGGCTCGGGCTCGGGCTCATCCACAGAGCTCTTCTTGGGGGCAGACTGCGCGCAGGGACAGCAGAGGCTGAGTGGCACCTGCGTGGCCTGTGGGGGCCCCTCCCCAGACCCGCCCTCGGCCACTCACTCCTTCCTTCTCCCGCCTCGCCCCCGCCCCCGCCCCAGGTGCCCAGTCTCACGAGTGATTTGAGACCCACCTCTGTCGGATTAGCCCCGGGCTAAACCCACTGGCCGGGCAGGCAGGGCTCTGTGCAGGAGGGGGGAGGGCTGGAGCAGGAGGCAAAACCTCGGGTCAACTTCTCCCAAAGGGAGCTGGGACCCTTTCCCCGCCGACCCCCGCCCCCCACCCTCCCGCCTCATCCTGCCCGGCTCACGAGCACCTCCTCCTGGAAGCCTTCGTGGAAAGAGTTAAGGCCAAGTCCTACACTCACACCGGGTCCCTTAAAGGGCTGTCCCCACTTACCGCCTCTGTCCTGTCCTTGCCCCCCAGGCCACTGTCTAAATAGCACAATGATACCACACGCCTCCCCCAACCCCCGCCCCTCCCGCCGGGGCCCCCCCCCCCCCCCCCCCCCCGGCCCCGCCCCCCCCCCCCCAAGGCCTGGTTTCTCAGTCCTGAAAGCTAAGCATCCCGTGTGGGCCCGGGTTCCAAATGAGCCGGCGGCCACACCTGCTTTCCAGGGGGTCTTTGGGGCTGCTGGCTGCTCACCTGGTAGCCCGAGGCCTTGACAGTAGGGTTGTTCTCGATCTCCCACAGCCCCTCGCTGAACCCTTTCCTCTTGTTGGGCTTGCCAAACTTCTCCTTGGACTCTTCGTAAGGGAAGAGGTCTTTGGGACCCAGGAATGCCCTGGGGAGAGAGGGGAGACTGTGCTCTGGAGCCCTCCCTGCCTGAGCCGCGGGGAAGGGGCGCCGACACCACCTGTGGCCCACGGCGCTCTGCCCATGGCCCTCCCCACCTCTGGCCCCTCACTCACGTCTCATGGGTCCCGAAAAAAAAGACTTGGTACTTGTTGGCTGTCGACTTCACGGCGGCCTCGGGCATCTCGTCAATCTGGGAGCAAGATGAGGAAAGTTGAGTGTGAGCGGAGTCCTAAGGTCACAACTTGGGGCCGAGGTTGGCCTCCAGGACATATCTGTGTAAAAGCCGACGGAGAGGGGCCCAAGACGTCACCGAGGTGGCTTCTGAACCCTTTTTAGAGGTGGCACTTTGTTCAAAGTCAGACAGCAGTCCCAGCAGAAACACGGAGTTGGCCTCCTCTCCTCAAGCCCGACGGCACGGTTCCACCTGCCCACAAGCCCACGTCCCGGCCAGCGCCGGTGGTCACCTCTTCCCCCGGGCTCTCGGCCTCCACCCTCACGGGACTGCAGCCTGCCTACAACGCACTGGCCCCAGGGCAGCCAGAGTGGCCTTCCAAGCGCAGCACTTCACCCCTGCTGAGACCTTCCCAAGTCCGCTCGTGATCAGAGTCCCCCCTGTACACCTCTTCCTGAGGAGGCCATACTCCCAGGGCTGCCACTGAGATCTGTCTGGCCTTGGGCAACTTACTGAACTGCCTTCTACCTCAGTTTCCTCATCTGTAAACGGAGAGAGTCACAGAACTCAAGCCACAGGGATTAAATGCGGTTTGCCCCACGTGCACTAGCTCTCCTCCTTGGCCACTGGCTGCCCTCCCCCTCTCTGCTGTGGCCACCCAGGTCTCTGCTCTCCCACACTCACTAACTCTTGGCGAGCCCTCCAACCACAGCCACGCATGGCTTCTTCCGGAGGGCGCCCCCACCCCTCCTGGCCCAGCTGGCTCCCCACAGAAGCCTCAGCACCTCTCCTTCAGAGGGCCGGTGCCATGGTTACCCACATCAACATCTGAGCAACGCCCATGTGCTCTCTGGCCTGCACCTGCCCCGAGACCGGACAGCAGGTGCCCAGCAAACAGCAGGCTCACGGGAAGATCTGCTGAATGAATCCATGAGACAGATAAAGGCCACTGCTCTGGTTACCGTGGAGGCACAAGACCAAGGGGCTGCCTATTCAACACCCCCCCCCCAGGGAGCAACCCCAAAAGCTTCTGGGGAACACTTTGGAAAGCCTCTTGATATAGTCAGACACTCTCATTTTACAGATGAGGAAATTGAGGTCCCCCCCCAAACGGCATAAGTTAGTGAGGGTCCCAGAGTTGGTCTCCTGCCACGTCCTGGGGGCACGAGGAGGGAAAGGTGCAGAGATCTGGGGTCAGAGGAAACGCACAGGCAGTGGCCCCAACAGCCTCCCCAGATCAGGCCAGGAGAGCCCAGGCCAAGCGAGCTGGGGGTGGGGGGACTACAACTCCCAGCAACACTTGCAGCAGCCGCCTCGGCTGCCTGGCTTCCCGCCGGACACGGGCCAGGTGGCCATGTTGACTGGGGCCCCACGCGCATTTAGGACAGAGACAGACAGCCTGAGGCATCGATTAACACCACCAGGACTGGGACACAGTGTCTGACCTGGGGGCCTGGGGACACAGGGAGGCGGGGTGCCGAGAAGGCGCGGAGACACACCCAGGAGGGGGCGGAGCCCCGGGCAGGGAACGGAGGGGCACCGGGCTCCAGGCACGGAGTCTTCAGGTTCCTGGGCACCTCCCCCCTCGCCCTGTGGCCTCTGGGGACAGAAGTCCAGCCCCTCCCCTCAGGAAAGCCCAGCACCAACTGGGCCCTCCCCATGACCAAGGAGATTGGGGTGTGATAGCAGGGGGTGGAAAGGCACGCAGTTCCCCCCCCCCCCCAAACAGGATCCCCATCGCCATGACAACCCACCCCGCCCCCGGGGCCACTCAGCAACCAGGAATGTGACCACCCCTCCCCCCACTCTGGCTTGGGGAGGAGGGGACACGAACACACCCCACCCCCCACCCCCACCCCTGAGCCTGGAGTCTGGCACCTGGGTCCCCGGCCTGCTGGAAACCGCAGCTAGCGCTGGAGGGCCCAGGCCCTTCTCGGGAAGCCAGGCCTGGGGTGCGGGAGGAGGAGGAGCCAGTCTTCGGCCAGGACACCTGGGTCTTGTGACCAGCTGGCTCCCCACCCTCCTCTCAGAGGGGGGCGAGGCAAAAAAAAAAAGAGAGAGACTCCAGGGCTTAGAGGTCCCAGGAGACGTGCACAATAGCACGAACCCTCCCCTAGGCCTCTTCTCCACCCATCTTGACCCCAGGACCCAGGGCAGAGGTGGGGGGCAAGAGGGCCTTCCTGGGGGTGCAACAGGGAACCTCGTGCTCGGGGCTCACACCTGAGACAGGGCCTCAAGGCGCAAGAAGGGTGAAAGGGAAGAAACTGACGCTCAGGAGAGGGGGTGGGGTGAAGGAAGGGTCAGACAGGAGGGGACAGGAAGCTCTCTCCAGGAGCACAGCCCTCAAAGCGCTGCCCCACAGGGCTTTCCCTTGTAAAGTGAACTCCCAGGCAGCTGAGCGGTCTGACAGGGGACCCAGGAGGCCACCAGCTGCCCAGCCTCAGGGGCGGAGGAGAAACAAAAGAATGGATGAGAATTAAAAATAGAACCACACGCCAGATACACCCGCCCTGCTGACTTCTAGCCAAATAAAGGGTGGGTATGGAGTTCAGAGGGAAGCCAGGGGCCTTCGACCCCAAAAGGGTCACCCTGCTCCCGGCCTCACCTTGACGGTGGTACCTGTGGGGGAAGCCTCAGGACAAGTGGGCTGTTTTCACTCAGTGGAATCCTCAACCCCTCACCTCAAAAAGGGAAAAAGTCCCTTCCATCCTTCAAGCTACAAAGGAAACCTCGTTTCTTGCGTTTCAAAGTGAAGGGCAGTTCTTTCCTGCGTATGGAGGACGTGAGGTCTCAAGAGAGGCCTGTACCCCCAATACAGACATATGTGTCCCAGGCGGTGCCTTTATATCCAGACAGTGACTCACAACAAGTGAGTCAAGGGTAAACGGGGCAGGGTGGGGCCGGACCAGTGCTAGGGACCCTGCCGCACCCCCTCTACTGGTCAACCGGGGAGGGGGGTCTGCTACTTCTCAGCCATTCCAGAAATCCAGGCAGGTTAATTCTCCCAGGCGGGGGCCCATCCACTCAAGGCCCAACCCTCTGCACGTGCCTGGCTCCATCAGACCCGAGGGCAGGAAAAGCTGCCCCCCCCCCCCCGCCCCCAGGGCTCATGGCCACCCGCTGAAGCCTGATGAGGGACCCCAGGTGAGGAATGGGGGAGGAGACTGAACACCTCTCCCCAGTCTCGGACCAAAGCCAAGTCGGGGACCGCCTGTCCACACGTAGGAAGACAGCAGGGAAGGCTAAGGCCACACTGACTGCCAGCCAGGGTTCTGACCACCACACCCAGAGCCGAGCCCGGCCTGACCCAGGAACCGGAAAATCTGGGGCAGGAGACAGTTGGGGCCGGGAAAGTGTGGCAAGCCCAAGAGGCAGAAAAGAGAAGGTGGTGCCTGGACGTGGGGGAGGGAGGAAAGCTGGGTGAGGCCCTGTGGCTGCTCAGGTTTTCTGGGATTGTGAAACAGGAAGCAGAGAGAGGAGGAAGGAACCTGGGGGGGTGGGGGGGAATCCCAGAGTCTTGAAGGTTAGTTAAGTGCTTGGAGATTCCCCCCAAGAAGTCAAGCCGAAGGAAGAGGGGAAGGAGAAGGTTAAGATGTTGTGTGGCACTGCAATCGGGACAGGTCTTGCCTACCACTGGCCCCTCCGGCTGGCTGGGCTCTCCAGTCCCACCCAGTCAGCCGTCCTCCCCAGAAGCAGGGGCTGAGGAAGGAAAACCCACTCAGCGGCCTCCACCTGGCCATCCACGAGGCCCCCTTACTCCTCTTTGGTCTCAGGAAAGGCCAGGCCCCTTCACTCTGCCCCTCTAGGGGCTAAGACAGCATCCACGCATGGAGAGGAGACCCAGATTTGTCAGCTCTTTTGGTATCCCAGAAGGACCTATGTGGGAGATAAGAGCCTTGGGTGCACCAATCCCCAGATGTCACAATCGAAAGCTGGAACACAGGCAGAGGGTGGCACCCTCCCTATCTCTCGGAGATCCAGTCTGACCTCCCCTCCCCAAGCCTCGCTCTATCTAAAAGGTCCAGGCCTCAACAGGAAGGCACTGCCCCCTGGTCCCGCCCTTCTGTCCTGGAGGCCGAGGAAGGATGAAGACAAGACTAAATGGCATCCCCAGTCCCAAGGGCGGCCTCACCCTAAAGGCCACCAGAAACCTGGAAGGTCTACCTCATAGGAGCCAATGTGGGCCCGTCTGCGTCCCCCTCACTGTTTTCTCTTTCCTGATCCAGAAGGAGTTCCCTGCAACCCACATTCCAGCTTCACGGCTTCCCTGGGGCCTGGCCCAGCCTCCAGACTTTGTCCCACCCCCCCCCCCCCCCCCCAGGACGTAGGAGCCACAGCAGAGACCTGGGTTCAGTTCTTGCCCTGCCCAACAGGGCCTTGGCATCTGGGCCAAGAAGCCGGACGGATCAAAGGTACAGAGTAAAGTACACAAGTGCTCACAGGCCACATACCCCAACACACACGCAAGGCTGTCTGCGGCTGCTTCCTCACAACCCCCCTAACCCCCAGCCCAGGCACTTAGAAGGCCCTGGAAGCTGAGAGAGCCCCTCGTTTCCATTCCAGTGTCCGGACATCTAGAAGTTTCAGGGAACAGGGAGCTCAAAGCATATGGGGTTAAGCATACTCCTCGAAGAGGGTACAGGGTGAGGAAGGGACTCCTGGGTTTTCTGAGTGGCCCCAAAGTTGGCCTGGCCCTCTGAACAGATCCCGGCAGAGCCTGGGGCAACTTCCCAGGCTCCAAGCAGGGTCGGGCCAGATAAAGACACAGACTCACGTGGAGAACCGTAACCTAAAGCCTGGAAGCAGTTCCGCACTTGGCCCCCTGGCTTAGAAAGCTCCCTCCTCCCACTGCCCTCGGCCCTATTTCACTGCCCAGAGTCCTACCTCCAGGGCACAGGGTCACGACTGCACCCAACTGCAAAGGCCTCTCCAGACCAACTTGGAAGTTGCCAGAGGCGCTGCCCCCTGTAACACCCCCAAACTCCTCCAACAACCTCCCCTCCCTCCTTCCCTCCTTGAGCTGTCCCAGTCCTTAGGGGAAACCTGAGGAACACAGCAGGTTGGGCTTCTGGGCCCCACCCTCCCACCTGGCCAGGTGCTGGGGGGGGGGGGGGGCAGGCCCTCAAGTTGGCGGGCTCAGTCAACCACATGGCACACTGGGCCGTTGCGGC
>NW_024412438.1:3257110-3330484 GCF_014898765.1 Herpailurus yagouaroundi | reverse complement strand
TGCGCCCCGCAGCGGCCTCGGCTGAGGGGCGAGGCTCCAGTTTGGAAGCCGGGAGGTGTCCGAGGGCTTGGGGTACAAAGCGGCCACGTTCTGGGTGCTACTTCGTGGCAAAAGCGATCTGGGCTCCGCCGCCAGCTCAGCCCGCAGAGACGAGCCCTGTTCTCGCGGGGAAGAGACCGTACAATGCCAGTAAATCCCAGACCATCAGTAAACCAAGCCGTGAAGCTTGGGGAGCAGAGGGCACTGCTTCTTGCGGGGGGCGGCGGAGGTGGGGGGGGGGGCGGGTACTGGGGAAGACTCTTTGAAGGCTTCCCAAAGTTGATGACTCGGATCTGGGTCTCCCAAGAGTGATTTTGCTGGATTCCAGAGACGACATCGTAGCCTAGGTTCTGTGATCACAAGTGGTAGAACCAACCCTTGAACTCGGGTCTCTCCCCGTTAAGCCAAACGGGACTACTGTCATTACTTCTTTGGGTTGCTGTCACCGTCGATCTTGGATTCGCTCAAATCCAGACACCTGTGTGGTCTCAGATAAGACAACTTTGATCTCTTACCGCACTTCCAGATCCTTAACATCTTGCAACTAGATATTCTGGATTTGAATAGGTAAAATAACGTGCTTTTCTTCGCACAAGTTTCCTGATCCGACCTCAAAGCACATGCAAGATATCCCTGCAAAGAAGCGCAGAAGGCCCACGTCCACGTTCCTTCCTCCTGAGAACCCGGATCCCTTCCTTGCACTTTCCTCAGTCAGTTTCCTCAACTGCGAGGTGGGATAACATTCTGCCCTGACACCGTCCGAGGCATGGGGTGGCTACTTATCAGCGGAGGCCCGCGGCTGTTACAGCGTCCTTCCTATCAGCCCGCTGTCCCTACACATGACATCCTTACGGCAATGCGTGTTACAAGTTTTGCCTTTATAACAGTGTGGCCTCCCGGCATAATTCCCCCTTGGGATAGGAGTCCCTCCGGCCCTGTCCCAGGCGCTGCTGGCACAGAGGGCCACTCTTGTTGCGATGCGTGGCCCCAGCCTCTGCGCGGACTTGTCGATTTGCTTCAAAAGCAAATCCAAACTTGTTGCAACAGAGCAGCTAGACTCCAGTTGGTGTTTACTTTGCAAAGCATTCCAGTTTGAAATGTTGTCAGTGTGATAGTCCACATTCTGTCAGGCTAATGCTTTTGTTTGTTCTTATTGTTGTTAGCCCAGAGTCTTGTCACAAGTTTTTGAAGATGTTTCGGAAAGTCCTGTGTCACAACACGCTTCCTTGAAGCGTCCAGGCCAGTTGTTATAAATGTGCAGAGTTTGAGGGCAACAAGCATGTTTTAGACTGTTTAACGATGTCGTGTAGCCCAGTTCGTTAAAACCAAGAGCTCTATCCACTTCTCCACTTTGTTGCGTCTTAATAGCCTGTTGGGAGGTGGCTGCCAGACTTCAGAATTCTCCAGCAGATCTCTTGGGCCCGGCATTGAGACCACCGTGCAGATCAAGGTTGAAAGGAAGCAACCAGGTTCCCTTTGTTGCCATAAGCTCCCAGGCCTTGCTTGCAATTTAATATCCAAGTTCTCCTTACAATAACATCCTCAACCACCTCACAGCTGGCCCTAACAATGAGCCCAGAGCTGCAGAGGGTCAGTTACACGGGTGGCCAGGCATAAGCCGGCTTCCCCCGGGAGTCAGGTCTAACTCCTGCTCTGCAGACTTCAGTGTGCAAACGAATCTTTTGGGAATCCTCTCCAAGAGAGGATTCTAACTCGGTAGGCTTGGGGTGGCTGCATTTCTCACGACCCCCAAGGTGCTGATGCTTCTAGTTTGCATCACCATTTGAGGGGTGGGAGCTAAAATGCACAGGTCACAGGCCCCTAGATGCCCAGCCCCGCTTGGAACCGACTCACAAATGTCTCGGTGAAATCCTTCTGTGGAGGCTGGTGCCTGGTTCCACTTTTGTGTGAGAGGGAGGTCAGGACAGAAGTCAGGGGACTTGGGGCCCCACAGCAGAGAAGCATGGGGGTGCAAAGCTAGCTCTAGGGTTCCGAGGCCAAGTCTCTGGACCTTGCTAGGTCAGGGGAGTGGTGGGATACTTAGTGTCCACATCAGGAAGGGAGGGACCCAGGGAGGGAGGTGTGCAGGATGCTCTGTGCTGGGTGCTAGGGGATTGGGCAGTGTGGTCTAGTAGAAACGACCTGGGTTTGCCTGTTGGGGTAACTGGTTGGAATCCTGCTTTTGGCAAATGGCGGAGACAGAATTTCTAAACAAAATTCCCTTCCACTGTAACAACGCGATACAAATAGGGGCCCTTGGGTGGCTCCATTGGTTAAGTGTCCCATTTCGGTTCAGGTCATGATCTCACAGTTCATGGGTTCGAGCCCCGCGTCGGGCTCTGTGCTGATACCTCAGAGCCTGGAGCGTTCTTCCGATTCTGGGTCTCCCTCTCTCTCTCTCTGCCCCTCCCCTTCTCACACTCTGTCTCTGTCTCTCTCTCAAAAGTAAATAAACATTAAATTTTGTTTTTAATGTGATACAAATAGCTACCTTATGGGGTGTCCTGAAGTGAAAAGATTTGCCTCTGTGAAAACCTCAGATGCTTAATTGGTTCAAAGGAAAGTTTAGTTGCCTTCCTTTGACCGCCTAAGTTAGAGGTTCCGCTCCTGTGCTGGCTCTGTATGACCCCCTCCCCACCCCCTACCACCAGTTATATGCTCTGTAAAGTGGAGGAAGGGAAGGAAGATGGCTAGTTCAGACCAGTGTGGCTGTTTTTGGTTTTTTGTTTTGTTTTGTTTTGTTTTGAGAGAAAGAGCACCAGCCGGGGAGAAGAGCAGAGGGAGAGAGAGAGAGAATTTTAAGCGGGCTCCATGCTGGGCTGGTCTCACAATGTCGAGATCATGATCTGAGCCGAAATCAAGAGTCAGGTGCTTACCCAACTGAGCCCCCCAGGCACCCCTGGACCAGTGGTTTCCAAAACCGTGTCTGCACTGCCCCCCAACACATGCCAGCCAACGTAAAGGCAGAAACGTGCATTTCTGCATGTTACCAAGAGTCCGGGTGGCCAAGTGACCTGGTCCCAGCACCCTCTCCAGCACCGCCACTCTAGGAGAGCTATCTAACCGCCAAGTCTCAGTTTGTATGTCTGTAAAGAGGGGTTGTGATGGAACGTATTTAAAGTGTTTGCGCAGAGCCTGGAACATAGTAAGTGCCTGATAAATGTGTTATCACGGTATTTATTGTTCTATTAGATTCTCAGTGCTATGCACTTTGAGAAGATGGGCTCCCCTGCCCCCGGCTGCTCAGGCAACAGCATGTGCCTGTTAAAGCTGGCACCTGCCGCCCTGGGGGCCGCTTGGCTGGGCTCCAGTCCCAGCCCCACCGCTCACTCACTCACCAGTTACCCAGCCTTCCTGTGCCTCAACTCTCTCATCTGGGAAAGGGCTGACTAGAATCAGTTTATGTGTGTGCTCTGTGGAAATGCTTAGAACGGTGCCTGGTGCATGGTTGGCTGCTATGCATTAGCCCTCAGCTGCTAGTACAAAATTAGATATTTTTCTTAAAAAATGCATATGTTCTAACTCTTCTATAGGTATAATATCCTTCATAATAAAAATTTTTTTTAAATATTGATTTATTTTGGAGAGAGTGCAAGCGGGGGAGGGAAGACAGAGGACCCAAACCGGGCTCTGTGCTGGCAGGCTGACAGCAGCGAGCCCGAAGTGGGGCTTGAACTCACGACATCATGACCTGAGCTGAAGTCGGATACTCAACCGACTGAGCTACCCAGGTGCCCCTAAAAAAATATTTTTTTAAAAGAGGGCTCTGTTGGGGAGGCTGGGTGGCTCACTTGGTTGAGCGTCCGACTTCGGCTCAGGTCATGATCTCGCAGTTCGTGAGTTCGAGCCCCGCATCGGGCTCTGTGCTGACCGCTCGGAGCCTGGAGCCTGCTTTGGAATGTGTCTCCCTCTCTCTCTGTTCCTCCCCCACTCGCACTGTCTCTCTCTCAAAAATAAATAACAATTTTAAAATTTTTTTAAAAAATAAAAGAGGGCTCTGTTCTACAAAAAGTGAAACTCACTGGATTCGTTCTCTAGGACTGGGCTGTCCAATCTGTTGGACTCTCGAAACTGAAATTGTTATATTAAACAGAATTAAATAGTTCTTCTGCCATTCAAACCACGTTTCAAATGCTTGGTAGCCTCACGTGGCTCGTGGCCACCTATCAGACAGCACAGACATGGAACTTTTCTGTTATCACAAACCATTTGCTTGGACGGCACTGCTCCAAGGCAGTGACTTTCCACTTGGGCTGTACATTAGTCACTTGAAGAATTAAAAAAAAATACCAGTGCAGGGGTGCCTCGCTGTCTCAGCCGGTAGAGTGTGTGACTCCTGATCTCAGACCGTGCGTTCAAGCCTCACGTTGGGCATAGAACGTGCTTAAAAAACAACAACAAAAAAAAAACAGCTAATGCCTGGGCCCGAGTCCCCAGAATTTAGATTTAATTGGTTGACGGTGGGAGCCATTAAAGGGTTTGGGCAGGAGAGAAACAGGAGCAGAGCTGAACTTCTAGAAGCTTCTAAAAAGGCCTGGGACTGCCAGGTCAGGGGAGAGGGTGCAGCTTGGCTGCTGCTGAGCGTGTGCCCCATAAGGGAAGGCCAAGGAGGCTCCCAGGCTTGTCTCCCGAGCACTGTGGTGACAACAGCTCCTCAGCTCTCGGGAGAGACGTGACATCTTCCAGGACAGGAGCGGGCAGAGCCCCTCGAGAGCGCCATGAGGCCCGCATCGCCGTTTTCAAAACTCAGTTTCGTTTTTTGGGTAAGTAATTAATACACGTTTACGACACGTGACTTAGGAGGTAAAGAAGGTGCCTTTGAAGAAAGCAGTCTCCACGGTATCTCTATCTCCTAGCTGCCCCAGTTTTCTTCTTAGAGACGAAAATATGACCAGTTTTGTATGTGTTCTTCCAGTCGTCTCCTATGTAACTTTGAAGCCAACACAAAGCGGATTCCTGCACACAGATCTCAGCATCCCATATGCACCGTTCTGGGCTTTTACTTAAGCAGTTTACCGTGGGACCCCTTCCACGTCGGCCACAAAGGTCTGTCCCGTTCATTGTAACGGCTGCGTGACGGTTCACGATTCCTCCTGTCGTGATGACTTAGCCAGTCCCCCGTTGGTGGACGTTCAGGTTCCTTCCTCTCTCGTGATAACACCGACCAACGATGCCCTAGCGAAGAAGCCTGTGTGCACGCTGTCCGCTCTGGGCGAAGGATCTCCAGGTTGCTCTGCAGTTTGCAAACTGGAAGAGGCACACGGCCGTTCACCGCTGTGGTGTTTGCCCACAAGTGGTTCTGGAAGTTACCTCGCTGCTTACCTCCAGAAGTGCCCGGGTTGGATGGGCCGCCCGCCATTCTGTGCAGCCACAAACCCCCGGTGTGTCTGCTTTCCCCTAAGTCCCTACGGCGTAAAGGAACGAGGTCTGGGGCCAGGGTCAGGGCCACAGAAGTGTCAGGGCTCCAGTCACGTGTGGCCGCCCGCTGCAGCCCTCTCTCACCTGGAGTGTGGCCTCTGGGACCCCAGGGACAGACGCCTGGGGAGGGGAGGAGCCTGGGAGGTGCTCGCTAAGGAGGGGTCAGGGCCCCTTCCTGCCCTGGTAAGATTGAGCCCTGGTGGGCTAGCTCCCGGTCCCCTCCCTCTCAGGGGAGAGAGAGCCTCCCTCCACTGGACAGCAGGATTGGCCCTACTGGAGGAGGCGGTGGTGGCTTCTACGGGGACAGAGGGCAATCGGGTACTGAAAGGACATTTCTGCCACCACGCTGCCTATGGCCTGGGGCTTCATTCATTCCTTTGCCCCACGTAGTTCCTCAGGCATTGTTAGGTGTTGTGCCCGACGGCAGGTGAATTTTGGGGGGAAAGGGCGGGTCTGGAAATGAGTAAGACAGGCGGCTGGGGCGGCCCTGGGTGCTGTTGTCACCCTCACGCACCTGACTTCGTGGTCCAGTATGGAAGCTTCCAGTTTTCTCCAAATTCACCCTCCCTCCTTTATTTTTCGGTGCGTTTCTTTGTTTTTTCAAAGTATTCATGCAAACCAACCTAAGATTATGTCAAGACTATACAAAGAACACGTACAAATCAGTAAAGAGAAACAACCCAACTGAAAAATGGGCAAAATTCACAAATAACAATTTCACGTAAGAACAAAATTACAGGGGCGCCTGGGGCGGGGGGGGGGGGCTCAGTCGGTTAAGCATCCGACTCTCGATCTCGGCTCAGGTCCTCATCTCACAGTGAGTGGGACCGATCCCCGGATTGGGCTCTGTGCTGACAGTGCGGAGCCTGCTTGGGATTCGCTCTCTCCTTCTCTCTCTGCCTCTCTTTGTCTGTCAAAATAAAGAAATACACTTAAAAAAAATATATGGTCAACACATGTGAGAGGACACCAGTTACTAATGTCATTAGTCATTACTAATGTTACTTTATTATCAGTGGTGATTAGTAAATTCCCATCAAGACCCCAGTGAGAAGCCACGTATGCTCACCCAGTAGGAGGTGGACAGTCACTTACATGTTGGAAATCAGTTTGATGGCACGTTGTAAGGTCTGACATTCACATACGCTACGATCTCCACTCCCAGGGGTGCACACGAGAGAAACCATTGTGCGCGCCCACCAGGAGACGTGGAGAAAGACCATCGCCACCTTGCTCATAACAGCAAACACCGAGGCGCAATTCAGATGCTCACTAGCAGGATGGATAGATAAATTGTATGTTCGTACAAAGTAGTACCAAAACAAAAAATAACAGACGTGTTCAGTGTGGATGCATTTAAGGCATATGACATTGCGTGGGAAAGGAAAAGTCATTACAGCTTGATACCCTTTTGGTAAAGTTAGACACAGCTAAAAATGACCAGTGTATTTTCAGTTGTACATATGGATGCGAGAAAAAACTAGATATACATGGAAAAGTTTTCAGGAGAGTGGATACCTAGTGTTGGGGGAGGAGGGGACCCTGAGCGGGAAGGGGAGCGCGGAGAAGCACAGATCAGTGGGAGTCATCGGCTGGGAGGGACGTGGGTGTTGGTTACAGCCATACACAGTTTTCAAGAGAGACCAGAGAGGGTCATGTGTGGACCAACCATGAAAGCAAATCAGGAGCCGGAGGTTACGGGGTCTCCACTTCTGTGCGGAGATTTGTTGCTGCTGTTTTAAAGTCACAGATGCCTGTGGTTTAAAAGAAACAGAGGTCTCTAAGTTTTAATCAAAAACAGTGGTCCCAGCCCCCACATTCCTCTCTTCCCTCTCCAGCGACAACAACATTCAGGATGTGTGCTGCCGGGTCCAGCACGAGACAACAACGTTCAACATTCAAGCCATTTTGACTAACGTTTGGCGATTCACTTCCGTATTTCTGAGCAACACGCTGTGATGGCTATATCTTGATTTTTCTCTTGTGGGCTTTATCTATTGACAGAACCCTCTGGAATATATCTTGCTCTTTCCTCTGTCCGTCTCAGCCACATGGACGTTTCCTGTCCCCCAAGTTCCCATCATCCCAGTACAGTCCCGTGATCATGTCTGTTGTATGAACACTCAGGTTCACATGTCAGTTACATCTGCGCCATATTATTTTCCTTTTACGTATAACATTGTTTTCTCTAAGTTGTCAACTATTTTTGTTTCTTAATTTTTTTTTAAGTTTATTTTTGAGAGACAGAGAGACAGAGAGTGAGCGGGGGAGGGGACAGAGAGAAGGAGACACAGAATCTGAAGCAGGCTCCAGGCTCTGAGCTGTCAGCACATAGCCTGATGTGGGTCTCGAACTCACAAACAGTGGGATCATGACCTGAGCCCCCTGGGCACCTATTTTTGTTTTTGTTTGTTTGTTTGTATTTCTAGGTTCTCACCAAATCAGCCACAAAATCTCTCCTTTTCCACTCAAACTCTTCTCAAAATATTTGGACACATCAGATACACCATCGATTTCAAATTCTTGCTGTCGCGGTCCCTGAAGCCATCTGTCCCGAACCAGACTGACAGGCGGCCTTCACCTACCTGGGGCCCAGCTGCCCTCCTGGCACTTCTGTCCCCCAGCACCCTGGGGGCCCTGCCCACTTCTGTGTGTTTTCTACATCATGGGTGTTTCTCTTTCACGAATAATCCGCCCCCACCCCCCAGTTTTGGGATGGAAACATCCTCTAGTAACTTCCTGAGTAACAGAAGTTATTTTGAGAACCCACCGGCCTGAAAGTGTCTTTATTCTGCCCGCCCACTCGATTGATGTCTCCCAGTCGAATTCTAGGCTGGAAACATTTTTCCTTCTGACTGGTTCCGCTGTCAGGCAGTTTCCAGAGTGTCTGTTATGAAGTTCGCAGGCTTCCAGAGGGAGATCGTAGGATCTTCTCTTTGTCTCCGGTGTTCTGAAATTCCCCAACGGTGCCGGGCCCTTGTTATCCATTATGCTGAGCAGCTGGTAGACCTTTCAATCAGAAAACCCTTTTCCTTCAGGTCTGCGAAGTTTGCTGTAAATATTCCTTCAGGGGCACCTGGCTGGCTCAGTTGGTAGAGCATGTGACCCCCGATCTTGAGCTCGTGATTTGAGCCGCACATTGGGCATAGAGCTTGTTTAAATTTTTTTTAACATTTATTCATTTTTGAGAGACAGAGACAGAGTGTGAATGGGGGAGGGGCAGACAGAGAGAGGGAGACACAGAATCCGAAGCAGGCTCCAGGCTCTGAGCTGTCAGCACGGAGCCCCATGCGGGGCTGGAACTCACCAACCTCAAGATCATGACCTGAACCGAAGTTGGACGCTCAACTGGACTGAGCCACCCAGGCGCTCCAAGATCTGTGTTTTTAAGAAGCTCCCCCAGGGATCTTAGGCCCAGTAAGAACTGGCGTGTAGAAAGAATGTTCTGAGAAAGAATGTTCTGTGCATGCAGAGTGGGGAGCAAAGAGATGAAAGGAGGGTTGGTGGAAGTGGCATATTGGTCTGGCTCTGAAGGCGGGGAGAGATTGCAGACATGGAGTAAGCTGGCAGGGAGGGGTCATGTAGGCTTGTGCGATGGAAGATTCAAGCTTGGGCCTGTCACTGTCGCTCTTCCTTGTGGCCATCACCCCCGGCCCCCATCATCCTTTCCATCTTCCTTTTTGGCCTCCTCCCCAAACTTCAACAGTTTTCAGGGGCTGAGCTCAGTAGAATCTTCTGCTCTCCCAGAGTGGGGAGGGGGCGCCCACAGAAGTGGATCGGCATGGGAAGGACACACACAGAGATGACAATAGACGACATCCAGTCACAGGCGGACAGGAAGAGGCAAAGATGGATAAAGAAGAAAGGAAACAGAGTCACAGGTGGACAGGTGTGGAATCGCAGGCAGGCGGGCGCGAGCCTTTGGAGGACACACACACACGTGGGTGGATAAGAAGGTCACACACGAAGGCACGACAACAAACAGCGGGCACAGAGAGGGACGGGTGCCCAGGACACACGCCCGTGGACAGGCGGGAGGCCCGGGCGGATGGGGATGCGCTCGGGTGATGCCTCGGGTCTCCCAAGGGCACTCGGGAGGCACGCGCTGCTGCTGCCAGGCCCTGCGCATCTGTCTCCCCGCCGGCTGTCGCGGGGAGACCCCAGGCTGGACAGCGAAGGGTCACTCCTGGGCGTGCACCTTGGTCAGGGCGAGGGAGTCACCTCCCCACGTGGGGCACGCTCATTTTAGCTCTCAGACGTTTATTATTAGGCCCTAAGTCTCACTTCTTTCTCACGCATCTCCCAATTTTGCACAGGTCTCTCGGGCCCCGCCTCTTTTTGGGGTGTTTTAGGCCAATTCCTGGCTTCAGGCCACTCGGGGGCTGCATCAGTTCATTTAGAGTTCACTTTTCCTTTAAGCTCTTTTCCCCATTCACCACTCTCGCGGACTCCCTCTCGTTCCCGACGTCGCTTGCGGTTCCTAAGAGCACTACATCTCCCAGCAGTCTTAGCGCCCACGCGTCTACCCTAGGGAACTTCAAGTACCGAAATGCTCTCCCACTGTCTGCTGACTACCGCGGTGACCGATGGGGCTTGTGGTCCCCTGAGGACTTGTCAGAGGCCCGAAGAAACTACTCATCCCAGGAGTCCTCGCGTCAGAGGCGGGTTTCCCTCTTGGCTCTCTGCGCGACCCTTAATCCTTCCTCGGACTCGAACTCCCGCCGTGCCCCGCGCTGGGCTTCCAGTGGCGGAGAATGGAGTTGTGGCCAAAGTGTCCTCTGGGAGTTGTAGTTTCTATATTGGTGAGGCGAGGAGGAGGCGGAGTGACTCGGCGGCCATTAGCTGTGTGTAGTTGCCCGGGACTGGGAGCTTAAGTGAAGAGGGAAGCCTTGCTCGGTGGAAATCTACCGTGGCCATGGGCTCCTGCCGGGCCTAGCCCCAGAGTACGGAGAAGGCGGGCTTTTCGGTGCCCCGCCCCGCCCAGTGGCGGGGCCCACTAGGCCCCCGGACATCCCCGGTCTCAAGTAGGCCTCGTCTGCCGGCAAGGGCGCCCCAAAGGCGGGAGGCGCCATGTCGCTGGTTGCTTACGCCAGCAGCGATGAGAGTGAGCCGGATGAGGCTGAGCCGGAGCCGGAGGAGGAGGAGGCGGCGGCCCCTCCATCTGGGCCCGCTTTAGGGGGCCTGTTCGCTTCTCTCCCCGCACCCAAGGGCCCGGCCCTGCTGCCTCCGCCCCCCCAGATGCTGGCCCCAGCTTTCCCCCCGCCGCTGCTGCTGCCCCCTCCCGCCGGAGACCCCCGGCTCCAGCCGCCTCCGCCCTTGCCCTTCGGCCTGGGGGGCTTCCCCCCACCCCCAGGCGTGAGCCCGGCCGAGGCGGCGGGAGTTGGGGAGGGGCTGGGATTGGGGCTGCCCTCGCCCCGGGGCCCCGGCCTCGGCCTGCCGCCCTCCGTGGGCGGTGCCGGGCCCCCCCTGGGCCTTCCCAAGCCAAAGAAGCGGACAGAGCCCGTGAAGATCGCGGCGCCGGAGCTGCGTAAGGGGGATGTGAGTATCCGGGGAGGGCGCCCCCGCACTGCCCCTCGGCTCGGGTTTGGGCTCCGCCGGACCAGGGACCTGGGAGGTTCCGGGGCTGCCTCCTGTGCGTGCCTCCGTTGGCCGCGGACCGCTGCGTTCCTGCCACGCTGCGATTCACTGAGCTGAGTTTGTCAACTTCGCTGTCCGTCCACGCGGGTTTCGCGGGGCCGGACCCGCCTGCGGAAGGGCCACGTCCCGTCCCCCGGCGCTGGCGGTCCCGGGCCCCCGCGCGCCTGCTTCTGCTCCCCTGTTGCGTCTTCAGCCCAGGCCGTGTGGTACTTGTCTTATCCGGAGAACGGCTTACGACCCGCCACCTGAAGAAGTGACAGGAGGCAGGATTCCTGAGCTGAGCCCTCGCCTGCACATTCGGGACCAACTTTTCCCCGTTGCCCCTAAAACCATTAGGGTCTGGACGAAAAGAATAGGCATCTCGAGTTCTGCTCTTGAGGGGAGTTAGGGAAGAAGGGGCGGTTTTGTCCTTTCCCTTCTTCCCCTTTCAACTGCTGCAGAGCTCTGG
This sequence comes from Herpailurus yagouaroundi, assembly GCF_014898765.1. Taxonomy (NCBI): domain Eukaryota; kingdom Metazoa; phylum Chordata; class Mammalia; order Carnivora; family Felidae; genus Herpailurus; species Herpailurus yagouaroundi. The sequence goes on along the minus strand of NW_024412438.1, from coordinate 3,318,942 downwards.
GAGGTAACAGGTGTCCAGCAGGTAAGATCTTACCTGGAAAAGGACAGAGTGGAGGTGAAGAGCTGGGTCTGCCACTTCCAGGCTGGTGCCTCAGTTTCCCCGTTTAGGTACCGCTGAGCCTAGGGGAGATAGGATGCTTGGGTTCTATTTCTAGAAGAAGCCGCCAAGTTGGAACAGAAAATAGAAGGCCTGTTCTGGAGCGAGTGCTTTGGGAATAAAGGAGACATGGAGCCTGCTGGCGGGCAGGGGCTTAGGGTTATGCCGAGGTCTTTCCTCTCTGGCTCCTGAAAAGCGAACCGGTCGGTCTTGCGCTCACCTTTGGTAGCCCTCTGGGAGAAGCTTATTTTTGCTCTTCCTGCCCTGCAGGCTTCCGGCTCTGGCTGGGGACCGTCCCCCCTTCCTCGCACTTGCTGGCCCCTCGCCTTCTAACCCCAGATGGCCTTTTGTTCTCCCATCGGCTCCTTTGGAAGCTGGCTTCTCAGGAGGGCTTTCTGGCCCACCTGCAAGAGCTGCAGCCTCTTATCCCTCACCCTTTCCCTTCCTTTTTCTCCGGCAGCCGTACAAGCCCCCCGAAGGCAGGCCCTGTTGATTCGTGCCGTATCCCTCGCGGTCGAAACCGTGCTCGGGGTGTGCGGACTGCTGCCTGGGTGTTCCCTGAGTGAATACACGTGAATGAATGTGGACTGTTCACGAAAAGGAGGCTCCGGGATCTCCCTCCCGTCTCGTTCCAAACTTTCTTCCACGTTACTTCACCTTCTCTTTGCCCCGAGTCTGTTGTTTCCAAGTCCGGGATCCCAAACAGCCTTCTGTCTCCAGTGAAACTTTGGTCTTGGTTTTGCCTCGAGCGCAGGGAAGTCCCTGAACGAGACCGAAGAGAACGGGTTCATTTTTTCCGCACTCTCTCTTCTCCGCTTCGCCGTGTTCTCCGCCTAGTTTACCTCTGATGTCTGGGGGGAGGAGGCACTCTGAGGCAGCCTGCCTCCCTCCACTGTGACAGCGGAGAGTTCATTTGCAGGTCTGGGGAGGCAGCATCAGAACAAGTTGCCTCTAAAGGTTGTAGAGTCTTCCATTCGGTCTGGCTGAGGTGGAGGAAACCCCTGAGGACTCCCCGCCCCGTCCCTCCTTTGTCAGTGTGATTCTCGAAGTTCCCAGAGTTCCCGGATGCCCCAAGGTGAAGGAGACTCTAGACTCGGATCATTCAAATAAAGCCAAAGCTTCCTCCCCCTTCAGTTTCCTACCTTCCTTCATCTTGAGCTGGTGCTGGTGGTCTCTGAGCGCATGGTTCCTGCGGAAACGTCCCCAAGAGCACAGGATGGTCAGCTGAGGGCAGCTGCTGGCTTTAGGGTCGTGCTCCTCCGGTTCTAAGCTGTGTGTCTTGCACTTAGTAGGCTCACAGGGCACGTTTGGAGAAATAAACAAACATTTTCTTAAGTGACTTCCCTTTAGGGTTTGGAGTTGAAGTAGCAGCAATGAACTCTGAACTCTCGTTCGTTCGTTGGTTGGTTGGTTCGTTCGTTCGATCCTAGCCTGCTTCTCTGTGCCAGCAGCTCAGAGTACAGTGAACGTGATAGGCTCTGCCCACAAGGAGCTTCTGGAGGAGGCGGACGAGGAGATAGATTTCGGGTCAAGTCGGAGAAGAGCCATGGTAGAGCTGGTGCCGTGGGAACGTACCTAGTGGGTGCTAATCTGGTCTAGAGGCTGGGGAGGCTGCCAGAGGGAGATGTCTGCACGGAGATGAGATACCTGAGTAGAGGGAGCTGGAGAAAGCGGGTGCCGCGGGGAGGAGCACGTCAGGCGGAGGGGCAGGATGTGGCAGGGAGCTTAGCGGCGAGAGAGACCATGCTTCCCGGGCACCTGGAGTGAGTTAAGCTCCGGAGCTGGATGCGGGGACGTGGGGGTGCTGAGGCCAGGGGATGTGGCCTCTGGGCACCACGGAAAGGCCTTCGTAAGTGACCCTGGGGTAGTGAGGCGCCCTTAACGGGCCGAGCAAGAATTCTCTGGTTGCACAGCGGCCAAGACCTGGGGGAGCAAGACCGGCAGGCACGGCGTGGCAGGGGGTGATGGCCTGGGCACCCGGGCGCGGGCCTGGGGAGAGCTGCAGGCGGCAGGGCTGTGGAGGAGGTAGAGCGTCTGGGCCGTCTGGGCGGTCGATAGGACGGCCTAGATGAGGGCCAGGATTCAAGGTTGACCCCTGCCTTTTAGCTCAGGCAGCCGGAGGGTAGTGGTGCCATTTATTTAGGGAATACAGAGCAGATTGGGGATTAGCTGGATTCAGTTGGTTGCAAGGATCAGAAACCACCTCAAGCCAGGTTGAATAATGAATGTCCCGAGGCGCCCGGGGAAAGGGCCTGGAGTCCGAAGTTGGAGATCTTTGCGTGTTTGATTCATGCTTCTTTGGCTGCAGATCAGTTTCCTCTGCTGCTTGACCTTTGCTGCCGATGGAAGATGGCCGCCCCACCCCCACCCCTTCTCGTGTTTTATTTCTCTTTAGTGATCAGTCCAGATGGAGCCGCGTTCTTAGTCCCGGTCCTGGTATTCCAGGAGAGAGAATACTGTCGGTCTGATGTGGGTCGGCTCATCAGTCAAATGCAGTCGGGGCGGGGCAGCGCCCAAGTCTGTCCAGGTGCGACGCGAGGTCACATTCAGTCAGCCTTCGGTTTACATGAGGGACTGGGAACGACCCACCGAACAGATGGTCATTTCCTTTTCCCTTCTCCTCTCTTTACTCCACCGGAGCTAACCCCACCCCCCCACGCATTGGGCTGGAGGATTGTTGATTTCATGGACTCAGACTTCTAAAATTAGGATACAAAATGTCAAAATTAGCAAAGTGAGTCCGCTGTAAGAGTTTTCTGTCCTTGGGGCACCTGGGTGGCTCAGTCTACGCCTCTGACTTCGTCTTGGGTCGTGATTTCAAGGTTCATGAGTTGGAGCCCCACAACGGTCTCAGTGCTGACAGCTCGGAGCCTGCTTGGGATTCCATGTCTCCCTCTCTCTGCCCCTCCCCTGCTTGCACTCTGTCTCTTTCTCTCTCACTCTCAAAAATAAATAAACATTTAAAAAATAAAAAAAAAAAGTTTTGTGTCCTATAACATGCATTTTAGAGCAAGCAAATTTGAGGCTTATCTGGGTTAGGATTACTTATACTTCCAGATCGTTTACCCAGATAGTGGAAAATTGGAGGGTGTGAGAGGCAGACTTCACTAATTTTGGTCATTTCTGTTAACCAAGTAAAGAGTTGACGGCAGCAGGTTTAGCCGAGTTTCAGCCCTCGGTAGAGGTGGAGCCGGAAGGGGCACAGACCCTTCTGGGACACCCGCAGAGTGGCTGACACTGCCTGGGCGGTTGCAGCCCTGGTCTACAGGTGAGGAAACAGGAGTTTAGAGAACAGAGGTGACCTGTCTGCAGTCACAGTTTGGGAGTGGTAGGGTTGAGTCCAGGGTGTTTTGTTCTCAAGCAGTGCCTGTTGGGGAGAGAGAAGAGCCATGGACAAGCACAGCTGTACAGGCAGCAGGTGAGGGTGCGGTGGGGAGAGGCAACACGGTGAGGGTGCTTGCTGTAGGGGAGAGGCAGCGCGGTGAGGGTACGGCAGGGGAGAGACTGCACAGTGAGGATGTGGCAGGGGAGAGGCAGCACGGTGAGTGTGAGGCAGGGGAGAGGCAGTGTGGTGAGGATGTGGCAGGGGAGAGGCAGCGTGGTGAGGGTGAGGCAGGGGAGAGGCAGCGCGGTGAGGATGTGGCAGGGGAGAGGCAGCGTGGTGAGGGTGAGGCAGGGGAGAGGCAGCGCGGTGAGGGTGCTGCAGGGGAGAGGCAGTGCGGTGAGGGTGGTGTAGGGGAGAGGCAACGCGGTGAAGGTGCTGTAGGGGAGAGGCAGCGTGGTGAGGGTGCTGTAGGGGAGAGGCAGCGTGGTGAGGGTGCTGTAGGGGAGAGGCAGTGTGGTGAGGGTGCTGTAGGGGGGAGGCAACGCGGTGAGGGTGCTGCAGGGGAGAGGCAGCACGGTGAGGGTATGGCAGGGGAGAGGCAGCGCGGTGAGGATGTGGCAGGGGAGAGGCAACGCGGTGAGGGTGCTGTAGGGGAGAGGCAGCACAGTGAGGGTACGGCAGGGGAGAAGCAGCGTGGTGAGGATGTGGCAGGGGGGAGGCAACGCGGTGAGGGTGCTGTAGGGGAGAGGCAGCGCAGTGAGGGTACGGCAGGGTAGAGGCAGCATGGTGAGGATGCGGCAGGGGAGAGGCAGCGCGGTGAGGGTGCTGTAGGGGAGAGGCAGGCGAAAGGGAACATTGCTCTAACTGGAGGGCACCTGTCCGCAGAAGATCAGGAGACCAAAGACGGAAACCGGCTGATGAGTCAGGCTAATTGGGATAAAACTGCGAGGAGTGTGGTGGTGATTCGGGTTTGGAGCCTGGGGGGGTCGGGGCCTGGGCCCTTCTTTCCTCCCTGGCTCCTGGCCCTGGCAGCTCGAGATGGCCTTTTGGAGCGGGCGTGTGCCAGAGCCCGAGCCTGGGAAGATAAGAGAACCGCTCTGACAGATGAGCAGATCCCACTGGGCCGGCTTAATGGAAAATGTCTGTTTCCGTTTTGCTCTGCAGTCTCCGTGCGTGCGTCTTGTCACTCTTGGCAGCTGGAGCGGAGAGGACAGTGGTGGCCGTGGAGGCTCAGGCTCTTGTGAGGCCAAGACGTCCATTCCTTTCTCCTTCAGAGGCGCAAGCAGTTTGCGCCTCTAAGACCCAGGAGGGCCTGCGCTGGCCCAGCCCGAGGCTCCGTGGCGCCTGGAACGTCGCCCTCTCTGGGTCTGATGGCACAGCCCTGCCCAGGTCACCACTGGCTGATTGCTGCTCTCTAGGAGCTGACTCTGTGGCCTTCGTTTGATCTACTCCTGTGGAAAAGTGTGGCAGTTCCTCAGAAAGTCACTTGGAATTACTCCGCAGTCTAGCAGTTTCTTTCTTTCTTTTTTAAACATATATTTATTATTAAGAGAGATGGAGCACGAGACGGGGAGGGTCAGAGAGAGGGAGACACAGAATCTGAAACAGGCTCCAGGCTCTGAGCCGTCAGCACAGAGCCCGACACGGGGCTCGAACTCACGGACTGCGAGATCGTGACCTGAGCCGAAGTCGGCTGCTCAACCGACTGAGCCACCCAGGTGCCCCTCTTTTTTTTTTTAATATTATTTTTAAAGTTTTTTCTTAAGTAAGCTCTACACCCAACATGGGGCTTGAACTCATGACCCCGAGATCGAGTCGCATGGCTCTCCCCGACTGAGCCGGCCCGGCACCCCTGTGATCCGGCAGTTTCATTCCTCGGTGAAAAGAGCCGAGAGCAGGACTCCCACACGCACGCCCATGTTCGCGGCAACGCTCTTCTCCACGGCCAGAAGGCGCCCGCAGCCCAGGTGTCCACAAGTGGACAGCAGCACAACATGTCCATGCCACACGTGTCATTGAGCCTTAAAAAGGAAGGAAACTCTGACACGTGTGCAGCGTGGATGGCCTTGGAAGGCATTATGCTAAGAGGAACAAGCCAGCCACAGCGGGGGACGTGCCGTGTGATCCCAGCCACATGAAATGCCCACAGTGTGCAGAGCCCAGGGGACAGGAGAGTGGAGGGCCCCTGGGGCTGGAGTGCAGCGAGCAGGCAAGGGGAGGTATTGTTTACCAGGTACAGACTCTCTGTTTGGGATGATGGAAAGTTCCAGAAATAGTGGTGATGGTTGTACAACACTGAACGCACTTAATGCTACCGAGTGCACACAGCAGTTAAAGTGGCAAATGTTATGGGGCCGCCTGGGTGGCTCAGTCGGTTAAGCATATCCGACTCTTGACCTCGGCTCAGGTGATCTCACGGTTTTTGAGTTTGAGCCCCGCGTCAGCACAAAGTGTGCTTGGGATTCTGGGTCTCCCTCTCTGGCCCTCTCCCATTCACACTGTCTTTCTGTCTTTCTTTTTCAAAACTAAATGTTAAAAAAAAATAATAATTGGGGCGCCTGGGTGGCTCAGTCGGTTAGGTGGCCGACTTCGGCTCAGGTCATGATCTCGCAGTCCGTGAGTTCGAGCCCCGTGTCGGGCTCTGTGCTGACAGCTCAGAGCCTGGAGCCTGTTTCAGATTCTGTGTCTCCCTCTCTCTGCCCCTCCCCCGTTCATGCTCTGTCTCTCTCTGTCTCAAAAATAAACGTTAAAATAAAAATTAAAAAAAAATATATGTTTGTACAGTTTTATAAACGTAATCATCTGAGACTTGGACAAAACCTGTTTATTTGCACATTGTTGCACTTGAACCTAATTGCCTAAGATGTTAAAGTTTAATTGGGCCTCCAGACGTCACGAGAACTGTCTGTGCCCGGTAGTGAGGTGGTTCCCCACGCGCCCTGCCAGGGAGGGGACGTGTCTCTGTGGTTACGAGGCCAGGGGATGGTCAGGGGTCTCTGAGGCAATGGGAGTTTGGAACAGAGAGAACGGGTCAAGATGTTTAGGTGTTTGGGGCTTAATGTTTTGTTTATTTGCTTTTTTTTTTTTTTTTTTTTTTGGTTGAGTTTGATGTCTTGGCAGGCCGGAGAGAATGAGAGTCCTCGAACTCTGCCAAGAACTTGCACGTATGTACGTTTCCATGGCTAGACGCTCGTGCGGTCTTTAGCGCATCGTTGTGATGTGTGCGCGTGCTATTTTCCACAGGCTTGGGGGCCGCAAATAAATGGCACAGCCGAGACTCGCACTTGTAGTTCTGATTTGGTGCCGTGTGCGCCCGTCTGCGTCGTGTGGGGTCTTGAGGGTCCTGGTCAGGGCGGATCTCGGGCCCGGGCCAGCAGGGGACAACTCGGCACGGCGTCTCTGTGGAGACACGCGAGCTGAATGGTTCCGGCCCTTGGTTCCGCCGTGATCCAGCTGGTACTTGACCTCTCCGGGGCTGCCTTCCCTCCCCCTCGAAACTGAGAAGACAGGGCCTGCCGGGAAGTGTTACTGGAAGGACGAGTGAAGCGTCGTGAGTTGACTGCCACCTAAGATGACTGTCCTGCCCTCTGCCACCTCTTCCCCTGTCCCCCTGCCCCCCAGACAGACTCCCCTTACGGGTTTTGTAACATACTGATACAGGTGCCGGGACTGGGCGGTAAGGTGAGGCCCCACATGGAGGAGAGACAAACGTGGGACCAGCAGATTCGTGGAGGGGGCGTTTGAACCACACTTGACGCCCTTTGTGTTGTCCTGCCTTGTTATGTGCCGCTTGTCACTCTTACTGGATTGTGAGTTCCTTGAGGACGGGGACTTCTTCCGTGGCACAGCACACACACAAAATCTTTGAGGCACACCGGGGGGACTGGTCTGGGGAACAGGGGACAGGACTCTACTTGCTCCAGGCCCTGCCCCCTGCCCGTGGGCAGAGCGCATGAGCATCGTCTTCCTGTCATCACCCAGCCTGGGGCGGCCGTCGGGACATCCGTCGATATATGCACTGTGGATTGCACAGAGTAGATTCTCAGTCGCTGTGAGGTCCTTGTAGCCAATGAGCCCGTGGAGGGACTTGTGGGCCGTGAGGGTCGGCCGAGAGATTCCAGCAGAGCGTTTGAGTCCTTGCAGCATCTTACACACGGACGCGTCTGGGACCTGCCTGATCCCCTTTATGCGCAGACGCCCAAAGCAGGTCCTGGGAACACATGGAAGCTTTTAAGGTTCTTGGCTTGAGAATTCACTTGTTATTTATTCTTAATTTTAAAAAATGCTTTAGCGTTATTATTTTTTATTTTACAGAGACGGAGAGAGTGTGCAAGTGGGGGTGGGGTGGGGAGAGAATCTCAAGGAGGCTCCACACTCGTCGCGCATCCCATGACCCTGGGATCGGGACCTGACCCTAAATCAAGAGTCAGACACTCAACTGACTGAGCCACGCAGGCGTCCCGGGATTTACTTACTTACTTGCTTCCCTATGTATTTATTTGTAATTATTCTTAATGCTTTTATTTACTTTGGAGAGAAAGAGAGAAACAGAGTGAGAGTGGGGAGGGGCAGAGAGAGAGGGAGACACAGAATCCGAAGCAGGCTCTGGGCTCCCAGCTGTCGGCCCAGAGCCCCCCTGGGCGCTTCACCTCCTGAACCGCCAGATCATGACCTGAGCCAGATGACCTGAGCCGAGGTCGGTCTCTCCATCGCCTGAGCCCGCAGGCGCCCCCTAGGGGAATAACTTTGAAAAATCATAGGCTTGCTCCTTTTTGATCGATGGCGATGTTCAGGATCTGGTACTGAGCTCCAAGGTCAGGCAGCTTCCAGTGTGAGAGCTTGTGTTAGGGACAGCCCCGGTGAGTCAGAGGGTGACACAAATGGCCTCTTGTCTTGCCCCCAGCGCTCACCGTCCCCATTTGCTCACCTTCTTCCTGGACGCGAGCAACTCTGTCTGGCAGACGGTAGATCATACTTGCAGAGGGAATGGATTTCTCCAATGGCTTTGACCTTTAATGCTGCACAGAGAGTAGTTAACACCCCACTTAACTCCCGCCGGAGTTGCCCGGCCGTGTGGTTATGTTGTCTGCGTGAGCGGTTTCAGAAGGGCAGCTGAGACTGGGGGAGATGGTGGGCCACATCCATCCGTCTTCCAGCAGACAGATTTATTAGGAGAAAAATGGGTGTAGCCTTTTCTTTCCACCAGGTCTAAACGGGAGGAAATGCTTTTACTTTAAAGGAATAGAAATCGATGCCAAGGAGCCTGGGCCGCAGGACCCGGGGCAGAAGGAGCGCCCTGGGGAAGTCACCACACACCCCTTCGCCCTGAGGCGGTTCGAGAGCAGGGAGGGAGCTCTCGGGCGCTTCCCCTGCAACCGCACAGACCCGTGGGCCGCCCTTGTCCGGACCTCGCTGGATGCGGGCGTTTCCTCCACCGCCCTCACGCAGGAAGGCCTTATTCCGTTTCTTTTTTTCTCAGTCAGATTCCGAGGAAGATGAGCCCTCCAAGAAGAAAACTGTCCTTCAGGTAAGCTTTGTGACCCGGCAGAAGCCATTTCTCTTCCCGTATTGCCTCCCGAAAGAGAGTCAACGACGCCCGGGAAGTGTTTCCACCTCACACGTAGGGCAGACGCAAGCATCTGAGGACCAGCTCCCTCCGTGTGGTTTGGTTGTTCTCGGAGCCGCCGGCCCTCGTGCCGTGTGCCCTCCCCTCGCCGTCGCTCGGTGCTGGCCTGGTGGGGTCACCCCTGCTGGGGGCAGCCAGTGGCAGGGAGGCGGAAACCAGTGGGTGCGCGATGCATTTCCGCCGAAAGGATTGTTTAGGAAGGCTGAACGGAGCGGGCGGAACGATACGTGTGTGCTGTGCAGTTATCCTCCCGCGTCATCTTTAACCTGGAAAGGAAGTACGGCAGCCGTGCCAGGCACAGCTCTCGGTGCTTCACCAGCCTTTAGTTGATTTCATTCTCAAGGTAGCGCCGCAGTCGTGGCGTTATCATCACCCCCGTATTCTGCTGGTGGAAACCACGGGTGAAGGAGCTCGCCCGCGGGCAGTGATGGGTGGGGCAGGGCGGGGGTCAGACTCTGGGTCTGACCGTCCGGTCCCAGCCCTTCCCTGCTGCGCTTGGCTCCTGTTCCAGACCTGAGACCGGAAGTCCTCAGCCAGACGATGCCGGGAGCCGATCTCTCGGCCGCTTGCCCTGTTTTCCCCTGTCCTGGTGCCTTTATTCCGGCCCCCGGGAGTTTCTTCCCGCTCCACTCCGCGCTCAGGGACTTACGCGCTCTCTGATCTTGTGGACCGTATGTCTCAGGGAAAACAAAAGCAAAAGCCTTTGTCAGATTATGTCGTGACTCAGGCGTGTGACGCCAGAGCTGCCCCTTCCCCTGACTCTGCTGTCACCTCCACTGCTGGGAGCTCTCCGGGCGCAGTCACGTGGAGGGGAGAGAGACGTCCTGGCCCTGTGTCGGAAGAGGAGTCGCGGCCAAAACTGGCAGCTGAGGCTCCGTCACCCAGGGTGGCTTCCTGGAGGGGGTGGCTAAGGGCAGCCTGAGTCATGGGGGCACTGGCTCAGAGGGCCTCCGGAGCACAGAGCAGCCTCCCAGCTGGCGGAGGGGCTGGGGGGACACTGGCTCAGCTGTCGGGCGGAGTGGGGACCCAGTGCTGCACAGGGGTGTGGCTGTGACCCCAGACGCCATCTGAGAAGTCAGACGCTTCAAGGTAGCCTGAGCATGTGAACCACATGGCACCTGGGCCCGCTCCCTACGTGCTTGAGTCTCTGCGGTCCGCCTGGCTGGAATGTTCCAGAGCTGTGGACACGCAGCAGGGGAGGAGCCCACTGGCCAGATGAACTGTTCTGCCTGCCTGACTCACCAGCCTTTCTTCACTTGCTCTGGGCGTTGCTTGGCCGAGGGGCTGAAGTATACTGGTCCTCCAGGATAGGGGCGTGGTGGCCTTGTTCCATTCTCCTTTTTTAGACTGACACCTCCCTCGGCCCTCCAGCTAGGCCAGGCTAGCCCCGTGGCATACAGAAAGCAGAATCGGAGAGATTTTTCCGTGCAGTAGGAACTCGGGATGGGCTGAGTCATTTAGCTTACAGATTGAGAAGTTAAATGCTCGACTCTGGCATAAGCTGAATGTGCCACACGTATAGGGCTTTCCTTGGGCAGGGGAGAGGGCTTTGGGCAACAGGAGTGAAGGTCTTTCGGACAGAGCCCTGTTCTTGACTTTGAGTAGCAATCCCAGGGAAGCAGGGAGTTCCTATGTTAAGAACCTTCAAGCCCTGGAGAGAGGTAGAGCGATCAGCTGGAGGGAGCCCTGGGCTTTCTGGGAAGAAGGGATGATGTGGGATTAAAAGCATCGTAGTCACCAAAAGCCACAGACTCAGGGAAGGCTCTGGGGCACAGGGCAGCGGAGCTGGGTTGGTGTGGAGCCGAGGAGAACAGGGGTGATGTCTTCCCTGGGAGAAGCAGCCAGCAGAGGGGCCTGAGGTAGGAGACAGATGGGATTCCCCAGCGAGGCAGCGGGCAGAGTTGAGAAGGAAGCAGGGGCCGATGAGATTTTAGGCCGGAGCGCCTGTCTGTGCTTCTTGTTCTTGGTGTTGATAACGCGTATCGCCAGATCTCACTTGGCACGTTTTTTCCCTCCTTCCCCGAACCTGTGCTCACCAGGGATCCGGCGAGGGCGCTGGCCTGTCTGCCTTGCTTCCCCAGCCTAAAAACCTGCCTGTGAAAGAGACTGGCAGGCTGCCCCTGCCCCACGCCTCCTCCCGGAAGCCCGCGGATGGCTCCTCTGACGCTAAGCCCTCCAGACAGGCTTCTAAGACCAAGCCCTCTTCCCTCGCCTCTGTCGTGGGCACCACAACCACCACTCCGTCACCCTCTGCCATCAAGGCTGCCGCCAAGAGTGCTGCCCTCCAGGTGACGAAGCAGATCACGCAGGAGGAGGACGACAGTGATGAGGAAGTAGCCCCCGAGAACTTTTTCTCCCTCCCTGACAAGGCTGAGCCGCCTGGAGTTGAGCCATACCCTTACCCTCTCCCTGCCGTCCCTGAAGAGCTGCCTCCAGGCACGGAGCCGGAGCCGGCCTTCCAGGACGACGCAGCCAATGCCCCCCTCGAATTCAAGATGGCAGCGGGCTCAAGCGGGGCCCCTTGGATGCCTAAGCCTGGGGATGACTACGGCTACAACCAGTTTTCCACATATGGCGATGCCAATGCCGCTGGTGCTTATTATCAGGTGGGTAGGTGGTCCGGAGGGCGGGCCAGGGCGCGTTGGAGCGTGGAGGTCACGGAGAGCTCTGAGCCGGTCCTGCGGCCTCTGTGGTTTTGCTTTGGCTGAATTAATGTCTTCCGGCGCCTTGATTTTCCTGTATATCTCCGGCCTCAAAACGTACCACCTTTGTTCTGAAAAAGGGCCCGTCTTGAAGTCTGACAGGGAGAAGTACATAACTGATACGTTTGTTCTGGAAACCAGCCCCCGTAGGAGCTGGCGGGAGGTGTAGGGAGAGGGCGGGACATCCAAGACCCCCTGGTGTGGATGGTGAGGCTGAGTGAACTGGAGGGGTGCACTGAGAGCAGGAAGGAAGGAGGGGAGGGGCTGAGGGCGAAGGGGATCTGGAGAGTTGAACACAGAAGGGGAGAGGGGGGAAGGCAGGAGCCACGGGAAGGTGAAAGGATGGGAGCCCCTGTCCCAGGGAGCCAGGGGACCGTAATTTGTGCTGCGACAGACAGTGGGGTCTGAGGGGGGGTTGGGCTTGGAATCCCAAGCCGTGTGAGTCTGGGCAGATTCCTCAGCTGTACGAGGCGGGGGGGTAACAGCAGTGGCCTCGTAGCGATGCTGGGACAAGCCCATCAGCGTGGCATGGTGCCCGGGCCAGAGCAAATGCCCAGGAAAGAGTTGGGATAACTTTTTATCCCAGTGCCATTTGGAAGAGCTGCTTAGCTCTGTTGTGAGTGGCGTCAGAGGATATGGGAGGCCAGGTGAGTGGGTTTAGGAAAGACTTTCCCGGCATCACAGTCCTGGGTGGAGAGGGCTCCAGGGGCTCAGGGACTCGCCAGTGTTCTGACCTGGTCAGCCAAACAAAACACAACACAACAACAACCAAAGCCATTTAAAGGAACAACAACCAGGCATTCTGTATTTATTTATAAACTGCACTGAGGGAGTCCGTGCACGTGAAACGTGTAATGTGCACTCGGGACCCTGCAGCTCCACGTATCTTTCTGTGAATGTTTTCATAGAAAATCGTGCTCTCATCACCCTGGATTCTTGCGTGTTTTATTCGGTCAGTGTTAAACCTTACTTTCCATTTAGTTCACTATAAAATGAATGTTCTTAAAGGGGCATTTTTTGGAGTTTTGGGCAAAAGTGGAAGAGTTGGGAGAAAGCGTGGGCCGGGAGGAAGCCGCTTCTCAGCCCGAGGGCCACCTGGCTGGCCTCCTGGGGGCTCGTCCTGCCTGCACCCCTCTTCCTCCGGGACCGCAGCAGCCTCCGACAGCTCAGCTCCAGGGCGGTCATCAGATTCCTGAGCCGAGGGCCCGGGAACACACACCTTGGCTTGTTCCCGGCTTTGTAAATTCCGTACCAGTCTGAAAGCCATTTATTTTATGTTAGGTTTTTATTGACGTATAGTTGAGGGGCGTCTGGGTGGCTCAGAGGCCGGTTGAGTGTCTCTTGATTTCTGCTCAGGGCATCATCTCACGGATGTGAGATGGAGCCCTTCGTCGGGCTCTGTGCTGCGTGTGCAGCCTGCTTAAGACCCTCTCTCCCTCTCCCTTTGCCTCTCCCGCACTCCCTGAAAAAAAAAAAGAAAAGAAGAAAAGAACTATAGTTGACGCGACGGATGTTATGTTAGTTTCAGGTGTGTGGCGATTTATTTCATATCAGAGATCTGCACCCTCCCTCCCCGTTGCAGGCAGCGTCCTTGGGTCCACAGGCCCAAAATTAAGACAAGGAGCGGGAACGGTGCGCCCTCACACCTCTCCCCTGCTCACAGCCGAGCGTGTCTCCATCTCACGGGCGGGAGGTGTGGCGCTGAGGGCACTGTGGCGTGAGGGTTGGGATTCACCCTGGGGAGCAACCGAGGGAGAGGGGAGCAACCGAAGCAGGAGAGAATGCCTGTTTCTCGTCCCCCTTCCCTGAGCTATAGCCACCTGGACGGTGCCGATCGGAGAAGCTGCAGAGGGTCTTCTGAGTTACGGATGGGTCCTCGGGACGCACGCCTCTACCTGGGCCGCTTGAGGGGCCGGTGGTGCGGGTGCCTCCGCTGCCACTTGGTGAGGGTTTGCTCTGCTGCAGACCTTGTCCCCTGTCCGCTGTGCCCCTCAGTTGGTGTGTTTTTTCCCTCTCTTGACTGCAGGATTATTACAGTGGTGGCTACTATCCTGCACAGGACCCGGCCCTGGTCCCCCCCCCAGGAAATTGCCCCAGACGCCTCCTTCATCGATGACGAAGCAGTAAGTTAATAAAGCACGGGTGACCATCTTTGACCCATGGACGCCAGGTTTCAAATGCAAAAGTAAAGAAACCTTTTGGGGAGGGGGGCCTGGATAGCTCAGTTGTTTGATCATCTGACTCTTGGTCTCAGCTCAGGTCTTTAACGTTTATTAATTTTTGAGAGACAGGAAGAGACAGAGTGTGAGCGGGGGAGGGGCAGAGAGAGAGGGAGACACAGAATCCGAAGCAGGTTCCAGGCTCCGAGGTGTCCGCACAGAGCCTGACGCGGGCTCGAACTCAACAGACCGCGAGATCATGACGTGAACCAAAGCCGGACGCCCAACTGACTGAGCCACCCAGGCACCCCTGTGGTGGAATTTTGCTCAGGTCTTGATCTCAGGGTCGAGAGTTCAGGCCCTGCATTGGGCTCCGCACTGGGTGTGGGGTTTTTTTGTTTTTTTGTTTTTTTGTTTTTTTAACTATATTCAGTTAGGATTCGCTGTGGCAGAAACCCCAAAGTGCAGTGGCTTACATCAGAGGAGTTAACTTTTTTCTTCCTCAAAGAAGGCCGGAGGCAGCCCTGCATAGTTGTTGGGGATCCGGGCGCCTTGTGGTGATTCCTCTGCTGTCCCTGCATTGTGGCCTTTGTGCTCTGGTCGGTGGTGGCGGCCGAGGCTGCCGCTCTCTCGCCTGCATTGCGGCCGCTGTTCTGCGGCAGGTGGAGAGACCGAGGAAGAGTATCTTCTTCTCCTTTGGGGAGACCTCCCCCACATCTCCCCAGAGTTCCTACCAGCGCTTCCATTTCTGTCTCGTTGACTAGAGTCTGGTCACGTGACCACATGTGGCTTCAGGGGGAGCCCAGGGGTGGGATAGCCTTTTATCCAGTTGGGTGGTGATTTGCCAGAATGTTGGGCTCCTTCACGTTAAAGGTGAAGGGGACGATGGATTTGGGGACAGGACAGCAGCCACAGTGAATGACTCCTGTGTTCACACGCCTGGATCCCCTGCCGCTGGGCTCCCTCACCTCAGCACAAGGAGAGAGAAAACCCCGGGTCCCGTCAGGCTGTGTTCCGGACGGGAAATCTTGTTCTCTCCGTAGGGAGGTCTCAGCCTGTCAGGAGGGGGCTGGGGAAGTGGGGGGTGTGCTCTTTTTGCATTCAGGCTCTTAGGAAAAATACCCCCCTCTCGCCTCTTCACAGAGAGGTGTCCATCCCTCCGCATGCTTCTTCCCGCTGTCACTGTGTCCCCTGCAGGTGTATCCTTGACACGGTCCATAGTTGGGCCCTTTTTGTCCTCAGCCTGGGAGGCAGCAGAGAGCTCAGCCAGGGGCGAGAGTTCTTTCCTGCAGGTAGAGTCCCTCGGAGGAGACCTCACCAGTGACGCTGAGAGCTGGGCCTGGCCTGCACTCAGGTCTCTGAGTGTTTCAATTAGAGTCCCCTCACCCACACGGGTCCGGGCGACATTGGTGTGACCTGCCCTTTCGGTGAGGAGGGCAAGAGAGAGCGGCAGCCTCCTAGAAATCTTGCCAGGCTCCCTCTCTCCCAGCTCCGCCTCTGAGGTCCACTCTGGTGTGGAGTCTGCTGATTTTGTGATGCCAAACCAATGAGAAGGAACGCACGTGTAAAAACCAATTTTTAGAGGAAGAATCCTAGATTTTTTTTTTTACCCTGAATTCTTCTTCTTTTTTTTTTTTTTTCCAACGTTTATTTATTTCTGGGACAGAAAGAGACAGAGCATGAACGGGGGAGGGGCAGAGAGAGAGGGAGACACAGAATCGGAAACAGGCTCCAGGCTCTGAGCCATCAGCCCAGAGCCCGACGTGGGGCTCGAACTCACGGACCGCGAGATCGTGACCTGGCTGAAGTCGGACGCTTAACCGACTGTGCAACCCAGGCGCCCCATGAATTCTTCTTTTTTTTTAATGTTTGTTTATTTTTGAGAGTGAGAACGAGAGAGAGAGAGAGAGAGAGAGAGAGAAAGGTGAGTGCAAGCAGGGGAGGGACAGAGGGAGAGGGAGACACAGAATCCAAAGCAGGCTCTAGGCTCCGAGCCGTCAGCACAGAGCCTGGCGTGGGGCTCAAACCCACGAACTTGTGAGATCATGACCTGAGCTGAAGTCGGACGTTTGACCGACCGAGCCACCCAGGCGCCCCTACTCTGAATTCTTAATCAGAAAATTGTATGCAGTCCTTTTCGGTACATTGAACTTACGCATAGTTTGAGCACATGTTCCCAGCAGTGATCCCCCGCCCCCGTACTCGCTCATGTTTGGGGGTACCGCCTTGGCCTCCCTTTCCCTGAGGGCAGGAGAACGTCTGGGCGGCAGCCCTTCATTGGGCATCGGACGAGTTTGATAGGTGGGGGGTGAAATGGGGTATCGCACAGGGGGGAGTTAAGGACACTTAATTGTGTTCTCCTAACTGGGTCGGGAAGCATCATTGTACCGTGTGACGGCCGCCGTGGGTAGCACGGGGGGCGGGGGGATGGTCGTAAGATGATTCCATAAATTCTGGGTTTCTAGTGAGTCCCCGATCTCTCACCCAGATCCCCCACTGCTGCTCTCTGTCTCCTTTTCCAGTTTAAGCGGCTACAGGGCAAGAGGAACCGAGGGAGGGAGGAAGTCAACTTTGTGGAGATCAAAGGTGACGACCAGCTCAGTGGGGCTCAGCAGTGGATGACCAAGTCGTTGACAGAAGAGAAAACCATGAAGTCATTCAGCAAAGTAAGTGGGAAGGGTCTGTTGCATGGCTAACTTGGGGGTGGGGGGTGCCCAGAGCAGAATCTGGGCCTGCTCCTGTCCCGACCCCACACCCGGTGGTTACCCCCCAGCACCTTTCACAGATGCCTGCCACCCGTGGGACTGGAGCCTGCGCCGAGCCTCGCGGATGCAGCCTCCGCCTTCCAGAACTTTCCAGAACTTTGCGGCACTTTGCTTTCTGTCTGGGGGGTGGAGTCTTGTCACCGAGACTGGGCGACTCGGGAAGAGCTTTGATGTGTTGTGGCTGTCTCCCCGGCGGGACAGAACCCGCAGCTGCCCTGCCCTCTCCCTCTGTCACTTCCCGCCTCCACCCTGCCAGGCTGGGGCCTGGCTCAGCACATCTTTGAGGTGTGGATGGAACAGCAGAGTCCTGGGGGCTCCGGTTCTGAGTATGCACCCCCTCCCCTCTCCTTTTTTGCTGTTACTTATTGTCGCCAGCTGGGGGCTTTTCGGGTGTTTATTCTCCACACTTCCCACACCACACGCCTGCCTTCCTGTGCTAGTTTTCTTCAGTCAGCGTGAGGGACCCCTCTCCACCTAGTAGCTGAGCACAGCAAACATGGACATTTATGAGCCTGCCATGGGGGGCGGAATGTGGGGAAGCCCTGGATTCAAGCCCAGCACCAGCAAGGCCAAGGTCGGGCATCTTCTCCCCGTCTCCCTCCCACTCTCTCCGCTCTGTTCTGTGGCCACAGATGGCCGTCTGAGCCCTGGCCGTTTGTTTTCACCGAATGCTGGCGGTCGTACAGGACAGAGCAGAGGGCTGTGGTTAGATCAGCACAGAGCCATCCATGTTTCCTGGAAAAACCACTGGGGGGAGCGTGCTCTCCTAACCGGGTCGGAAGCATCACTGTCCCGTGTGACAGCCGCCGTGGGTGGCGTCCACCGTGGCCAGCGAGTGCATCGTGCTTGTCGGCTTTGATGGTGACGTTAAACGGTGTCCCACAGCAGCCAGGAATTGGGGGTTTGCTGCTGCTTGGGTCCTTACTTTCTTTGCACCGCCTCATGGTGTTACAGCTCGACTGTTTAAAAAGAAGAGAAACCTACGGTTCGTGTCCTCGAGGGCTTTACGGCACAGCCGGGAGAAAGTTGATGAGTGATGGGGGGTTGCCGAGGACCCTCTAGAGAGGAGTGTTGGGGGCTGGGTGGGGCTGATAGGATGCTTCTGGTCTGAGGCAGCACTGGTGGGGCAGGAAAACCGTAGGGTGAAAAAGCCCAGACCAGTATAGACTTTGACAGTAAAGCTTTTGCTTCAGAGCTTGGTTAGGGCTTGGGTGTAGTTACCAGTGGAGGCTGGAAGACTGGGGAGGGGTGGGTGGTGGTGAAAATTCGGATTCCAGGGTCTCTGGGGAGGCACACGCCGGGGAGGGGGGGCGGGGGCGGGCTTTCAGCTAGAGGCTGGGGATGGGAGAGCTGGGGAAGCCGTAGGTAGGAGCAGGCTGGGTGGTTGGCCTGCCGGGGAGAAAGGGACAGAGACAGGGAGGGCTGAGGCGGAGACGGGCAGGATTACGAGAGGGAGGGAGGTCACCCAGGCCCTGGAACAGAAGCTGTTGTAGAGTCACTACACGTAATACAGCCAGCTTCAAGTGCCCACTGTGGGCAGAGCCCTGTGCTTGTTGCTGGGGGTGGGTGGGGTGGGGTGGGGTAGGGTGACCAAAGAAACAGAAGACGCAATCCTGACCTCAGAGCATCTCCAGTCCAGCAGAGATATTAGCAGGCTATTTCAGGCAGAGCTTCTTAGCCTGGGTTTTTGGCATAATGGTTTTAATAAAAACCGTTTTGTGAGCGTACAGACATAAAAACAGCCCCAAGCTGACTTTTCTCCCCCGGGTTTTAGGCCAAGTACTTGGTTTCTAAGCCCCAGCCTTGCACCATCTGGGCACGTGTGATACTTCTTTTCTTCCTGTGGCTTAAAGAGTGTGTTTTCTTCCCTTGCAGAAGAAAGGGGAGCAGCCAACGGGCCAGCAGCGGCGGAAGCACCAGATCACGTACCTGATCCATCAGGTGAGAGGGTCCCCGGAGACCCCAGGGACAGCCGGCTGAGACCCCTTGACTGCGGGCCTGAGGCCCCTTCACCGCCCCGTGGGCTGGAAGCCCAGGTGCCAGGCACCAGCTTCCCAGGGTCCGTTCTCCATGTGGCCACTAGGGGGGGGATGTGTCCTTCAGAATCTCCTACCACCCCACCCCGCCTCGCCCTGGCGCCTGTCACTTCCCACTTCCCTTCAGCCTCAAGTGCCAGGGGCTTGTGAGTAAACTAGGTGGAGATTCAGATACCCAAACATGCACGCGGAGGGCAGCAAAGTGGTTTCTCCTACGGTTCTATTACATGGCAAGTTTATCAGAAATAAATGGCGAGTTTATCTATCTAGGGATTTAAGAATCTAAAGAAAAAAATGGGTTCACCAGCTTTTAACAGAACATCCACCTGATAAGGATGTTGGTTTTGTAGTCTCCACTTCTGTGGCAGGAAACAACACAAATAATTAAAAATCGCAGCTAATCCAAACATGTCTTCTGGAATTAGAGTGTCACTTACCTGATAGGACCCAGCAACTCTCACTTATTTAATCATTAAGCAGACATCTTTTGGAGACCTCCTGTGCCAAACGCTGTCTGAGACCCAGATGGGAACGTGCTGTTCTGGGCCTTTCCCTGGGGACACATTGCTGCCTGGTGATTTCAGGGGGAAATCTGCTTTTGCTGTTCTTGTCAATGGTTCACCTTCCTTTTCAGGGACTCCCCTGACTTGTCCTTATCCTGACTTGTTATTTGTAGGGAAAGGATTCGAGCGTGGGGTTTTCTTTTAAGCCCAAACCCCCCTTTTTTTTTTAAATGTTTATTTTGAGAGAGAGCACGAGTGGGGGAGGGGCAGAGAGACTCCCAAGCAGGCTCTGCAGTGTCAGCGCAGAGTCGGAAGGGGCGGGGCTTGAACTCATGAAGGGTGAGATCGTGACCTGAGCCAAGATCAAGAGTCCAGTGCTCACCTGCTGAGGCACCCAGGTGTCCCTAAACCCTAACTCTTCACCTCCGCCCCTTAACCAAGGGGAGGTGGGCAGATACCAGCTAACTCTGGCGGGGTGGGGTTGGCGAGCCCCCCTTCTCAGGTGGTGCCTGTAGGGTCCCCAAGTGTGGCGTTGAGGTCAGCAGAGGAAAGTCACAATTCTGGTGCCTTCCAGTCTGTATTTCACAGCTTCAGTTTGTGCTTGAAAGGGGTGTGAATTTCTAGGGTTCCACATCCACCGTGTGCAGCACAGCAGTGACACTCCGTCTCGAGACACAGCTGTCGCTTGGTGTCCCGTGTGGCCCTGTCCACATCTTTGACACTGTCCTCTCCCGCTTGGCTGGTCGGGCATCCGAGGCATCTGATGTCCTCCTTTCAGATGCAAATTCCAGCTCACCTCTGTCAGGTTTCCACTGGAGAGATTCGGTTTTAATTCCAGCAGGTGTAGGACCAGGATGCTTCTGTTCTGTGTTTGTAAAGATTTTATGTATTTATTATTACTTTTTGAATGTTTATTTATTTGAGAGACAGAGAGAGAGCATGCACGAGCAGGGGAGGGGCGGCGAGAGAGGGAGGGAGAGAGGCAGGGAAAGGGAGAATCCCAGGTAGGCTCCACACTGTCAGCCCAGAGCCTGACGAGGGGCTCTAACTCATGAAGTGTGAGATCATGACCTGAGCCGAAATCAAGGGTTGGACGCTTAAGCAACTGAGCCACCCCTGGGCCCGTGTAAAGATTTTTTAAGTCGTGTCCACACCGCACGTGGAGCTCACACTTAGGACCCCGAGGTCGAGTTGCACTGTCCGCCGACTGAGCCAGCCGGGCGCCCGGGGCCAGGGATCCTTGAGTCTTTGCTCTGCTTAAACCCCGTTAGCTCTTTGCTTTCTCGGGGTCTCCCCTTCGACCTGAGTCAGAGGAAACAGTTTGGCAGGAGATTTGCTGCTTCCTGGACGTGTTCCGGGCGGCAAGGGGCTGGTGCGGGAAGCTCACGGAGGCCGGGGGAGAAGTCTGTCACCCCAGGCTGACACCCCCCCCCCCCCCCCCGCCCGTGTCTCTCGCCGCAGGCCAGGGAGCGGGAACTGGAGCTGAAGAACGCCTGGGCCGAGAACAAGCTGAGCCGCCGGCAGACCCAAGCCAAGTACGGCTTCTAGGGCTCCGGACCCGGCTGCCCCCGGGACCTCCTGCAGCCCGGCGCCACGGCCTCACCTCCGGGAGCCCTGCCGCCTCCAAGTCCAGGGCCTCCTTCCCTGGGGACCCAGCCCTCGCCTCCGCGAGGATGAACACGTGTGATAGATTTTTCTTAACAGAAGTTAGAGAACTCAGCTCCTCTCTGTCTTGGAGCAAAGACTCGAGCGGTGATGCTTCAGACGGGGCTCCGAGTCCTTGGATGGGAGTTTTGCTCCCTCGTGGGTGTGATGAAATGGTGAACCCCTCCCTCCATCTTTTTTTTTTTTTTTTCTTTTTTTAATTTTAAACCAGGGATGTCTGTTGAAATAAAACATTCAGTCTGACGGACACTGCTCGCCCTAACCCCTCTCCTACTTTTTCGTGTGCTCTCCTTTTTGCATTCTGGATCTTTCTCCTGCATTTTCCTGTTCCTCGGTCTGACTGTACCTAGTGTAATGCACCCCCCGCCCCGCCCCTCACAACCTGCCTCATGATTGCCTTGCTTTTCTCCCCTGGGCCCACCGTCTAAACTGGGCTCGTGGCCATTGAAGACTCTGGAGGCGTGCCTACGACTTCGTATGGGGCGGGGGCCTGTGGTCCCAGATCTGGAAAGTATCGCCGATCTCCGGTGTCTCTGGAGACTAGAGGAGGTCCTTTCTGTGACGTGAAAGAGTCGCTTCACATCTGTTTCGGTCCAGCAGGAGGTGAAGTGGTGAAATGTCCCTGGAAAGGACTCACGTTGACAACCAGTTGCCATTGGCCATGAACGGCTTGGAAGATTTGTGTGGAGCTTGGGGGCCAGGCAGGTCTCCTTGGGGACTTCTGGACCCCTAGCTTTTTGTTAGAGAGGGAGGAGTGGTTGGGGGAGGGAGGCGGCAGGGTCACAGACTTGGGTTGGCGGTTCTGCACCGGGATGCCACGTGCAGCAAGACCGGTGGCCTGATTCCTCCGCGGGGCAGGGCTCAGGCAGGGGCGGGAGACCCACGCCTGTCCTGGGACCATGCGTCCTGCGGCCACTACCGGAGCGGGGTGCTGGGGGTGCCGGGGCTCTGGCCGCGCTCGACTGCAGCTGCTTCCCGATACCAGGGCGTCGAGAAGAGCCCTGAAGGGAGAGGCCCCGGTGCCGGGCCGTTGGAGAAGCTCGCCGTTTGACAGTCCTGGTGACAGATGGGAAGGTGAAGGTTACGGCCAAGGGGTCATTTGGAGCGTGTGGCGGCATGGGGACCCGGGCATGAGATGGAAGAGGCGGGAGGGAGGGTCTCCCCGAGCTCACGGTCTTGCGTGTTGGGTAAGTTGAGGAGTCTGTTTCTCATTAAGTACGGCGGAGGGTTTCGTCACTTACAGGAAAACCACCCACTTATCTGAAATCTGACCTACTTGGGGCTGGAGCCAGACAGGGCTCCTGCATCCCACGGGGACACTGGGGCTACAGCTGCCCGTGGCGGTGCCTCCAGCCGTCTTCAGGAAGGAGCATCAACCCACTGGCACTCCACTGCGGAGGCTGCGGGACCTGGGCCAAGGCCACTCGCCGGGGTATCTGAGGTGGTCACCTGGGTCGACAGGCCCCAAAGTCTGAGATCCCGAGTCCAAAGCTTTGTCCTCTGTACCCGATGTGCTGCCTGCACATGCAGCCCGGCCTCCTGGCCTGCCGCACCCCTGGGACCCTGACACGGGGGGCTGCGTCATGACCGAGATGCGGGGGCTCTGGGCTGGGAGGCAGGATGTGGCCCTTAGGGAGAGTCCTGGTGTATTCTGGAAGTGGATGGATTTAGGCCTGTTGTCTGTAAGGCTCTTACCTCCCACCTCAGTTCTCTGCAGATAGTCTTGGGCCAGTTTTTAAATTTTTTATTACTTAAAACAAAATTTTTAAATGTTTATTTTAGAGAGGGAGAGAGAGAGAGAGACAGAGTGTGAGTGGGCAAGGGGTAGAGAGAAAGGGAGATACAGAATCCGAAGCAGGCTCCAGGCTCCCAGCTGTCAGCACAGAGCCTGATGCGGGGCTCGAACTCATGAACCCTGAGATCATGACCTGAGCCGAAGTCAGACGCTTAACTGACTGAACCACCCAGACGCCCCTATTATTTTTTTAATGTTTATTTATTTTGAGAGAGTGCAAGTGAGCGAGTGGGGGAGGGGCAGAGAGAGGGAGAGAGAATCCCAAGCAGGCTCCATACTGTCCATACAGAGCCCCACACAGGGCTCGAACTCATGAACCGTGAGATCATGAACGGAAATGAAGAGTTGGACGCTTAACCAACTGAGCCACCGAGGCGCCCCTTGGGCCACGTCTTTTAAAGCCACTTTTTAGTCGTACCACTGATGACCTTTTATTTGGTGGTTGGGATTTCCTGGTCACCATGAGAAATACTGACAGGTTAGAAACAGTCCTCACCTGGGAAGGCTTCCCGCAGGCAGTAGCCTCGAGTTCTGATGAATTAACGGGAGGAGGGCAAAGGCTTTGGTCTGAGTGGGTCCAGACAGGCCCCGGGGGCCACCAGAGCCACCGGGGCTAAGCCTGGGGTGCGGTGTCGCACGGACCAGGGGAGCAGAGCCCAGGAAGCTCAAGTCCTTGACTACCAGCAGCTGAGGGGCGCTGGGCGGCAGGGGTGCGGAGGCGCTGCGGCAGGTGGAGGGGCTGCAGGAAGCCCTGTGGGGCCTGGGGCGGCCGCAGGGTCGCCGGAGCGCTCTGTGCTCCTGGCCTTGCTGACCTCCCCTTCCTCTGCCACCAGGGGGCAGACGTTCTAGGGCTGTCGAGGTAGTGGGGGGTGGGGCTCAGTGGTGACGCCACTGGCCCTCCCTGGGTGGGGGGGGGGGGGGGGGCCCGGTGCTGTGCTGTGGCCCAGGACCCAGGAGGTCGTGGTGGTGACCTCCACTCACCCCCTGCCCCGCTGCCAGTTCCCGGCACCTTAGTCATCGGGTTCTGGGTTAGCTGAGGGAGCAGACAGGAGGCCAGGGAGGGTCCGGAGAGCCGCCGGGTCTGCCCTGGGGCCGAAAGGGCCGGAGGGGAAGGCTGTGCCCTCTGCTGGGATCCCAGCGAGGCCCGATGGAGGCTGCGGGGCCGGGGTAAATGTCCTCTCAACTCTGGGTGGACTGAGCCAGAGGGCGGCCCTGTATGGAGGGGGGCGGGAGGATGGGGTGACTGGGGAGGTGCCCTTCCCCTGTGGTGCCGGCGTCTCCGGCAAGGGGGGGGCAACTGCTTCAGGAATCGCCCCCCACCCTCCTTCCCTGCACGAGGCCTCTCCATCCCCAGGCCTCAGCGCAGGAATGGAGTGAGCAGGATGAGCAGGGGTGCTGGTCCTGGTGAGCAGGGGAGGCTTCCCCACCTTCTTCTTCAGGGCCGAGCCTGCAGCGGGAGCCCCTGGGAGGACAGGGACCTTATCTGCTGACCCGGGAGGGGCCCCTGATACAAGGGGAGCGCTGGATCAGGATAGCAGGATCTGGGTGTGACGGCCTCCAGCTCCCTGTCACCTCCCCTCTCTAGACCTCACTTTCCTATTGGGTTGAACCAAAACAAAACAAAACCACCCCAAACCCAACAAACAGCAAACAAACAGAAACCAGCCACAAAGGGCCTGGCTTCCCTGGGGCCCAGGCAGTCCTGCTTCACTGCGCCCTTCCCTTGCACGGCCTCATCCTGACGCAGCCTGGCCTGCAAACAGGGAAGCATTCTCTCCATTTCGAAAGGCCGCCTCGCCAGCACAGGACCCAGGCCACCAGCCAGCTCGCACAGAGACCCAGGCTTCTCCCCACGTCCACCTTAGGGATCCTCCCGCCCCACCTGCTGAGGGAGGGCGAGCTCCGCAGGGGCCTGCCCTGTCCCCTCTTGCTTTGTTCCTTCAGGGACACCCGGGGGGGGGGGTCACTAGGCATTTCTTTTCCCCCCCCCCCCCCCGCACCCCTCCCCCTGGACATTCAGACTCGACTTCCAGTTCCTGCTGTGCAGTGAGCCTCCCCTCCTTCTGCGGCCTCCCCCAGCGTGGGGCTCCCCCAGCCCCGGAGTCAGCCAGAAGCCCTCTCCCCACCCCCACCCCCACCCCCACCCATGGAGTTTAATCCAAGACCTTTCTTGCCCTTTCAGCCTCCCTCCCTGATTTCGGCAAAGCCATCTGCTCCTTGCCCTCCCCTCCCCTCCCCTCCCTCGGCATCTCTCCCCCTGCTCTGGAGAGGCACAGACAGAAGGGAGTGGAGGAACCCCAACCCTGTTGACTCAGCAACAGAAGCTCTCCTTAAGCTGATTAGCACTGGCTGCAAAGGGGGAGAATTCACCAGTCACCGGAGGTGGTGCCCGTGCCAGGCTGGGGGGCGGGGGTGGGGTGTGGCAGCGGCAGGCGGCGCCCAGGCCTAGGGAGCACCGCTTTGGGGACGGGTCTGGGGGGTTTCTGGGCCCCTGGCAGGTGGGGGGGGGCGGGGGGGCCTTTGGCGGGAGGAGGGACCCTGATGGGCACGGTCTTGACTAAACTCCCATAGGAATGAGTGTAAGAACGGCTGCACCGGTGGGACCCCGGAGTCCCCAGAGCCCTGCCTCAGAGGGCCCTCAGTCTGAGAGAAGAACGTGGCCCGCGGCAGTTCCTCCAGGAGGCGGAAGCCCAGGGTGTGGAGCCGTGCAGGGGCAGAGGGCAGAGGGAGAGGGATGGAGTGGGTCTGGGTGGGGAGGTGGAGTGGAGAGGAAGCCTCACAAGAGGGCAGGGGACAGGATGGGGTCCTGACTGAGGCAAGGCCTGAGCCCAAGAGGCTGGGAAGACACAAGAGACCCTTAGAGCCACTGCAGGGCCCCCCATCCTCCTAAGGGGCTCACATACACAGGTCACCAACGCACGCTCCCCTCCCCAGGCCTGTGCTTGGCAGGGGGGCCGGGGAAGGGGGTACAGGGCCTACCCCTCAACCGCTCTCCCCCCCTGCCCCCCTTTATTTCCTGGCACCCCCAAGTGATGCAGCCACCCCTCTGCCCCTGGCTACCTGCCCGGCCCTGCTAAGAACAGAACACTCCGTGGGCCCTTACCCGGGAGTCTCCCGGCCCCCCGATTTGTGACCCTTGCCCGGGTGTCTCTCAACCCCCAGACCCACTCCCCCCCACTGCAGTGGTGCTCGAACCACCTGCCCTCCACAACAGGACAGAGAGGGAGCCCGAGACAGACAGAAGGAGCGTGCGCTACTTGGATCCCTGTGGGGAGAGGTGGTTGGCGATGATTTATTAGCCAGACAAGAATCAACAAACAAGTTCTAACATCTGTTCTCGCCAAACCATTCCTCAGACAACAGCAGCATTGGACCAGGGCCCAGACCTCAAAGGCTCAGAGGGCCAAGGAAATCAGACTCCAGGAGAAGCCAGGCAGCGGGAGGCAGCAGGCGGCAGCGGGCGGCAGCGGCCGCCCTTGCCCAGCGGCCTCGCCCACTTCCGCAGAGGACCACCGATCACTGAGATCACTGAGCCACCGGATTCTCAGGGACTCTGGGGAGGGAACCAGTGGGTGTGCCCCTACGAGGAAGGGACTTCGCCACCTGCTCCTCTGAACTCCAGGCTTCTTTGCAGGGTGGAGGGGGGCAGACCTGTCCAGGGAACACGGCTAAGCTGCGATTTGGGGGAGGGAGCCGGCACCCAGGCCCCCATGCAGTGGAATTCTCAGAAGTAGCCAGGTTTCCCATCTGAGGAAATCTCTGACATTTCCTGTGGAAAAGAGTTAGGGAATGTGGGGGTAAGAAACAGAGTGCAAAACGGGGTAACTAGGAAGCCTGGGTTCTGGGCCTTGGCCTCGGCCAAGTCGCTATCCCTCTCTGGCTTTGTCTCCTCATCTGCGCAGTGAGGAACTTGGCCCAGATTTGTAAGGGCAGAGGAGACACTGCTCCTGCCTCCCTGCCCGTAGCAGACATCACTAATCAATCACGGTGCCCTTTTCTGCTGAGTGCAGACCTGACCT
The DNA here is from genome assembly GCF_014898765.1 of Herpailurus yagouaroundi. NCBI lineage: Eukaryota > Metazoa > Chordata > Mammalia > Carnivora > Felidae > Herpailurus > Herpailurus yagouaroundi. The sequence goes on along the minus strand of NW_024412438.1, from coordinate 3,292,251 downwards.
TAGCATCCTTCCCAACGTGGTGCCCTAGGCAGCCACGACCAATGGATTGCAGTTGGCACGCAAGATGACACCATTCTGCCATCTTGGCGATAGATGGTGGCTGAGGCCCTTTCTGGCTCTGATCGCCCACGGTGTGTTCCGTGCACAGTGCACATTTCCTGAGAAGGGTGCCCCGCGTGCAAAGGTCTCTGGATCTGGGGTCCCGGGTTGTCCTCCCCCGGCGCAGACTCACCGGGCTACTGAGGAGGCCCCAGGGGAAGCAACGCCTGGCTTCTGTCCTCCATCTTCTGTCTAGAAAGCTTGTGGGGGAGGGTGTGCCCCCAGCGGGACAGGGTCTGGTGGGGCACGAAAGGACCTTGCCCGGTCACAGAGTTCTCAGAATGCAGTTGCTGGCCGGCTGGGTTCTGCGGAGAAAAGGGCGATCCCAAGGTCACACCCTCTACCCTCCGCCTCTCAGGCTCACCTGAAGCCTCAAGGGCTATCGTCTGGTCGTCTGGTCGGAACAGATGTCGGCCTGCGGAGAAGAGGCTCTCACCCCCTCTCGTTCCTTCAGCAACCATTTCCCGAGCACCTGCTCTGTGCCAGGCACTGTGCTGGAACTCAGGACACAGCTGAGTGAGTCCCAGCCCCTGCCCTCAGGGAGCGTGCACTCTGGGGGGGGGGAAGAGGGGAGACAGCTTCTCAGGTGATGAGTGGCAGGTGCTGGAAGGCACAGTGGATGCCTCTGTAGTGGGGTCAGGGAAGTGCGTAGGAGGCAGCAGGCCGGCTGGCCGGAAGGATGACTAGGTCTGAGGCGGGAATAGCTCTGGAGGTCCGCAGCAGCTGGTGGGAAGGCTGAGCAGGAGGTCCCCTGTTCCGCCAGTGTGGAGGGCCACACGGACTGATTAAGCAAGACCTTTCTGGCTTCCTTGGGGCAGAGTGGATCGGAAGTGGCAGGGTTGGTGGTTAGACCAGTTAAGAAGCTCTTGGAAGATGGTGATGAGGGGTGATGGGGCTGAAACTGGGGAAAGGGACCCAGCAGGAATCCGTGACTTATGAGGAGTAGTGGTGTGGAGGGGGTGTCTAGGGAAGCCCTGGGATTCTGGCCTGGACAGTCGGGTGGCTGGAGAGTCATCGGTCCGATGGGAAGTATAGGAGGGCCAATCTGGGGAGAAGGGTGAGAGCCGGTTGCTATGCTGAGTTCAGGAGGCCGTGGGGCTCTTGGGAGCTGAGCAGGAGCAACCCCCGCGGGGCATGGGGGGGGGGGGGGACAGGCTCAAGGGCTGAGGCAGGCCGGGGGCCCCAGCAGGGAGGGGGGGGAGGGGCCTGTGGAGGGGGCAGAGGCCCAGGAAGAGGATCGGAGTGGAGTGGCCGGAGTGGCCGGAAGGTCTAACACGGCCCTGGACTGAGACCCCGAGAGAAGGCAGGGAGGTGGGGGAGGGAGGAAGGAGAGGGGTGTGTGTGGAGGGGCAGGGGTGCAGGTGGCCCTCCCCAGAGCTCCCTCTGAATTGACACCAGGGACTCAGAATGGCAGGGCTGGGGGGGGGGGGGGGGGGGGGAGGGAGCCTGGGCCGGAGAGGCCCAAGTTCCAACCAGGATGACAGGATGATGGTTGGAGTCAAGATTCGGGGCACAGTGGGGAACACGTGGGAGGCACTGGGTGGGTGAGACAGGCAGGCTGGGGGTGGGGTGGAGGGCGGGAAGGCTGAGGCGGGGCCTGAGCCCCTATTTCCTCCGAGAAGTGGAGGGGTTGACAAAGGGGACGCCGTCCCGTCAGGAGCCACTTCTGGGCCTGGGAAAGGGCCGCTGGCAGCCCCAGCCTCTGCCTTTCCCCGTCGCCTGAGGCCTCTGACTTTACCCTGACCCCGGCATCCACCTGAGCACCTTTGCCACCGTCCTCAGTCTGGTTTTCGGGCGCCCCCGCCCCCTGCGGCCCGCCTTCTCCGGGCACCCCTTTACCTGGTTTCGGGGAACAGGCCTGGAGCTGCACTTCCGCAGGGCAGGGTGCGCGAGGGCGCAGGGCGGGCCCCCAGCCCCCGGCGCCAGCTGCACCTCCACCTCGGCATAGACGTTGCCGGGGGCCTCCCCGGGGCTCCCCCGGCCCATGGCGTAGAAAGCGATGGGTTCGTCAGGCTCGTGGTAGATGCGGTTGGAGGGCTTGGGGGGCGGGGCCGGGCGGGGCCTCGGAGCCGGGCTTGTGTAGACTTCGGGGGGCAGCTGGGGCTTGGCGGGCACGGGAGGCTTGGGCCTGGGCGGCTGGGGAGGCTGGGAGAGAAGGCCAGGCCGCGGTGGGGTGGGAGGGGGGGAGGGGGCGTTAGAGCAACCCAGGCGGGCGGAGGCTGGGGCCCGAGTCCCAGCCTGGGCCCTGCAGGCCCCGCCCACAGCCGCGGGCCCCGCCCATAGGCCCCGCCCCCACGCCGCTCCCTTCCCTTGCCCCAACCCCCCTTCCCCTGGGGCACCCCTCCAGCGCTGTACCTCCTTCCGCTCCCCGGCGCCCTCCTTCTGCGTGGGGCCTGCGTTCAGCGACTTTTTGAGGATGGTGCTGTACTGAGGGTGGAGTTTTGTTCCCGGGTCTGACATTTCAAGGCTTAGGGAGAGTCCTGCAGGCTCAGGAGTCTGCTGGGAAAGAAGGAGACCTCAGGGACTCGGTGCCGGAGCGATGGCGGGCTGGTGGGTGGGCAGGTGCTAGTGGAGGATGTGGGGGGGGGGGGGGGGGCACAGAAATTTGGGGTGGCTGGGTTCCCTGGGTGAGGAACAGGGAATGGAGATGGCAAGGGGTCCAACAGGGGGAAAGTAGCTTTGGTCACGGCTTGTATCTGGCATTGACGTTAACTCTGCCTGGAACGCAGGGCCAGGCCCGTCTCCATTTGTGCCTGTGGTTGCAAAAATGCAACAAGGCTTTACAAGTCTTTAGCCTGAAAATTTCCAACCCGGGGACAGATCTCCAAGACTGCCGTGCCTGTGTTTATTCTGCAGGTGTCGGAGGAGTACTTTATGGAGGTTTAAGCTATGTATTTTAGGGGCAGGGAGACCGCCTCCAGGGAGATGCGTCTTACTGTGGGAAGCTTCCCTCCCATGGCAGCTGTGCTTTAGCTCAGCGATTCAGCCCTGGGTGCGTAAGAGCCCGGGCTCTCCTCATGCCCACGGCTTTGAGAGGCTTAGGCCACAGCTTGATCTCATGCTTCTGCAATCCACCAAGTGCGTGTTCAAGCGCTGCAGGCTTCAAGGATCCACATCAGAATCCCCCTTCCCTGCCTCAGCCCCCTCCTCTCTCTGCATTCCCTTCATGACTAAAAAGCGGCACCCTCACCCCGCTGCTGGGACAGCATTTTGGGAGCCAGCACCCCCCACACCTAATGGAGCACGGGCCTTGCTCCTTCCACTGCCTCAGCGTCTCCGTATGTGCACCCCTCTCTGCGTGCCGCAGCCACTCCCCAGCTCCGGCCTCCTAGGTCCTGCGCTGTCTCATCTTGCCCGGCCAACCCATTCTTCTCTCCGGGGGTAGCCTGAGCTAAAGAAGTCCCCCCCGGGCAATCCTTTGGTGGCCACCCCGTCACCCCCAGATAAAGTCCAAAGTCCAAAGTCCAGAGAACGGGAGTGCGGGTGGGTGGTTCGGTTCCTAGAGCTCTGCCTTTGGCTCCTCGGCTTCCGCTGGCTCCCTCACCTCCAGACTTCCCTGCACCCTGTTCCCACTGCTGGGGGTCACGGCCCCTGCCATTCCCCGTGAAGTTCCACACAGGACTTGACCGCCCGGCGCAGGCCCATGGGGCACACTTCCTTGAACTGACTCCAGTCGGGGCCCCGAGAAACTGTGTCCAGGCCACCAGGGAGCTCCTTCTGACTAAGTCCAGTGGTCAACATGGGACCCACCTGCACGGCCCTTCCTTGAGACGTTCTCTTTGCTTGGCCTCCAGTGCATCACACGCCCCTGGTCCCCCCCCCCACCCCCGTCTCTCCATCTCAATTTTCTTTGTAGCTGTGTGTGTGTCTCTCTCTCTCTCTGCCCCTCCCCTCCTCTCTCTTTCTCAAGTAAATAAACATTAAAAAAATAATAATAAAACGTTTAATTCTTTTGAGAGAGTGAGCAAGCATGCGAGTGCCAGTGGGGAGAGGCAGAGAGAGGGAGAGAGAATCTCAAGCAGGCTCCACCCTGTCACTACAAGCCTGACTCAGGCTTGATCTCAGTGACTCCGTGAGATCCTGACTTGAGCTGAAATCAAAGAGTTGGATGCCTAACCTCCTGAGCCACCCAGGCGCCCCCTGAGGGCTTTTTGAATCAGTCCTTCTAGATGCTGATGAATCCCAGGTGTTTATCTCCAGCCCAGACCTCTGTCCCAAACTCTGGACCCACGTATTTCAACCACCTACTCGGTATTCCCATTTTTTTAAGTTTTTTAAAAAAAATTTTTAATGTTTATTTTTGAGAGAGAGAGAGAATGTGAACAGGGGAGGGGCAGACAGAGAGGAAGACATAGAATTTGACGCAGGTTCTAGGCTCTGAGCTGTCAGCACAGAGCCCGATGCAGGGCTCGAACTCACAGACTGCAAGATCGTGACCTGAGCCGAAGTTGGGCGCTTAACTGACTGAGCCACCCAGGCGCACCCCCCTCCCCATTTTTTAAAAGTAAACTTGGGGCACCTGGGTGGCTCAGTCGGTTAAGCGGCCAACTTCGGCTCAGGTCATGATTTCGTGGTCCGTGAGTTCAAGCCCCGCGTCGGGCTCTGTGCTGACAGCTCAGAGCCTGGAGCCTGTTTCAGATTCTGTGTCTCCCTCTCTCTCTCTGACCCTCCCCTGTTCATGCTCTGTCTCTCTCTGTCTCAAAAATAAATAAACATTAAAAATTAAAAAAAATAATAAAGTAAACTCTATGCCCAACGTGAGGCTCGGACTCGACCCCAAGACCAAGAGTCACAAGCTCCACGGACTGAGCCGGCCAGGCGCCCCTCCACATCCCCATTTGGATGTAGATCAAGGTCTCAAACTATGCAGGTGGAACTGAACTCCTGCTCTGCCCCGCCTCTCGGGGGTTTGCTCATCCTGCAGAGGCAACGCCGCTTCTCACGCTCCCCAACCAATCCTGCAAAAACTGTCAACTCTGCCTTCAAAATGCACCCTGCATTCCGCCTCCTCACCCCTCAGCCTCTTACCCCCCTCATCCAGGCTGCCCTCAGCTCATCTGAAGGATTGTAGTGGCCTCCGTCTGGTCCCCGAATATCCACCCCCCCCCCCAAACTTGCCAGCTCGTGTCACTCCTCAGGTTGTAACTGCTCGGTGCCACCTCAACTCTCTCAGCATAAAATCTGAAATCCGTATGAGAGTCTGCAGGGCCCCCTTCTTTCACTTCTCTGGTCTCACCTCCTACCTCACTGACTGTTCTCAATCTTCCTCACACACATCAGGTATCCTCCTACCTCAGGGCCTTTGCACCTGCTGTTCCTTCTGCCTAGCATGTTTTCCCTCTAGTTGTCTGCATGGCTCCTTCCCTTACTTCATCCAGGCCCCATTCAAATGTCCCCTTACCAGAGCCGCCTGACCTGATGTCCCTCTGTAAAATAGCCCCCACCCTGTTACGCCCTGTCTTTTTTTTTTTAATCAAAAAAATTATTAATGTGTATTTATTTTTTTTCGAAAGAGAGAGAGACAGAAAGAGGGGTAGAGAGAGAGGGAGACACAGAATCCGAAGCAGGCTGCGGGCCCCGAGCTGTCAGCCCAGAGCCTGACACGGGGCTCAAACCCACAAACCGCGAGCGAGATCATGACCTGAGCCCAAGTGGGACACTTAACCGACTGAGCCCCCCAGGTCCCCCTGCTGCTTGTCTTCTTGGCATGCATTTCTCCTACTGGACATATTATGGATGATCTGTTTCTCTGTCCTATGTGATGACTATCTCCTCGCTAGACTGGAAGTTCCAGAAGGCAGGGCCGTTTTGGTCACTTTGTTTCTGCTGGATTTTTCTGCTGGGTTCCCGGTGCCCAGGCCGCGGCCTGGCACACGGCGGTCCCCGGAACTGCCTGAGCCCCCTCAGGGAGGCACTCCCTGACACGGTCCCCCCCAAGTGAGCCCAGGATCACCCCACTCTGCATGTCGCCTCTCATCGCACCCGATTGCTGTGGTGTAGCCATCCTTGCTGCTGCTAAGTGAGCTTTGTGGGTTTGAGGCCCTTCTGCCTTGTCCATGGTTCTATTTTCAGGGCCTGTGAGCAGCTGGTGCAAGCCAGGAGCTCAGTAAATAGGCCCTTGACAACACCAAGGACCCCTGTGCCTGCTGTCCCTCGGGGACCCTCCTCCAGCACTCATCCTTCTCTAAGGGATTCCCCGGGACGCATGTGGGCAAAGGACCTAGGGCTGGGTCGTGGGTCCCGAGGAGGCGGCTCCTGCAGCCTGGGTCCCCCGGGGCCAGGGTCCGGGCGTACCTGGCGGGCCAGGGGTTCGCTGAGCGTCTCCCCGTAGGGGCCGAGCGGGCACACGGTGTAGTGTCGCAGCAGGTCCGGCAGCCGTGCGTGGGCGCTGTCCTCGCCCAGCACCACGTGGCGCCCGTCCCCGAGCTGGGACAGCAGGAAGTGGCGGCAGCAAGTCCGGCTCCTGGCGGGTGCCCGTGGGGTCAGAGCCACCCAGGCCCGGCCTCCCGCCCCTGCCCTCTCCGTCTGACCCGCTCACCCAGCCCGCCCCGCCCCCGCCCAAGCCCCGCCTCTGGGCCACCGGGCGCGAACCCTGCCCTTCACCTGTAAGTCAGCACAAAGGTCACGGCGCTCTCGCTGAACCGCACCAAGTAGCATCCCTCAGGCTTGGGCTCCAGCAGCCTCTCGGCCTCCCTGTGGGCGATGGGGGAGACGCTCGTCAGCCTCACACCTGTCTCCGGCTCTCGAGGGCGACCCCAGACCCCAGCCAAGCAGGCGGAAGTGGCGGGAGAAGGGTGCAGGTGGCAGAGAGGACGCGGCTCTGCTCCCACGCGCCAGGGACTGGAGAAAACGGGCCGGCGTCCCGCCCGGGGCGGGGGGAAGGGAACTCCCAGCCCCTGCATCCCCCTCAGGCCTCACCCTGCAGGGCAGCCTGGAGGCGCTGGGGTGGGGTGGTAACAGACTTGTAGGTTTCAATGTTTTTTTTAATGTTTATTTTTGAGAGAGAGAGAGAGAGACAGCGCGCCTGCACGAGTGGGGGAGGGGCAGAGAGAGAGGGAGACACAGGCTGAAGTAGGCTCCAGGCTCTGAGCTGTCAGCACAGAGCCTGATGCGGGGCTTGAACTCATGAGCCATGGTGACCTGAGCCCAAGTCAGATGGTTCACCGACTGAGTCACCCAGGCGCCCCCAGACTTGTAGATTTCAGGAGTCACCAGCTGAACTGGAGGAGGCCCCCAAAGATGCAGGAGAGGCAAAGTTGAGAAACTGAGGATGGAGGGGCTGGTGGGGGGGGAGAGAAAGCAGAACACAGGCTGGAGAGGCTGAGACCCTGGGAGACAGTGGCAGGGGCGGGGAGGGGGAACCACGAGGGCAGGAGGTTGAGGCGCAGAGTGGGGGGGCTGCAGCCTCTCCAGTGAGCCCCCCCCCCCAGGACAGATGCCCTAGAGAATGGCCTGGGAGCCTCCAGGACTCATCCGTGCACTTGTAGCCTCCATGGACTCCCGACCGCCTGGGGCCCGGCGCACGTCCCGCGCGTCTCTGGGCCGGTTTCCTCCCCGTGACTCACCTCCGGGTGATGAAGCCATGGAACCAGGGGGGGGCTGCCCCGCGCTGCAGGAGCCAGTGGGCCTGGGTCTTCTGGAACCAAGCCCGGGTCTCGGCCTGCAGGGACTGGCCGCCTTCCCCAGACACCTCTTCAGCCTTCTCAGTGTCTGGGCTGGAGGCAGGCCCTGGGGGTTGAGGACAGGCCTGGAACAGGGGAAAGGTCAAGGAGGACGAAGTAGCCGCGATTAGCGGGCTTTCTCCTGACTCCAGGCCAGCTGCCACTTTCTCATCCTCACCCCTGCTCTCTATCCCCGCTGCCTATTTTATCGCCCAGAAAGTGCTTCTCAAGGCCTAGCGGAACACTCTCCTTCAGCAACACCTGCTTTGGTTTCCAGAGGGTCTCCTTCCCCTTCCCTCCGCCCCGAGGGCCTCTCATCCAGTAGCTGGGAGCTGACGGACTGTGCATAAACGGATGTGAGACCTTCGAGAAGACCAGGAAGTCATTCCCTGGCCCGTGGGATGAAAGGAGGTGATGCTACTGGCCAACCCAGAGGATGGAAGGAGGGAGGGCTCAGCCTCCTGCAGGAGGGGCTGGGCTGGTCCGCAGGGAGGATTTCCTAATGTCCTGGTGGGTGAGAGGGACTGAGAGAGAGATGCGCCGGGCGGACGGAGGCCACGGCCAGAGACGCGGATGCCTGTTTCCGGGACCCGGTTCCCTGCACCCTGGCCACCTGCGGACTCAGGCCGAGCTTCCCAGGGACAGAGGAACAGTGAGGGGGGAATATAGCGCATGAGCATGACGGAGGTGCTCCCCATCCCCTCTCCCTCCCCCGTCCATGGGTGGCCCCAGGTCACTGGGGGGATGGGAGCCGGTGAGGAAGATGTGTCAGCCTGGCTCCCACTCACCACGGCACGGACAGCGGGGACCCTGGGGCTGGGCTGGGCCTCCTCAGCCTTCGGGGCCCGGAGCCCGGGCCCCTGAGACACGCTCAGGCCACAGCGGCTCCTGCGGGGCAATTCCACCCTCTGGAAGGTGTTGAAGGCAGCAGCAGGGGCTTCGCGACTTCCTGTTGGCACAGAGAGGGAAGCTGGGGTTTCTCAGTGAGGGCCCTGCGTGCCTCTGACCAGGGATCTGGAGGACGGAGCAGAAATGCAGGCGGGACCACAGGGGGTCTCTGAGGTGGGGGAGGGTAGGGAGACAAGGAGGTGCCCACCGGCCAGGGAGACAGGACTGGGAAGCCAGGGGGCCTCCTGATGGTCCGGAAGTGCCACGGTGCTGGGTGGGGGGTGGCGCATCTCCTCAGGGCAGAGCCGTGTCTTTATGGCCCAGGACCGCCCGCCTCCTGGCCCGGGTTCTCCTCTGCACCCGTCCTCTCTAAGAAGCACCCCGTAGACGCTGCTACCTGTGTTCCCCCGGGCCGAGTGGACTGGAGCCCCGGCCAAGGAGAGGGGGTTGTGGGCGCCCTGCCAGCCGGCCCTGCAGGTCCTGGCCTGGGGACAGTAGGAGTGAGGGGGTCTTGATGTCCCTCCCCTCACGGTCCCCGGCCTCGCACTTACCTTGGGGGCATATCTGGGCCAGAGGGGGCTCCATGGGGGCAGCCTGAGAAGGGAGCCCCCGGAGCACGGGATGTGTATGTGTTCCCCGGGGATGTGCACACTCAGCAACTCATCTCCGTCACCCGGCCCCCGACGGCAGGAAATGTCGCCTCACCCACAGCCCTAGCCCTGGCAGGGGACCCACGTCATGGAAAGCCGTAAGACACTTGTCCCTCCCCCGGAAGCCAGGCAGCTGAACCTGGTGGTGGTGTGGCGGTATTTGTGTCATTCTGGGCTTGGGTGTTGGGAAGTCCTTACTGTCGTCTGACCTTGAAACCGCCTGTTTCTTCCTCCACCCCCTCACTCTAGACTGGGACTCCCTTCTCTCTCTCTCTCTCTCTCACTCTCTCCCTGTCTCTCTCTCAGCTTCTGTTACGAGCAGTGGCAATTGTGGATGTCAACCTCAGCAGGATAAGCTCTAATTAGGTGCCTGGGCTTTGGGCTCCTCGGAGGTTTGTACTCCGGAGTTTGCTCTTAGGACATATGAGTGGAGGGAGGCAGGGCTGCTACGGAAGGATGCGGGTCAGACTTCTGGAAGGACTTTCTGAGGTCATATGCAATCTGCGAGACCGGTGGCGGAGGGGAGGGGCCTGGCTTCACCTTCCAGCAGCTAACAAAGCTGAATTAGGGCCAGACCAGGCCGTCCTGGAGGAGGGAGGAAGACTTTCCTCCAACTCCGCACGTCGTGATTGCCGGCCACATGGTGAGCTGTTGTCTTAAACCCGCGCTGTGCCGACACCTCCTTCCGCACCAGAGGACCAATCCCATTTCTCTCTCATTTGATCCTCAAAGGGACGGGGAATGTTACGCCCATTTTCCAGAAGGGCAAACTGAGGCTCAGAGAAGTGCCGTGGCCAGATGTCTCAGAAGCTGGGATCAGAAACTAGAGATCCTCTTACCCATCTCACCGCGGTTTAAGCCAACAGTCCCTGACTAAGTGCCAGGCACTGCTCCTGGGGCCGGGAACCCAGAGGGGAAAAAAGGATCTTGCCTCCAGAGGCCAGGTGGGGTGGACGGGCCTGCCAACAGACTCTTCTGGTGGCGAGAGACTGGCGCGGGCTGGTGCAACGGGTGCCCGGCCCGCCTGGTGCGCGTGTGTGCAGGGGGGGGTGTATCAGAAGGGGAGGAGGAGGAGCTGAGTCGTGGAGGGTGAGTGGGGGGAGGAAGGTGGGCAGAGATGTTTCTAGAAGAGGCACGGGTGTGTGCGAATGCGTATAAGAAGGAAATGGCGAGGTGCGCGGGGCGGAGCGGGGGCTGGCTGGGGGGCCCCCCCGCAGCAGTTCGTGCCGCCGGATGAAATGCTGCCCTGTGCCCGGGAAGGAGTTTGGACACCAGGCCTGAAGCTGGAAGAGCTACTTGGCCAGCAGCTCTGGGCAGGGGCGCTGTCCCCGCCGCCCCCGCTGGCCCGCACGTGCACACACTCCAAGGCCTTCTCCCCTTCCCGAAACGCTATCGCCTTCCCCTCGGGCCCAGCCCCAGGGGTTGGGAGTGAGGCCGAGAGGTGCCCGAACGGCCTCTTCCCCAGACGCCTCACTTTGCTGTGATGACCGGGCGGTAGGGGCGAGCCCCTCCCGACCCCGTCAAATGGCAGGGCTCTGCTCTGTGTCCCGCTGCGTGTCTCGAATTCTGCTCGGCACAGCCCAGTTCTGGAAACCCTGCCCTCCCCCCCCCTCCCCCCCCCCCCCCGGCTCTGGTGCGCTTTGTGATGATCGCAAGGGAAGCATTTTTCACCTCTCAAATGGACTCACTCCCGCGCTCTTTGGAGGCCTGGGCCCGGCTAGAGGCGCTGGCTGGTGGACGCAGGTGCAGCGGACCCAGCTCTGTCCAAATGCAGACCGGCCCCCGGGTGGGCCTCAACACTTGGTCGGGTAGACCCTGTCGGAAAAGCCTTAGCGCCTCTGAGGCTGTGACCGTCTCTCCCCTTTACCTGCGTCTCATCGCCCACCCCCGCTCCGTGCCTGGGTCAGCCTGGGCAAGTTGCTCGATCCCTCCAAGCTTTAGGTGCCTCATCTGGAAAATGGGGCGAGAAGACCTCTCTGGAAGGGTGGCCGTGGGATTTCATCAGTAAATGGGCACTGAGCCAGCAGTCGGTGTGTCTGATACGTAGGGGCCGCTCAAGTATTCCCTCCCTTCTTTCCTGCAGCTCCTGGCACTGTGATGGGCACTTCTGGCCATTGCCACGCCATGGCTGGGGCACAAATTCAGACTTTAGGTCTCCCCCCCCCCGGCCGGGTTACGCAGGCGGGGGTCTGGGGACCACCGGGCAGATATCAGGAAGGGCTCAAGAACATTGTGTTAGATGGTTTGTGTGGTGGCGCCCCCGCCCCCCAGCCCCATATCCCTTTCTCTGAGGCCCCAGATGTATTAGTCTGGGCTGCCACAGTGAAACCCCCAGTCTGCGGGCATGACGACAGAAATATATTTTCTCACAATTCTGGAGTCTGGAATTCCAAGGTCAAGGTGCCAGCAGGGTTGATTTCTGATGAAAACCCTCTTCCTGGCTTGCAGATGTCTGCTTTCTTGCTGCGTCCTCACTTGGCTTTTCCTCTGTGCTCGTGCAGGGGTGGGGCTGGGGGAATATCTCGGCTGTCTCTTCTTCTTCTGATAAGGACGTCAGTGCTGTCAAATCAGGACCCCACTCTTATGACCCCATTTAACCCGAATTCCTTCTTTAAAGGCCCTTTTTCTCAATACAGTAACAGGGGGTTAGGGCTCCAACATATGAATATTGATGGGACCCGATTTAGTCCATATACCAAATGTTAGCACCTGTCGTCTCCTCTCAAGGATCTTGCGTCCTAAGGTAGGTAGGACCTCAGAAGGGACTTGGTGATTCAGAGCATGTGCTGTGTGCTTCCCCCAGGACCTCAGGGGACAGAGCTGTACTCTGATGAGGTGACGGGAGTGGAGGCTAAGAGAGGGGAGTTCAGTTTGGGAGGCATCCGGGTCGGGCCATGATGAGAAGTCACAGGTGAATGCTCGTACTACCCGAAGCGATCTATAGATTCGTTGCAGTCCCTATCAAAGTTCCAATGGCACTTTTCACAGAAATAGAACAAACCATTATAAAATCTGTGTGCAATGACCAAAGACACAGAATAGCCCAAGCAATCCTGAGAAAGAGCAAAGCCGTGTGCATCCCGATTCCTGGTTGCAAAATATAGTACAAAGCTATAGTAATCAAAACAGTATGGCATCGGTGACACAGACACATAGGTCCATGGAACAGAATATAGAGCCCAGAAATAAACCCAGGCACACACGGTCAATTCATTTATGACAAAGGAGCCAAGAATATACCAATGGGACAAGGGCAGTCTCTTTTTTTTTTTTTAAATTTTTTTTTCAACGTTTATTTATTTTTGGGACAGAGAGAGACATAGCATGAACGGGGGAGGGGCAGAGAGAGAGGGAGACACAGAATCGGAAACAGGCTCCAGGCTCTGAGCCATCAGCCCAGAGCCCGACGCGGGGCTCGAACTCACGGACCGCGAGATCGTGACCTGGCTGAAGTCGGACGCCCAACCGACTGCGCCACCCAGGCGCCCCAAGGGCAGTCTCTTCAATAAATGGTGCTGGGAAAACCGGACAGCCACATGCAAAAGAATAAAACTGAACGCTGACCTTACACCAGAAACAAAAATTAACTCACAACGGAATAAAGACCTGAGATTAAAGGCATGAAGCAAACGGAGGTCGTAAGCTCCTTGACATCAGTGTTGGCGATGATTTTATGGATTTCACACCAAAAACAGATTTATGGATTTCACACCAAAAACAGAGGCACCAACAGGAAAGATAAAGAAATGGGACTGCATCAAACTAGAAAAGCTTCTGCACAGCCGGAAACCACCAACACAATGAGAAGGTAACCTACGGAATGGGAGAAAACATTTGCAGATCCTATGTCTGGTAAGGGATTAGTACCTAAAATATATAAAGAACATATAAAACCCAAACAGTCTAAAACATGGGCAGAGGATCTGGATAAACATTTTCCCAAAGAAGACACACAGAAAGGTGCTCGATGTCACTAACCATCAGGGAAATGCAAATCAAAACCAACAGAGAGACGTCACCTCACACCCGTCAGAACGGCTGCTAATCCTACAGACGAGAAATGACAAGTGTTGGCGAGGAGTGGAGAACCGGGAGCCCTCGTGCGCTGCTGGCGGGGGTGTGAGTTGGTGCAGCCACTGTGGAAGGTTCTCAGATTAAAACTAGGACTACCATATGATCCAGCAGTCCCACTTCTGGCATTTATCCCAAGGAAAGAACACACTAACCTGAAAAGGCACCCGGACCGCGACGTTCCCTGCAGCATCACTTACAGTAGTCAAGGCCCGGAAGCAACCTAAATGTCCGTGGATGCGTGTGGCGTGCATACACAATGGAATATTATGCAGCCATAAAAAGAAGGAAATCTTACCATTTGTAACAACATGGGTGGACCTGGAGGGCATTAGGCTAAGTGAAATAAACCAGAGAAAGACAAACACTCTATGATCTCGCTTTGTGTGGGATCTAAACAGAACAAAACAAACCTCAAACCTACAGACAGAACAGGTTGGTGCCTGGCAGAGGTGGGGGTTGGGCAAAACGACCAAGGGGGTCAAAAGGTACAAACTCCCAGTTGTAAAATAAGTAAGTCGTGAGGCTCATGTACAGCATGGTGACTGTGGTTAATAACACTGTGTCGTATATTAGAAAATTGCTACAAAAGTAGATCTTAAGAGTTCTCATCACCAGGTGCCTCCTTTAAGCCTCTGACTTTGGCCCAGGTCATGATCTCACAGTCTGTGAGTTCGACCCCCGCGTCAGGCTCTGTGCTGACGGCTCAGAGCCTGGAGCCTGCTTCAGATTCTGTGTCTCCCTCTCTCCCTGCCCCTCCCCTGCTCACACTCTCTCTCTTTCTCAAAAAAAAAAAAAAATAAATAAATAAAACATTAAAAAAAGGTCTCCTCGCTAGAAAAAGAAATTTGTAACTATGTGTGGTGACGGATGTTATTGTGGAGACCACTTTGCAATAGATACAGATATCAAATCATTACATTGTACACCTGCTGCTAATATAAGGTTACACAATACATCTCAACAAGACAAGAAGTCATGAGGGGCACGTGGGTGGCTCAGTTGGTTGAGCCTCCGACTTCGGCTCAGGTCATGACCTCGCAGTGCATGGGTTCGAGCCCCGCGTCGGCTCTGTGCTGACAGCTCGGAGCCTGGAGCCTGCTTCGGATTCTGTGTCTCCTTCTCTCTCTGCCCCTTCTCTGCTTGCACTCTGGCTCTCTCTCTCTCAAAAATACATAAACATGAAGAAAAAGAAAAAAAGAGTCGGACGCTTAACTGGCTGAGCCACCCAGGCACCCCTGCTTTGTAAGTAAATCACCGAGTGTCTACCAAAAACTTATTCTGTGCTGGTGTGTGTGTGTTTCAGGGGCTACGGAGATAAGGAAGGCGGGGCGGGGGAGACACGAGGGTGAGGGAGACACACAGGTAAACAAACCCGGGTGATTCAGGACACGGGAACTAACCAGGAAGCCAGGCATGGGAGGCGTGGGGGAGGGGCGGGGAGGCGTGGGCCATTCTGCCTGGTGCCAAGTTGCATGAGGCCAAGCGAGGCTTCAGGGAGGGGATGGTAGTTGAGAGAGCGGGTGTAGGGGTGAGCAGGTGATCCTCGGGACAGATGAGCAGGGATGGGTGGAGGAGGGTGGGGGAGCGAATGGGTGTTGATGAGGGGCTTTGAGCTGTAGGGTCCTCTGGGGAGGGGCACGAGTGAGCGTGAATGAGCATGAAGGGAGTGGGAGAGCCGCCAGCCGGGGAGCTCCATCTTGGCACTGGGGAGCCATGGGGGGAGTGGGAGGTCCGCTTCCAGCGCTCACATCGCCCCGTGACGGCTGTCCTGGGCCACTGTGTGCGCTCGCCCCGTCCGGCACGATCCTCGACCCTCGGGGCGAGCCTGGCTTTGCTCATCTTCGCGCTCCTTCACCCACCGCAGGCGGCCCGTCAACGGCTGTCCGGCATCTGCTAGGTGCTCGGGTGGTTTGGCACCTGCCGCCATTCCTGCCCGTGAGGAATTCCTGGCCGCCTTCCCCGGGGGCAGTGGGACACATCGGGAAACACGAGAATGGCTCGGACTTTGAATCCCCCAGCTGTTGGCTGTGGGTCTTTGGGCAAGTTCCTTCACTTCCTCAGGCCTCAGTTTCCTTATCTGCAAGATGTCAGCCACGGTACGAAGCCCCCCAGAACGTTCTGTGTGTTAGAGTGCGTGCGGAGTGGAGGCGCGTAGAACGTGCTCAGTGCACTTGAGGAATGGTCGTCGGAGGGAGTAACAGCCGCCAAAGGCGCTGGCCACTCGCCCGTCTCCCAGCCCCACCCCTCCCTTGTTCTCTCCGCCCTGTGCGGTCAGGGCTTCGACTGCAAACTGCACTCCCGGGCTCCTTGTTGGCGGGCCTGTGCCAGGGCCACGGTGAGGTCTGCTGCCGGGGACAGGGGAGGACCCGCTCCTTCCTGTTTGCTTCTTTTTGAGGCTGCCCAGCACCGCCTCCCCCGAGAGCTGGATCCCACCTCTGAGCGTCCAGGCCCCGACAACCCCAGCCTCGCCCGCTCATTCTCACAGCCCGGAGGGGGAGCTGCTTCCTGCCTTATCAGTGTCGTTAGGCGTGTCCCCTCCCACAGCAGGAGGGTCCTCCGCCTGCCTTCAGGGATGCCTGTGGAAATCCACAGCGTGGTGTGTGTGTGTGTGTGTGTGTGTGTGTGTGTGTTCCCGAGGGACTGGCTCCTGGCGCCCAGCACCGGGGTCGTGTGACAGCAGGTACAGGGCACACTGTGCTCGGTGCAGAGGCCAGGAGGGCATGAACAGGAGCCACAGAACACGGCTGGGGGCCGGGGAGGGAGGGGTCACCCATGGAGGCAAGTCCCGGGGCAGCGCGGGCCGGGCGATGGGGGGGACACGCTGGCAGGACCGGAAGAGTCGAGGCTGATGGGAAGGTGGGGTTTGTACCGGGTTTGGGCGGATCAGGAGGCTGGAGGGCAGGCTGCAGCCAGAAGTGGAGGCTTCCACGCCAGGGAAGATGCGCTTCAGGGATAAAGACGGGGACTGGAGGACGGAGGGAGGGTGACTGCTCTCAGCCCTTGGCAGGCTGGGCCTCCAGGAGCTGCTGTGCCATCCCAGGCGGGCCAGCTGGCCTCTCAGATCATTGACACCATCCCCTCTGAAGCAGATTTAAAAAACAAACCAACAAAAACCTCTGTCTGTCTCTCTTTCTTTGGCAATGGAAAGTTCTTCGCCAGCGTGAGGAGTTATTGGTATTAAGACGCTATCCTGAGAAAGTGGAGAAGGTCAGCTTGGGGGAGGGGCCACCGCAGCGGGTGTTTCCAGGCTGGGAAGGGGAGGAGGGGGGCGTCCCAGTGGGGAGGAGTGTGGGGTGACCTCAAGGGGTGAGGTGGCCCGCACTGAGTCTGGGGGGACAGGTTGGGCAGGGTGTGGGACCCGAGGGGAAGGGAAGATGCGGTTGGTCAGTGGGTGTGGAGGGTCTGTCCAGTGAAGGGGCTGGGAAACCAGACGGAGGGTGGTCCTGTCGGGGTGGGAGGGGAAGGCGCCCTCACTTTCTGTGGTCCCAAAGACACTGCTCGCGGGGGGCTGTTGGCCTCCCCTGGACTGGGCCCAGAGTTGTCCGGAATCTCCAAGAAGTGTCCGCTTTCCCCCATCTCCCTCCTGTTTCAAGTCTTTCCCGGCAGAAGACATCTTGGGGCTACGGAAGCAGGCTACCAATCCTAAATTCACGGAAACTGACTTTGGTCCTGCCCAGAACACGGAGGAAACAAGGTTCTTGGAGGATGCGTATGGGTCAGTTCTCGCGATATCCAAGCAAGTAGGGAGAGGGTGAGCCGGGGCCCCACGGGTCTGACCTCACCCGTCCCCAGCCCCGGACCTCGGCCACCTGGGCAGGAAGCCTCCTTTTCAAAGCAACTGCTTGTTTTCCACCCTATGAATGATGCATGCTCTTGAACAGACCGGCGGAGAAGATACAGATAAGCAAAAAGGTGTGTGGTTCACAATCGCGTCTCCCAGGCCTCGATTACGCTGGCGATATTTTTTAGTTGGGACACGTAAATGCAAAATTTGTGACTTGCTTGTTTTGCTCTGCAGCTCACCGTGGCCACCTTTCCAAGGCGCCACCTGTCCTCACCACAGGCAGTGCCACGTGTCCTTCAAATGGTATCACACTTAAGGGCGCCTGGGGGGCTCAGTTGGTTAAGCGTCCAACTCTTGGTTTCGGCTCAGGTCATGGTCTCGCGTTTTGTGGGTTCCAGCCCCGTGTCCGGCTCTGTGCTGACGGCGTGGAGCCTGCTTGGGGTTCTCTCTCTCTCCCTCTCTCTCTGCCCCTCTCCCGCTTGCTCTCTCCGCCTCTCTCGAAATGAATAAACTTAAAAAAAAAAATGCTATCACGATTAGGTAACGGTGGTCATTTGTGTGGTGCTCCCCAGCTCGCAGAGTGCTCGGCGTTCATTATTTTGTTTCAGCCCTTGGCCTTCCTTCATGGGGGGCTCTCCCTTAGGTGAGGCTGCTTCCAAGAGAGGCCACCGTGCTCCCACACTCCCCCCCCAGCCTCGCCTTCCCCCTTCCTGCGTCGGGGGTGAGGCTGGCCGCACCCCTCCCCAGCTCCCCGTCTTCTCGCCTGAGATGCATCATCTTTTATGCACATGCTCTCCTGCCTCTGCCCCCCCCCAGGGAGGAAGACGCCCTGTCTCAGTTTCTTGAGAGTCTTTCTTCATGGTCTTGGGATTTCTCCCCCACGGCCGCCTAGTCTTCTATGTATCCTTCATCCACCCCGTCTCCCTGCACCTCTGCCCACTTCCCCCCTGCTCTAGTTCTGCACGAGCATGTCTGGCAGTGACCAAGCAGAAAGTCCCCCTGTTGTTGCTTGCAAGTGTAGGGTGGGGGGAGAGGGCTAGACCCACAGAGAGCAAAGGGCAGGGTAGGGGAGAGGCCTTGGGGTGGCCTCTCAGCGTCCATGGCGTGCGGAGAGGGGTTCTGAGCGCCTGTCTCCCTGTCTGTCTGTGTCTCTGCTCCTACCGCTCCCCAGCATCCTGGCTTTCCCATCCCAGCACCGAGAAGGCCCGGGTGGTTCAGAGCTGCAGCTGCTGGGGTGTTGGTGGGGAGAGAGGCCCCTGAACGAGCCCCTTTTTCTGTCCTAGGATTTCAGCCAGCCTCCTTGTCCCTGGACGGCCTCCCTTCTGCCCATCCCCACACTTGCTTCTTACCAGCGCCCTCCTCCCCTCCCTCCCAGGCTGTGGTGGGAGCAACGAAGCCAGAGAGAATGACTCCTGGCCTGCTCCGTCCAAGAAGCCAAAGTGTTCAGGTGTCCTGCCTTCCCAGGAACCGAATGAGGGGACATCTCAGCTGGGGCTGCAATATCTACCGTGGGCCAAGATTCAGGGCACGGGCTGTATACCTCCTGGCTTTGGAGAAGGGCCAATACTCCTGAGTCAGGGTGATCCAATATCTAGGCCGCACTCAGAACCCCTGTCCCACGGCCCCTCAGGCCTCCTTTCCACAGCAAGGACACTAGAACTCTTAGCCTTGCAGCCCCTTGAGACCCCTACTTCTGTCAGGCAACAGGGGTAGCTGAGGACTTGATCGCAAGCTCCCGACCCTGCTCCCAGGGGCCTGCCAAGAGCCTCCCTCTGACTGTGCTCCCGGGGGCTCACCAAGAGCCAGCACCTGCTCATCTTTGGAAGTCGAGCACAGGCAGGGTTTTCCTGAAGCCCTCTTTGCTTCAGCTTTCTAGCCCTTCCTTATGCCCCTCCACGTCCAGATGGCCAGCACTTCCGGGACAGGTGACATCCAGCACTGTGCAGGTTAGGGGTGCGGGCGGTGGGGGAAAGCTTGACCCCACTGCCGCCGTCCAGGCCCGTGCAAGCGCCGGTGTGGCTGTGTGCCCTGTGTAGGTGTGTGGGTCTCCCCTGGGGCCCCTGTGTGGCGTGCCCACCCCCCCCCCCCTTCTAGTCAGCGGGAGGCCGGTCGAGACCAGGAACCCAGAGAACAACCTCCGGGGGTTCCATTCTCCGTAAACTGTGGTTCCACCAGCAACCATTAGGGGTCACTGTTGCATCAGCTACCATTGACAGGCAGGGGCAGGGCAGGGGTCCAGGGGGACAGGTGGTCCCGGCTGCCCACACTGCCCCTGCCAGCGGAGTGTAAGTGAGCTGTAACTGCTATGACGGAGATGGTCTCACACAGACTCGTGCCCACTCCACTCAGGCCTTAAGGAGCTGTGGTTTGCAGGGCACGAGGGCGCCAAGCAAGCTCAGAAGCGCAAACGTCCCCAGACTCTGGGTCCGTGGCAGCGCGTGGCAGCGCGGGAGCCATGGCCCCGAGCCCAGGGTGCGGGAGACGCTGGTACAGGATGCTAAAATGTCCTGAGCCGTGACCAGCCCCCTCTGCCTCCATCGTCTTCACCAAGGCTTTAAGTCGTTTATCTGCAGCTCTTCCTGGCATAAGAGCCTGGAAATGGACTCCCCTGTGCTCCTTCAACACGCCTGCAGGGCATCTCTGCTTGTGGGTAATCTAAGGGAGCCAGACACACAGACTCTGCTCGCGGCCCCTGCCCTGGCTGGGGGGCGGGGGGGGGGGGGACGTCCAGCACGGACCGGTCATCAGGGCCCCTCCCCCACCCCTGCATCTGTCCTCCGATGCCCGGGAGACGTCTGCCCGGTGGAAGCAGCGAGGGACGACCTAAAGATGAGGTGTGGGGGACGGTTGGTGAGGCTGGGAGCCCAGAGGCAAAGCTTCCTTGCCAGGCTCAGCCACCTCTGGCTGCCCGAGCGGCGGACACGGCCATGACAACCCGGGCTGTTAGGTCCTCGTGGAGGTGGTGTTTGACAGCCCAGTATTTATCCTGTATCGCGGCCTCAGGGTCACCGTGTCAAGTCCCCAAGAAGGGAAGGAGGAAGTTCAGCCAGTGTTAAGACCACATAGATGGAGAGATAATGGGCTCTCCAGGGACCAGGGCACAAACAGACCTCAGCATTTATTGTGCCTCCTTCAGTCTTCCCCTGAGAGGCCGGGGTTGGGGGGCAGGAGTGAGGGCAGGGAGGAAGCAAGGCTTGAAGGATCAAAGCCTTAATCATCCTAGGGCAGGGGGGAGGTTGAGGGGAAGGGGCTGGGAGAAGGGGTGAATCTGCACCAAGGGATGCCCCTGAGGAGGAGGGCGGAGGAGCACCAAACTTGGGGGGTCCTGGGTGTGGCGAAGGAGGGGAGGAAGTGAGGGCAGGCTACAGGCTAGGAACTGCTCACCCAGGTCTCTGGGTTCTCCCCACGCCCCCTGATGCGTGGGGACGAGGGGAGGAGGGGGAACGTGGGGCTGAGAAGGGCATTCGTACGGACATCCCATCCCCCACCTCCACACGGGGACAGAGAGGGCTCCCGGCCTCATGCGGGTGCTCCTCTGGTTTTGAGTGTGTTGATAGTCCCAGAGGTCCACAGGACACCCCAAGCTGAGGCTGGGGGTCTCCGGACCCCACCTTCTGGGTGGGTGGGCCCCTCTCCCTAGGCTGGACTTCTTGTCCACTCTTCCTGCCGTGACCTTGCTGAGCTGCTCGTGGAGAAACTCAGACTCCTATGGGGAGTCTGCTCTGCCCCCTCTGCCCCCACCCAATCCTCCCTCTCCTGCTCCCTGGCCCAGCCTGGGCCGCCCCCATGACCCTTCTGAGCATGGGGTGGGGCGTGAACGTCTGCACACCTCAGGGCCTCAAAGGTCAGGACCCTTCCTCTCTGCCCGTGGGAGGCCCGTCACCCAGAGATTAGGGTGGCCTCAGTGCCCCGGGCCCCCCTTTTGGGGGCTGTAGTCTGAGGGAGCCCCTTCTGGGGTCGGTAGGGAGTCAGGCTCGGCCACGGGCAGTGGGGACACCCGGGCGCCCCGGCACTCTGGGCTGTAGTAGAAGGAAAAGAGGCGGAAGGAGGGCCGCAGCTCCCCCCGAATGCTGTCCAGGATGTGGGTGAAGGTGGGCCGCAGGCGTGGGTTCTGCTGCCAGCAGCGGCTCATCAGCTCCTGCCTGGGGAGGGGGCCAGCGTGAGAAGGCCAGCTGGTGCAAGGGGGGGCGTAGGGGACTACATCGGGAGGGCCACGGGGGCGGAAATGGGGTCGTAGTGGGGACTCAGAACGGGAAGGCTCAGAGCGGGGCACCGGTGGACCTACAGCATCAGAGGAGGCGGGGCCGCCGTCGCGGGGGCGGGGCAGGGCAGACGGTGGGCAGGGGGCACTCACAGCCGAAGGGGACAGCTCTCCAGCTCCTCCAGCACCCCACCATCCATGACAAACTTGAGCACCTGCTCGTTGGACAGGCCCTGGTAGGGCTGTTCAGCCAGAGTCGCGATCTCCCAGAGCACCACACCGAAGGACCTGGAGGGCACGCACGAGGGCCTGAGCCCAGCACCTTGCACGCCGCGCAGTGCACCTGGGCCCCTCCCCAGCCCCACCTGCACACCCCCTGAGCCCTCTGCTCCAGCCAGTCCCCACCAGACGTCCGAGTGGGTGGTGAAGATTCCGTCTTTGAGGGACTCGGGGGCCATCCAGCGCACGGGCAGCAGCCCCTTCCCACCCTTGCGGTAATAGTCTGTCTCATACACGTCTCGGGTCATCCCGAAGTCTGCAAAGTGAGGGTGGACAGGTGTGGGGCCGCGGAAGGCCACACCAGCCCCGGCCATCTCCCCCTGCACAGCCCCCAAGAATCCTGGAATGCGGCGGCTCAAAGGACCTCAGAGATCATCCCACGCCAACCACCCCCTGGCCTTGGACGAGAAGCCTGAGATCCAGGGTGGGGGGAGTGGCTGTTAGGGGCAGAGCTGGGGGCCAGGTCTGGATCTCCTAGTCTAGCTCAGGGAGGGTCACTCTACTCCTCAGGCTGCCCCTACCCGCTGCACCCTGCGTACCCCCGATCTTGACGGTGAAGTCCTGGGACACCATGCAGTTTCGGGCCGCCAGGTCTCGGTGCACGAACTTGTTGGCGGCAAGGTAGGCCATGCCATCTGCGATCTCACCAGCCATCTGGATCATGTCTCCCAGTGCTGGCCGCGGGAGCCCAGGGTTGTTCTAGAGCCAAGACAGGGGGCTGGTGAAGAAGGAACCCGGAGGTTGGACTCCTGCCCAAGGATTCCCCCACAACTGTGCCCAAGTCAGTTCTAACGCTCCAGCCCCTTGGCCCAGGGTCTTTCTGGTCCCCACCTCTGCCTCAGGCCGCAAAGATCGAAGATGGCTCTTGAGGTCCCCACGGGTCATTAACTCCATGATGACCAGAGTTGGCTGGCCCTGAGACACCACGCCCAGGAGACGTACCTGGGACGGACAAAGAGCCTGGTTGCAGGTCCCCTCTCCTTGACCCACCTGGCCAAAGTACTGACCTGCTGTGACCACAACCTGACCCAGACACCAACCCTGACCCTAAACCCAACCATGACCACAGCCCTAATCCTGATCTAACAACGACCTTGACTCTAAGCCACGAACTTGATCATAACTATCATTCCAATCTTCACGATTCACCCAACTCTGACCTTGGTCCCAATCATGATCCTAATGACACTGAGTATTGACCCCCAACCATGACTGATCCCAGCCCCAGCCATGATTCTGTCATGGTCTTCCCATGATCCGGTTTTGAGTCCAGCCCTAACCACGACCTTTACCTCAATTAGGATCTTCGCCACAGTCCCAACCCTGACCTTAATGGTGCCCTGACCTCATCCTTGACCCTCCCTATCCGTCTTACCATATGACTTTCAGCCCAATTATGACCCTACCCTGGCATTGTCCCTGATCCTCCCTTACCACGTGGTGACACTTGAATGCCTTCATGACAGAGGCTTCCTTGAGGAACTCAATGTGTTCTCGTGGGCTGGCCAGCTCGTTCACCGTCTTCAGGGCCACGGGTGTGGACTCCTCTCCAGCCTCAAGTCCTTGTGCCAGTCCCTCGTATACCATCCCAAAGGAGCCCTGGCCCAGTTCCCGGATTATGGAGATCTGCTCCCGAGGCACCTCCCATTCATCAGGGATGTACACTGAGGGGAGGTGGGAGTCACGAGGCAAGAACACTGCTCTCTGCCACACCCCGCCCACCCCTCTCCTCTCTGAAAGGGCTCGGGTCCCAAGGCTGCTTTCTCTAAGAGGGTCTCCTGGAAGTGTGGCGTCCTCCCTCCTGTCTCCCTTTCCCACACACCTGTCCACCCACTCCCAGACCTACTATCAGAGGCGCTGAAGTACTCCGGATTCACGGAGGCATACAGGGTGCTGTTTCTGCAAAGGGAGGTGAGGGGGTCAGGCTGGAAGTGTCCCCAGGAAGGAAGGAGCAATGTCAGAGGACAAAGAGGAGGGAAGTTACTGACCACACCCCCATCCCTGATCAAGGGTGACCTTGGGGATCCCTACGCACTTTCCAAGTCCCGGCATCTGGGCTGTGACAGGCTGGGAATGGGGAGTAGAGCAGCTCCTGCCTACTCTGGTGACCCTTAGAGTCCAGCCAAGCAAAATCCTGCCTCCATTGCCCTCTTGTGTTCAGCCCCAGGGGCATCTGGCAACTGTTCCAGGGCACATGGTCAGGTCTCCTGTCTCTTCCCCTGCAGGCTGAGAACGTGGTGGCCAACAGTCCCCGTGTGCCCAGACCGGGGAGTCCCAGGAGGTGGGACTTTCACTGGTAAGGTTGGGAAATTCACCAGTAAACTGAGGCCAGCAGTCACCCCCCTGAAATGTGTGTCTCCTCCATGCTGCCCTCAGGGGATGAGTTAGGGCTCTAGGGAGTCCTCTCCTGTCTCATTTACCATCCTCTGACTGCACACTGACTTTGTGATGAGGGCTCAGGGAGAGAAGGGGGATGGGAAACGGTAGGACTGGTCATCATCACCTCTTCCTGCTGTAGAAGAAACCGAGGGCAGCGAGAATGACAAGCAGCATGAGCCCCACGGGGGTGACGGTGAGGAGGACGTGCAGCCCCCCGGAGTCTTCCTCCTCTGGTGGTCAGAGGGCAGCAGATGGTAGGGTCAAAGATGGAGAAGTCAGAGCACAGGGGACGCTTCTCCTTTCACGAGGGGCAACAGCAGCAGGGGGAGGAATGCGGTGGAGTGGCTGTGACTTCCACAACCGGAGATGTGGCAGGGGCGGGGGACCCAGGCGGGGCTGCTGGGAGTACAGTCTGGGGCAGAGGCTATGCCAACCTGGGCCAGGGATGTAGAAAGCGATACTCTCTGTCCAGGATCCGTTGCCAGCCAGTGAGGTTGCCCGAACTCTGGCAGAGAAGTTTCCAGGGGGCAGAAGAGCCAGGTGGACCCCCCCAGACTTGGCATACCGCAGGCGGGACACACACAGCACTGTGGCCTCCTGAGGACAACACAGAACAGCTGTCTGGGAAGAGAATGGAGGCAAAAACTGGGGCCGGGTGGGGGGGGGGGTCCCCTGGGGTACCTACCTCTCCCAAGCGGCGGTACTTGATTTCGTACTTGAGGATGAGTCCGTTGGGGTCCGGGGGTTCAAGCCAGCGCAGGAGGACACTGCTTCTGCCGGCTGCCTCCCAGACCACCTTCCCTGGGATGCCATCGGCTTCTCCTGTGGGAGAGGGCAGCAGGCAGTCCGGCCCCAAGTACTTCCTTTCACCTTCACGTTCAAACTCAAGGGGGCCACCCTGGGAGGTTTCAGGAAGCTCTAGGATATGCGGACTTGTGGACTGGGAAGGGTGAGCAGGCAGAGGCCCTGGTTACCGGGAGGTCGAACTCGCTAGTTGGCGCACTAATTGGGTAGAGTCCTTGGGGTCGGTGTGGGGGGTGGGTAGAGGTGTCGGGGGTCACCTACTGTGGGGCATGGTGCGCGCAAAGACGAAGGTGGCGGCGCTGCAGCCCACGGTGTGCGCCGCGTGGTTGCAGGCGTGGATGTCGATCCGATATTCCGTGAAGTGGCGAAGGCCACTCAGCACTGCTCGCTCCCGGGGCACTTTGTCCTCCTGGATCTCGAAATCCGAGCTGTTCCCCCCAAGCCGGAGTGCCCCGGCTGCCCGGCGGTGCCTCCCTGAGTCTCTGGGGAGTGCGCGAGTCAGAACCACGGCGGCGGCCCGGGACCCCGCCCCTCAGTCCCGCCCCGCTCACCTGTGAGGGCTCTTATTGATGGACGTCACCTTCCAGGGGGATCTGGGGAGACCAGGGAGGGCGGGGTCGGCCCGGGGTCAGCCCCGCCCGCAGAGCGGCCCCACCCAGGCCCCTCCCCCGCCAGCCAGACCCGCCCCCGCGGCCCCGCCCACACCCCACCCAGCCAGACCCGCCCCCTCCGTGGCCCCGCCCCCCACGACTCCAGCCAGACCCACCCCCCACGGCCCCGCCCACACCCCTCCAGCCACACCCACCCCACCGCGGCCCCGCCCACACACCCCCCAGCCACACCCGCCCCTCCGCGGCCCCGCCCACACCCCTCCAGCCACACCCGCCCCTCCGCGGCCCGGCCCTTCAGGCCCTCGGGGTGTGTGGGGGGGTTGGCGCGTCTCGCCGCACTTGGGGATTGTGATGGCGTTGTGCAGAAAGTTTTCGAACTTCTTCTGGAACGAGGCCTCTTGCGCCTCCAGCGGCGGCAGGACCTGCCCCGGAGGTGGGTGCTGGCAAGGGCAGCAGCCGGGCTCCGTCTCCGCTTGGAGTTCCGCGTCCTCGCGGTCGAATCGCGGGTCGCTGTTGCTGGTGGGCAGCCGCAAGCCTGGCGCGACGCAGGGAAAGGCAGTTAGACGCACGGCGCCCCGGCCCGCGTCCCAACCCCTCCGGCCCGCGCCGCTGCCCTGCGCACCGCGGTGGCAGTAGTCGTTCAGGTAGAGGTCGCCGTCCTCCGCCAGACGCTGCCACAGCACCAGGTAGTAGGTGATGTTCCCGTTGCGCTGAGTCGGTGGCTTCCAGCGCACCAGCAGGTGGGACGAGGAATTGGACGTGGAGATGACATCCTGGGGCACCGTGGGCGCTGGGGACGTAAGTAGGGTACAGCTGAGGGGCCGCGGATCCCCCTTTCAAATACTGTCTGGTAAGGGGCCCCTCTCTGGGGTCCAAGCCCCTCTCTTTCTCCCAAGGAATCAGTGACCCGCAAACTCCCTTTCCTGGCACTCAGAATCCAGGGCCCCCCGTCCCTCGAAGGCCTTTGAACTGGCTCAAATGTTCCCCCTGCGCTCTCTCCCACCCACAGCCTCCCTAGGACCCAGACGGATGCCCCCTATTCTTTCTAGGACTCTAACATCTGGCTTCCCAGTCTCTAGGGGCCAGGTGTTCAGTGACCCAGCTTCTCTATGTCTGGTGCCTGGGTTCCCTCATTCTCCTTCCGACTCAGGCACCTAGCTCCCACCCCCTTGGAAGTCCAGCCTACCCGCAGGCAGGGTTCGGAGGTAGACGATGGGGCTCTGGGCTCCTTGGTGGGGGCTGTCCTCAGCAGTGGTCAGTGTGATGGCCCGCACAAACACTGCGTACTGGGTCCAGGGCTTGAGGGGGGCTAGAGTCACCCCTGGCTCCTGGGTGCGGCTTAAGGGCAGCTCCACATCCAGCAGGTTCCAGCTCTGGGTCCCACAGGCATCTGGACCTATGTGCTCCGTGGCGTTCTGGAAGGGGCTGAACATCCCGACCCCCGGAACTGAGGGGTGGCTCAGCCCCACCCCAGTTTTTAGCGTCCCCTCCTCTCTGAACCACCTGAAGACTGTCGTTACCATTCTTCCAGTAGGCGTGAAGGCACCCTGCTCTTTGGGGGCACTCACTGAGTGGGTCTGCTCAGAGCTGGGATTGGGCCAGGAGTCACAGCCTGTCTCTGAGTGAGCACAGCCACAGCCATGCTGCAAGGCAGTGATAGTAGGGGAGCTGAAGGACTTCTAAGATTCTCTATCTTTTGAGCCCAGAGGCAGCTGGGTACAGTTGTGTAGATTGTGAACTGCACAAGCCAGGCAGGGGGTGCCGGTACATTGCAGCCCATGTTTGTGCTCCCCAAAGTGTGGTCTATGGATCAGAAGATTCAGCATTATCTGGGAGCCTGTTAGAAATGCAGATTCATGGGCCCTACCCAGGACTAAGTGAATCAGAACTTGTGTGTGTGCGCGCGTGGGGGGGGGGTAGGGCCCAGGAATCTGTATTTACCAGTCTTCAGCTCCCCGTGCTAGAGACCTTCACCTACCACTGGGACAGGCCACCCACCATTGACTCCCCACCCCCTTCCCCCCAGCCAGGTCCTGTGCTAGTGGGAAGGTTAAGGCCTCTCGGATTTTAGTTCCCAAGAAGGACTTCCAAGCGAGGTGGTTCCCATCCTGTCTCCCTCCCATAGACGGGGAGTTCTCCTCACTGCTGCCCTCCCAGACTGCCCTCCCAGACCCACCTCTCTCTTCTAAGAATTTTAGTTTTGATTCCTAGCCATGCTTCTGGAGAAATCCTTCCTGTGGTCTAACCACTGGCCCTCCTGCGCTGGTCAGTACACTCTCTTGGAGGAGAGCAGCCTGTCCTTGGCTGTCCCTGCTCCCTCCCTTCCTCTGGCTTTAACGAAATGCTGGCAAAGCTACGCATAAAACTGGCCAAATTAGTGGGTACTCCCCAAACCGCTGCTGGGGCAGGAGCATGTGGTCAGTACAGAACATTAGCATAGTGAATTGAAGTTTAAGTATCCAAGCCTTCTCAGCGGGGCTCCTGTCCTGGTCTCTCTCCTGTCCTGGTCTCTCGGAAGTCCTGACTGTCCTCTCCAGTTCACTGGTGAGGCGAAACTGAGGCACGGAGGGATGAATAAAGTGAGGGGAGAGCCAGACGTGGGCACTGCAAGCGAGTGCGACGTGGGGGTCTTGGCCCCTGGGTTCTCTACAGCCACCCCCCCCGGAAAGCGCTCTGCCCTCACCTGACCGCTTTCGCGAAGGAATCGGCCCTGTCCGGGCCTGGCCCCGCCCACTCCAGCGCGGGCCCCGCCCCTCGCCCTGGCCCCGCCCCTGGCACTCACGACTCCTTGTAGTACACGATGAAGCTGAGCAGGTCCCGAGCCTCCAGCGGCTCGTAGCGCTCCCAGCGCAGCAGGATGCTGTCCGCCTGCGTCACGTTGGACACGAAGCGCAGGGTGCGAGTCTGGCCTGGGCGGGGCGGGGGGGGGGGGCCAACACCTGCTCTCAGCCGCGTTCGTCTCTGCCCGAGCCACCTACTTCCGAGCCCCCACCCTGACCCCGCGGCACCGCCTCCCCCCACGCGGCCTCCGAAGCGGACGTAACTAAGGGTCCCGGTCAAGCGCCCCCTGCCTCCCGGGTGCGTGTCTGGTGTGTTTCAGCGCGCGCGCGCCTGGGCTTTGCGCGGGTCGTGTCTCCCCGGGGTTGGGGGGTCGGGCCTCACAGGCAGCGCGGTCTCCGTTGGTGCGGGGGTTGATCTCGGCCTTGTTTTGGCGTCCCCGCGTGCCGGTCACCTCCTCCAATCGGTAGATGTGCTCCAAGCAGAGGCGCGGGTTGAAGGCGAAGTAAATCTTGCCCACGGGAATGGCGAGCCCCGCAGCCACCCAGGACCCCAGCTGCTGTAGGTTCTGGTTGTCCAGCACGTACAGAGTGTAGTTCCTGGGGGAGGCCAGGAGACCTTGCTCTGCACGAGAGGTGGGGGCAAGGGGGGGAGGGGGGGTGCCTTATGGGTTCCTCCTGGAGGGGCTGTCCCTGCCGGGGGCACAGGGGAGAAGGGGCACTCAGCCTGGGGCTCTGCCTCTCCAGCTGCAGTGTGGGTACCCCTGGGGGGTCCGTGGCTGTTCCAGGGAGACATGAAAAACCGCTTGGTGGGACGGTAATTTAAAACATTCTCTGTACGTTGACAAATCCTGGCTACCTGACAGGTAGGCCTTGACTGGTCAGTGGTAGGGATGGGTTCAAACCGAGGCAGTCTTGCTCTGCAGCTGAGAGCATCGGATAACAATGATAGCCAACCTACGTAGAGTTTATGTAGAGTTTACGTATAGTGTCACCATAATTTACATAGTACGTACTGTGTTCTAGGCACTGTTGTGTTTCATACATAACAACGTAAGTCGTATTCACAACAGCCCTAAGAAATAAGTAGTGTTCTATTAACCCCATTTTACAGAGAAGAAAAATTGAGGCCCAGGGAAGTTAAGTAACCTACCCGGTGTCACACAGATAGTCCGAGGCAGAGCTGGTTCCGGAGCCCATGCTCTTTGCCGCTGCTTTGGGAGGGTTAGGGACAAGGAGGTGTGACAGAGGGATCAGGTCAGAGGCTGTTTCTGACCCCTTACCCATCCACCATGGCGTCTCCCCGGATTAGTTTGAGGTTCTTGAAAAAGCCCAGGGACACGAGGGCGAAGGAGTGCTTGATTTTGAGGAAGCCGGTGATGGTCTCTATCAGCCCTAGGCTGTGCTGCAGCTCCAGCTCTAGGTTGTCTGGAAATGGGGAAGACAGGGCCAGAGCAGGGCGGGAGGTGACAGGTCTGCATGGGGTGGGGGGAGCAGGGCGCGTTGCTGGATGGGGGCGCAAGGAGGGGGCCCCTCAGGACCGGGACCCGGGGTGGTGGACAGTGGTGCCTTAGCTGGGTCCTTGTAAGGGGGCACGGCCGGGAGGAGAGGTGTGGCCTGGGGAAGGTACTAACAGCCCTGGCGAAGATTGACGATGAGGCTCCCCTCCACGTGGGTGCAGCCCACCAGATCCTGTGCGGCCTGGATGGAGTCGATGGTCTTGGTGCCCACCTTGCACTCTTTGGGGCACAGCCCCTCACACTTGCGGCAGAATATGCTGGCAGGGGCAAGTGGAGGGTGCGGAATGAGCCCTGGACCAGCGTGGACCTCCTCACCGACCCGAGAGTGCCCCCCCCCCCACCCCCTACACTCACCTGCTGCCATTGCGCGTGAAGCCTGGAGGGCACTGGGCCAGGCAGCGGCCCTGGTGGATGCCGAAGGTGGAGGCGCGGCCGGGCACAGAGCGCAGGCGGGCACAGCGCTCCGCCGTGACGCAGCGCCAGGACTCGTGCTGGTAGGTGCCTGGGGGGCAGGCCCGGTGGCAGGCGCCCTGGAAATAGAGGTGACGACAAGCGACGCAGGCACGCGGGTCTTCCGGCCGGCTGCAGCCCCCCAGGCATTCGACGTGGCAGCACTCACCCTCAGCGGTGCAGGCCAGCCCATGGGGACAGGGACACACTGCGGACAGAGGGCCGTGTCGGGCCTGGCCCCTGCCCCCTTGGTTCTGGTGCCACCCCTCCCCCTGGGATAACACTCTTCGTCCGCACCCAAATTCCTCCCATTCAGATGGCACGGGGTTGCTGGCTCTCTTTTCCTCAGGTGGGTTCTCAGGACAAGGACCACGGTCCCTCTGTGTGGCTCCCCACCTCCCACGGCGCCTGGCCAGGGACATCGGAACTCAGGGCAGAGCCGGGACCTTGTCCACCACGGCTGCTTCTGCCCCGCCTGCTGCCCTGTCTGGGCCTGGTGCTCAGATCATCACTGGGCCTGGTGCCAGGGGGAGCCTGCCAGCTTCTCCCGGGCACCGAGGCCCGGGGCCAGGGGGCCTGGGAGTGTGTGCGAGGTGGGGCCGCCACGGGCCGTTTCGCCCGTGCCCTGCCCACACCTCCTCCCCCCTCCCCAGCTCTCTGCCCTGGGCGGGAGGCGGCTCCAAGCAGCGGCGGGGGGGTTTGGGGCTGGGGGCCCAAGGCTTGTGAACTGTGCGTGGTGGCAGCTCGCTGTCTGTGGGAGCGGGGCGTGCGGGGGTCAGTCAGGGCGTGTTGACACTGTACACGACAGAGGATGTGAAGCAGCCGTGTTTACAGCCAACACGGAGGCACCGGGGAGCTGGGGCCCGGCAGATACAGCAGGGATCTGGTTACTCTTCTGCCCTGAAGCAGGGGCTTTGGGCTGAGGGAGCTGACCTCCTTGTGGCCGGGGACCCCAGATCTGCTCCGAGCCTCTGAACGGTCCTCCTTTCCTCCCCCGTGAACTCCGCCTCCTCCCCCCATCATCCCTCCTTATTTCACTTCCCTGCTTCGCTCCACTCCCTTCCCTCCTTCCGCTTTTCTCTCCCTGCACCTGACTTGCTAGACTGGATCCCACCTGACAGCCTGCCTTGTGCCTCCCGCCCGTGCTGCAGCCACTTTTATCGGGACAGAGAACACCCGCCATGACCCAGGCACTGCCCTAAGCCTCGTGGAATAGCTCACGTAAGCCACCTCGGTTACCTAACTGTTCCGAGCCTCAGTTTCCTCATCTGCAAACTGGGAATAACAAAGACGGCCTGCCTCACAGGACGGGTGAGAATGAAGGGGGTCCGTGCCGGCTGAGCGAGGACGTGCGCCGTCCTGTGGCCACCGGCCCGCCTGCCCCCACTCTTCCGGTGCCCCCCGCGCCCCCCGCCGCCCCGTCGTGTTCTGGGCCGGCGCCCACCTCGCTGGCAGTGGCTGGAGGTCCAGCATCTGTAGTCGGTGTGCCCGCCGAAGGTGGTCCTGGCGCAGGGCTCGCCGCTGGCGCCCAGCACGCCGGGACACACGTCGGCGCACTCCTCGCCCAGCTTGTTGCCCACGATGTGGTTGGCCCCGGGGGCCGGCTGCAGCAGGCCCCAGTCAATGGTGGACAGGTGGCAGAGCTCCTGGTTCTTCTCGACGCGCACGGCCCCCCGCAGCACGGCCCCCAGCGCCGGCAGCCCCACGTCCCGCAGGTGCGGCATCTCGTAGACGACCAGCGCATAGCCCAGGAAGAGGCGGGCCCCGCGGACCACCGCCAGGTTGGGGAAGAGGTCCCGCAGGCTCTCCAGGCCGTAGACACGGAAGAGGAGCAGGTAGTCCGTGACCTGCGTGAGGCGCGGGAAGCTGAGGCCGCGGAAGTCCTCGCCCGTGGCCGTGAACATGAGCAGGATCTGCAGGTGGCCCTCCACCACGCTGCAGTCCTGCAGCCGGCGCAGTTCTGCCACCTCCGAGCGGATATCCAGGCTGGGGCACACTGCGGGCACAGGCGGCAGGCGGTCGGCAGGGGACTGAGCTCCCCGTCCCGCCCTGGGGGACCCTCTGGGAGCGGGACACGGCGTGGGAGCAGGGCTCCGCCGTGGCGGTGGGGCGGCCTCCTCCCGGGGCCTCACAGGACTCATGGCGGCTTGAAGGACGGGCACCCGACGGGTCAACGTGGGCCAGAGTGAGCTCCTCCCTCCCCAACCGGCTTCATTCCTGCGGTGACGGTGAAGAGTCCTTCCCTCCACGCCCCCCCACCCCACCCCTGCCCCCAGAGCCTGTGGGCTCCACCTTTAAATGACAGCACATCCAATGCTCAGTCACCGCCTCCGCTGCTGGGCACTGTGCCCTTCTCCTGGATTGACAGCGGTGGCCTCCCAGATGGCCCCCCACCTCCGCCCGCGTCCCCTCCCGGTCTCTTCACTCTATAGCCAAAGGGATCGTCTCAAAACAACTGGGGTGACCTTCCTACGCTGCTCACAACCCCCCGGCGGCCCGCATCTGATTAAAAGCTCAAGTCCTTACGGGGCTTGCAAGGCCTCTGCAGCCTCTCTGACTTCACCCCCTTTGCCTCTCTTCCTCAGCCGCACTGACTTTGTTTTGCTGGTTTTTCAAACAAGCCAGCCAAGCTTCTGCTCTGAGGTCTTTGCACATTCTGTTCCCTCTGGCTAGAGCGCTGTTCCCTGTACGCGGTCCTTCACCTTCTTTAAGTCTCTGCTCAGATGTCACCTCCTGAATGAGGACTTCTCTGACCATCCGTTTAAACACTCCCTACCCCCCTTCCTACTTAACTTTTCTCCTTACATCTTAACGTTGGCTAATGTCTGAGTTACTTATTTTGTTTACGGTAAGCTCCGGAAGGGCAGGGATCTTTGTGTAGTTCATTGCTGTATCCTTGGTGCTTGGCACAAAACTGGTGCTCAGCAAGTATGTGATGAATGAATGGATTCTGTGACTGGGATGCAAAGCCTCACACCTCCCGCTTCCCTCCCAGGCCTAAGGGAGCCGGATGTCTGGTCCCCGCACTGGTTTACTCTCGAAGGGACGTCCGTGGCTCCCCACTGCCGAAAGTTCAAGTGAAAATTCCTCGGCCTGATATCCAGGGGGCTGATAAACGGGTCCTCGCTAATGTCTCCAAGCCTCAGGAGGGTTCCCAGGCCTGGCCACACACCCAGCTCTTGTCCTGCGAACCTCGGGTCGAGCCCGTCCGTCCCCGATCCTCTGACCTGAGTTAGTCACTTCCCCCTTCGGGCTGGCCAGTTCTGGCTCTAGCACCCACCGGAACACCTGGGGCCTCACCCCACAACTGTTGTCCACATTTTTGTCACCTCTCCAAGGACGGGATCTCCCGAGGGTGGCCCTTGTTAGTCGGCACCGAGTCCGCGGTGCTCAGCTCAGGGCTGCGTCCACCGGGCACTCAGGGGCCGTGGTTCGAACTGGTGGACATCTGGTTCCCAGATCCACTCCTCCCCCGGGGACCGGGGTGTGCCTGGCTTCTTCAGACCCACTTTCCTTCCTCTCCCCAAGGCACCTGAGACGGCCCCCTGACTGGGCTGGATGCCTGGCCCATGCACTCTCATTTGCTCCAGAGGATACCTTCCAGGCTGGAGGATTCGAGTCTATTCTTTGGCTCGCCAGTCATGCCCTGCTAGGCTCTCTGGATCCTGCTCCCCACTTCCTGCCTGGCTCTCGGCAGCACCGCACCCCCACACAGACCCCCGCACCCCCACACAGACCCAGGCCCAGCTCCTGGTAGCGGGCAGGCAAGGTTGGCTCCCTGAGGCTTGCATCACACCTTCTCCCTGTTGTCATTAATGGTCCCTGTGCTTGGCTCTGCACAGCTGCTGTGTGTGTGTGTGTGTGTGTGTGTGTGTGTGTGTGTGTGTTCACATGCACAAAAAGAGGGAGAGAATGAGAAAACACTTCTAGCCCCTCCAGGCAAAGGCCAATCAGGCTCTCCAAGGCGCCCACATGCCACTTCTCATCATGCCCCGGCCTCTCTAGGGCTCCCCTGATGGGAGTCATTTGGAAAAACAAATCTACGACCTTCACAGATTAACCCCTGCCTGCCTGCCCTCAGGACCTGGCCCTGCGCAGAGCTGTGCTGGGAAGAGTACATCTGGGTCCCCTGATCAAACAACCAAACACCACGCCCCACCCCCTCCCAGGGACGTGCTCCCCTCCTGACAACCGGGCTCACGGCTGGCATCTGTGTGCCCTGTCCTGGCCCGGCAGTGGGGGAGGGGCTGTCCCTCGCCTGCAGTGCCTTCCCCACCAGCACTCTTCAGGGGACCCCCGACCCCAACCCTTTGCAGCTCCCCTCTGTCTCTGTAGGAAAGGGAGACTCTGACCTCCTCCTGGAAGCCTCCCATCTGAGGGCGCCACGGGGCCCCTCGGGGGGGGGGCACGGAGCAGTGGACCCGCCACCCCCAGCTGCCTCGGTCTGGAAGGGAACGGTGGGACCGGGGAAGGGCGCGCTCTTAATCCTTCCCGCTTTTGAATGTCGCACATTCAGTGTCTTTTCCTCCCCTGCTAGGCTCCCCACACCCACATGCGGCCTCTTGGTCTATGCGGTCCTCCCCTCCCCAGCTCTGCACACAGAAAGGGTCTGGCCTGGGCCCAGTGGATTGGCCCTAAGTGTGGGGGACATGGGACAAGGCCCTGGGACAAGCGCTCAGGGCCCCAGTCCAGCTTTCCCTCTCAATTCTCTGAACCTCAAGTTTCCTGCCTGCACAGTGGATTCATTACTTCATGGTGCCTAGTTCTCAGCTACCCATCCCTCCCTGCACCCGAGAAACGACCCCTGAGACTCTCCTCCTCATGCTGTTCTCTGGAATGCACGATGGAGGAGATCTCTTTCATCTCTCTGTTTCTCACATCGCAGGGGGCTGAGGGGGAAACACGGTTACGTGGGGGAACTAACTGCTCTTCCTGGTGGGAAGTCCTGAGAGCCGCCCCCCCCC
>NW_024412438.1:3215628-3256710 GCF_014898765.1 Herpailurus yagouaroundi | reverse complement strand
GGCAGCCTGCTGGCCTGGCTGATGCTGGCGTCCGCGGGCGCCGCACCCTGCGCGGACGTCTGCTGCCCCCACGGCCCCTCGGGGCTGCGCTGCACCCGGGCTGGGGCCCTGGAGAGCCTCCGCCGCCTGCCGGGCGCTGAGAACCTGACGGAGCTGTGAGTGTCCGGCCGGCGGGGCGGGGCGGGGCGGGGCGGGGGGGGGGGGGGGGGGGGGAGCGGACGGGTGTAGCCGTAGCCCCGAGGGCGCGGACTCCCCTCGGGCCTG
Organism: Herpailurus yagouaroundi; assembly: GCF_014898765.1. Taxonomy (NCBI): domain Eukaryota; kingdom Metazoa; phylum Chordata; class Mammalia; order Carnivora; family Felidae; genus Herpailurus; species Herpailurus yagouaroundi. Next base: position 3,256,446 of record NW_024412438.1, on the reverse strand, counting down.
CCGGGGCCCGGGAGGGGCGGGCGCGGCGGGAGGCTGCACCTGGCGGCGGCTCCCACCGCGGCGACCGTCTGGAGGGAGCACCGCGGTGCTCAGTGCAGCTGGGGCGAGGGGGCTGTCCGTGCCCCGGGTCTGGGGGAGCCCAGCCGTGTGGAAGCGGCCTTCTGGAGATCAGACAGGAGCCCAAGCTCTGCCTCCTGGAGGTGGGGGTGGGGGGAGGGTGGCTAGCTGCGGGGAGTCCCTAGTTTCAAATCCTTACCGCCTTGTCCCCTTTCCAGGCGGAAACTAGCCCCCACCCCGTTCTGGGTCATGACCAGGCAGCGCTGGGGGTTGAGCTGGTGGAGGTGGTGAGGAGCATAGCTTGGTGAGGTGGTCCAGCTCTCTTCTCCCCATTTCCACCTTGCCGTGGCCTCACCACCCCTTGATTCCGAGGTGGAAAAGGAGAAAGGAGACCCCTGGCCTCTCTGTCCCTGTCCTGACTCCCTTTCCACCCTCCTCCCCCTACCTGGGTCAGAAAGCCAGGGTTCTTGTTGAGACACTCTCCTCCTTGCAGGGCCCCAGACTGGCAGAAAGCTCCAGCATTCTGCAGTACTCTGATGTCCTGCAGCACTTGGTTACAAAATACTGGAGTACTCCCTAGCAGCTGGTGAACCTATGGGGGTACTCTGTAGAAATACCTAGAGGTCCCCAAGCATCACATGGTGATGGCTAGGAAAGACCTGAATATCCCACGGGACTGGTGGGGCCGGCAAGACTTCTAGAAGAGGGGAGGAACTGCTAGAAAAACCCTCCTCCTGGGGCCTGGGGCTTAGAGGGCGGGTGAGGAACCCTGGCCTCAGGCAGCGACGGGTTGGAAGGCGTCCGAGGCGGGAACCGTCACTGTCTGGAAGTTACTTGAGCAGCCTGTGATAATTGGCAGTGAGTTACTCCGGTATCTTGTGGTAATTAACGGGAAGGTCCTCAGTCTCTCTCTTTAATGGCCCTAGGGAGACCAGGAGGAGACGAGATGATGGCCTTGTCTTGGTCTGGGCCTAGGTCTCTGCGTGATGGGAGGGGCGCGGGATCCAGGCCGCCACCGCTGGTCCAGTCCACTCAGTGCCCTGTGCCTTCACATCGGGGTCCAGGCTGCTGAATGTCCCCTCTCGCCCCAGTTCCCTGCCAGGCCCCAAGTGGGTCCAGCCCTGGGGGTGGGGCGGGGGTAGGGGACGGGCTGGGCCGGGGGACTAGGAGGTGCAGGGTGGGGAGTGGGGATGTCCCTCAGGGTGGGGCAGCGGCCTGACCCCCTGCCTCTGCCTGCATGCCCCCTCCTCCTCCCCTCCCTCGCCCGCAGAGCTAACAAGGAGATAATGGACTCCAAAAGACAGATTGATTATGAATCCAAACGAATGAGGCAGCTTTGAGTGTGCCGCCTGACAGCTCGCACACAGCCACCACCCTCCCTGGGTCCCCACAGCTCTCCGTAAACCCTGTGAGCAGGGACCTACTCTTCTACCGTCACTGGAGACTGTCCCCTAGGCCTCAGGGGCCGGAGGGCCTGATACCTGGCTGTCCTGCTGGGGCCCCGGCTGGGGAGGGGGTCCGTTATGCTGGCTGGGCCCGGTTCCTGTAAGCGAGGGAAAGTGAGAGGGTAGAGGAGGGGAGTGCTGAGAACAGGCAGTGAGTCAGGGGCCCCTGGCATGTGGGAGGGGCGGGGTGGGGGGGGCACACTGACATGCCACTCCAGGGCAGCTGAGTTCTCAGGAACTCCCTGGCATGCCGAGTCCAGAAGGATCCAGAAGCTGGGCAGGGCCCAGGGCGTCAGCAACCCCCAACCCCACATGCAGGGCCTTCTGTCCCGGCTCCCTGTCTCGCTTTCTCTGGCGCTCTGTCCTTATCTATCCGTCTGTCTGCCTGTCCTTATCTGTCTTTCTCCTTGCCTCTGTCTCTCTCTGCCAGTCTCTTCCTGTTTGTTTTCTCCTTTTCGGTGTCTCTGTTCCCCTCTTTGTTTTTCTGCCCCCCTCCTTAAGCCTTCCCACCACTATCTCGCCAGGTAAGCCAGCCAGTCTGGGCCTCTTCCCCTGTCACCCGTCTCCATCCTCCTGTTGCCCCTCTCCCCCTTTTTGGGTCCCTGCTGGGGCAGGCAGGAGCTCAAGGGGTCCCTGGCCAACAGCCTTGTGCCTCTCGCTCTCTCTGCTGAAAGGTGTGTGTGTGTGTGTGTGTGGGGTTAGGAATTGCTGCTTGAGTAGGGAGGGGCTGTGGCTTTGAGGAGGAGAGGGTGGGGCGTGTGTGTGTGTGTGTGTGTGTGTGTGTGTGCGCGCGAGCGTGCGTGTGCTGCAATGTGGGTCAGCGCAGATGGTGAATGTGTGTTTGGGAACACATATGTGCATGACCACAGGGCTTCCTCTGTGCTGGGGGGGGCAGTGGCCGTGGTGAGCCTAGGCCCTTGGTGGAAGCAAGAGGCAAGTGTTTCTGCAGGGACCCCCCACTTCTGACACGTGCACGACCCCCCATTTCTGACATGTGCAGGATCCCCATTTCTGACACGTGCGGGACCCCGCATATCTGAGCAATTGTGGGACCCCCATTTCTAAGCATGTGCGAGACCCCCCATTTCTGACACATACGGGACCCCCCATTTTTGAGCATGTGTGGGACACCCCATTTCTGAGCATGTGCGAGACCCCCCATTTCTGACATGTGCAGGATCCCCACTTCTGACACGTGCACAACCCCCCATTTCTGACACGTGCGGGACCCCCCCACATCTGAGCATTTGTGGGACCCCCCATTTTTGAGCATGTGTGGGACCCCCCATTTCTGAGCATGTGCAGGACCCCCATTTCTGACACATATGGGACCCCCCATTTTTGAGCCTTGCGGGACCCCCCATTTCTGAGCATGTGTGGGACCCCCCCACTTCTGACACATACGGGACCCTCATTTTTGAGCATGTGTGGGACCCCCCATTTCTAAGCATGTGCGGGACCCCCCTGTTTCTGACATGTGTGGGACAGGCCCCGTGCATAAAAGCAGAACACCAAGCTGAGACTGGGCTTCTGCGTGTTTAGGAATGTGAGTACATCTGTGCACGTGAGAGATATGTGCACACACATGTCCACTTGTGAGGGCGTAGGTGTGCTGGCGTCACAGGCGCGTGTGTGATATGCGTTGAGGAGGCGTGTCTCTGTGGGTGTGTGTATGCCTGCGTGTGTGTGCATGGCTGTGTGTGCACGCATGAGAGGTGAGAGAATGCACGCACGTGTGTGTGAGTGTGAGGAGTCTCTGCGTATACGTGTATGCATGTACCTGTGCGCGTATGTGCGTGCAGCAGGTCTGCGTGTGACCGAGTGCATATGTGTGCAAGTGTTCATAAGAGTGTGTGTGCACCTGCACGTGTGACTGTGGGGGAGGCGGTGGCTGCATACGGGACTTGGAGAGCTGAACCCCTGTGACTCCCGCCCCCTCTCCCCACAGCTACATCGAGAACCAAGAGCGGCTGCGGCATCTGGAGCCCAGTGACCTGAGGGGCCTGGGGGAGCTGAGAGGCCTGTGAGGAGCTGCGGGTGTGGGCGCGGGTGCGGGTGTGGGCATGGGTGCGGGCACCAGTAAGGCTGCGGGTAGGGGTGCGGGTACGGGGGCGGGCACGGGGCTCAGCAAAGGCCGGGGATTCGGAGACTCCAGGAGGAGATCAGAAAGCCCGAGGGTCAGTGGGGCCAGGGTAGCCGGGGAGGCTGGGAGGGTTTGGGGGGTCCGGTGCTGGGCACTGGGGTCTGGAGTGGGTAGCTGAGGCCCGGGGGGCTGATCCTGCTGTCCCCACCCCCAGCACCATCGTGAAGAGCGGGCTGCGTTTCGTGGCACCAGATGTCTTCCATTTTACTCCTCGGCTCAGTCGCCTGTGAGTGGCCCGGGCGGGGCAGAGGGAGCGGGAGGGCCCCCAGACTTGGGCGGCTGCCGGGCTCGTGCCCCCCACCCCCCATCCTGAAGAAAGCCCCGAGCCGGTCGGGCCAGTGTCTCCCCCGTTCTCCCGGGGCTCGTCCTCACCTGCTCCGGGGAGGCGGGAGCCCCCAGCTCCCACCCCGTGGGCTCCAAGGTCCTCGCGGTCTCTCCCCCGCGCTGCCTGCCACAGGATGCGTCCGTCTCGTAGGTGCCTGCCCTGTTTTTCTTCCCGGAGTTCAGATCCACACCAGTGCGAGGGAGCAAGCGGGCGGCGGGAGCCCCTGGGGTAGCCTGGAAGCGGGGGGGCGGGGGGGGGTGTCTGGCTTTGGCTCAGGTCATGATCTCACGGTTCGTGAATCCGAGCCCCGAATCAGGCTCTCCTCTGTGGGCGCGGAGCCTGCTTTGGATCCTTGGTCTCCCTCTCCCTCTGCCCCTCCCCCACCCCTCTCTGTCACACACGCAAAAGTGATGTTCCATCCCGGACTACACACTGGGGGCTTCAGTTAAAGATGCGTGCCCAGTGACACCTCACAATACGTGATGTCAGTGAATCTTCACGGTCAACGCGGTGAGAGGTCATCTCGTCCCCAATTTATTTCTTTTGAGAGAGAGAGAAAGCACGAGTGGGGGAAGGGCAGAGAGAGAGAGAGAGAGAGAGAGAGAGAGAGGAGAGCGTGAGAACCCCAAGTAGGCTTCGCCAGCTCAGAGCCCGGAGGCGGGGCTCGAACTTACCCACCATGAGATCATCACCTGAGCTGAAGTTGGCAGCTTAACCCACTGAGCCCCCCAGGCGCCTCTAATGTTTATTTTGACGGGGGAGGGGGAAGGGGCAGAGAGAGAGAGAGGAGAGAGAGGATCCTAAGCAGGCCCCGTGCAGTCAGCGCAGAGCCGACACAGGGCTCCATCCCGTGAACTGTGGGATCATGACCTGAGCTGAAACCAAGAGTCGGCCGCTCAACAAACAGCTACCCGGGGGCCCCAGGGTAGGCCCTGTAGACGAGGCCCGGTGTAAGGCACCAGCCGGGGCGCCTAACCTGGCTCACGGTGTGGCCAGGAGCTGGCACCCCTCAGGGCTCACTTCTCCCTGTCTCCAGCCAGGGGCCACGGGGCCAGGGGCCCTGAGGAGGGGAAGGGAGGGGTGGGAGGAGCTGAGGAAGGAGTCTGAGATCCTGGTCCCCATCCCCCTCCTCCTGTGGCCCGTCCCGGGCTCGTGGGTAGGGGAGCACAGATGGAGCCCCTTCCCCCAGCTGGGGCCTCCGCACTTTGCCAGCTGGGGCCAGGGTGGGGGAGAGGGGAGCGGCTGTTCCCTGGGACCCCCTCCCTGGGGTCTAGGGAGGGGGTTAAGTGGGGTTAACCCTTGCTGTCCCAGGGAGGAGAGGAGGACTCAAAGAGCCCAACCTGTCCCGACCCCGGTGCCCCTTGGATGTTTCTAGTTGTTGCCCCAGGAGGGGCGGCCGGACAGCAGCTTCCTGTGGCTCCCGGGGGGTCCCCCCCCCCCCCCCCCCCCCAGGCCAGAGCAGGCCAGCTGGGGCTCAAGGCCACTGTCTCTATCTCACCTCCCACAGGAATCTCTCCTTTAACGCTTTGGAGTCTCTCTCCTGGAAAACCGTCCAGGGCCTGTCGCTGCAGGAGCTGTGAGTGTGGGGCTTCCAGGGGGGCCGGATCGGTATGTGTGCGTGTGTGTGCGTGTGTGCGTGGGCACTCGTATCCCTGTGTGGAGGTGTGTCACTGGGTGTGTGTGGAGCTGCGGGGCACGCTCTTTGGGGACTACGTGTTCGGCAGCGAGCTGAGACCCGAGACAGGGACTCGGCACGTGACCGTGACCCCCATCAAAGAGGCCGCAGGCCCACTGGAGGCTGGGGGCCGCGCGTGCATCTGCCCACACTGCCGGCACCCTGTGCACGCGGGCCGGCTGGGAAGCAGAGGTCTGTGTGTGGTCGGCACCTGGGGCCTGTGGGTCACCCCAGCGCCCTTCCCTCTTTGTCACCCTGCTCAGAGGCCTCGCCCGGCCTGTCATCCCAGGGAGCCTGCTGGGGCAGGGCAATTGCGTGCAGCCCACAGCCGGCTCCTTGACTTTCCGGATTCGATTTCTTGTGACAATGTCTTGTTCCTGGGTCCCCAGGAGGAGGAGCCTCTCCTCTGTCCCCACTCCTTTCCCTGTGGATGTTCCCGCCCCTGCGCTCTGACTGCACTCCCTCTTACTGTGATACCGCCTTCTCTGTGGCTCCCCCGGCTGACACCTGCTCCGCCCTGACTCTCTCTCGGTGTCCCCCCGTGCCCACAGAGTCCTGTCGGGGAACCCTCTGCGCTGTTCTTGTGCCCTGCATTGGCTGCTGCGCTGGGAGGAGGAGGGCCTGGGCGGAGTTCGTGCACAGAGGCTGCAGTGTCCCGGGCAGGGGCCCCTGGCCCTCTTGTCCAATGCCAGCTGCGGTAGGTGCTGGAGGTGGTGTAAGGGGCTGGGAAGGAGCCACATGCCCGGGGAGCGGGCACTGGCAAAAGCTGGGGGGACTGGAGGTTGGGAGGCATTGCCAGTAAGGGCTCAGGGTCGCTGAGGAGGGTGGGGGAGGAGGCATGGCGCCAGGGAGGGCCCCAAGGCCACTCCCTGCTCTGACATCCCTTGGCCGTCCCGGGCTGCCAGGCGTGCCCGTGCTGAAGGTCCAGACGCCCAATGCCTCCGTGAACGTGGGGGACGATGTGTTGCTACAATGCCAGGTGGAGGGGCGGGGCCTGGAGCAAGCTGGCTGGATCCTCACGGAGCTGGAGGAGTCGGCCACGGTGACGGTGAGAAGCGCTGTATCCCACCCCCACCCCCCGTCCCTCGTCCTCCTCTTCCCCTCGTCCCAGGAGAGGCTTGGACAGGAGAGGCTTGGACAGGAGAGAGACAGTGAGGAAGAAGCACGTAGAGCGTGAGGGATGGACAGATATGGCTTAACTCCATGGGGCTGAGGCTCATTCTGTGGGGCAGGTGCACACGTACCCTCAGGGTGGGCACTGGCCCAGCGGGGACCCCAGGCTCTGCTGGGGCCGCCGGGACTTAGGCCCCTCTCTGGCCGCAAAAGAGAAGGTCCCTGAACCCACAGACTATCCCTGCCGTCCACCTGCTTTCTGGAGAAGGAAACGAGACGAGGGAGAGAGCACAGTATTTGTGGTCCTGGCACCCAGGTGAGTCCTCAGGATCCTTCCCGTCTTTTTCTGGAGATTCTGGAAGCAGCATCTGCTTGGGCGTGTGACGACCGTGTTAGGGAAGAAGGCCCGGGTCTGGGTCCAGCTTTGTCACTAATGAGTTTTTGGACTGACTCTTGGAAAAATGCCTAAATCTGCCTGCACTTTGGTCTCCGTATCTGCCTACTGCGGAGGTGGACATGATGACCTCTGATGTCCCGCCTGCCTCCGGACACTCTGGCTGGTATCTCTGTCCTGCAGATGTGTCTTTGGGCATCTTCCCACGCCTTGCCCTTTGTCGTCAGGCTGATGATGGCAGTGCAGCCGCAGCAGACTCAGGCCTTGTTGACAAGATCAGCAGGGGTGGACGATGGGCTGCGCCCACCCAAAACTCTGGCCCCACAAGGAGACACGCAGGGTCCAGCCCCTTGGCGGAGCCAGACCAGCGTGTTCAGCGCGGAGACCCTCGCTTTGGGAGGGAACCATCCCCCAGAATTGCTGGTCAGAACAATACTGAAGGAGGAACCACCAGAGCAGGGGATCCAGGCACAGTGGGGGGACCAGTAGCCACTGTGTGGCTCCTTCCCTCCCAGAGAGCACAGCCCCCGAGAGTGAGCGGTGGAAGGGAACCAGGTGGAGGCAGGAGGTTGGCCGCGACCATCTGTGGAGAGACCTCTGGTCAACTGCTTTGGGAAATTCCAGGGTTTTGCTTTTTCTCTTTGGGAGACTTACATGTTTGCGACCGCTTCTGTTTTCTAGAAACTTCCTATAGAAAAGCCACACCCAACTGGGTTAAATAGAGGGCAGGGGGGTGCTGGTCAGCCTCAGGACTCCAGTGGAAACCCGGGGAAGCCTCACCTCCTCCCACACTTATTCAAAGGATCCCACATTTAGGGAATTTCCAGATAAGTGAGGGTCATCCACTGTTTCGTGCATTTTCATCATTTTATGAAAGTAGCTTTCTAGGACGTCAGAAGATCATTTTGTCTACCTCCCTAGCTTACAAAACAAGAAAACCACGGTTCAGCAAGATTAAGAATTGTCCTAAGGTCGTGGAACTGGCACGTAGCCGCAGTTTCTTAGGAAGAGAATCTGAAGCTGATTCAATCTTTCGATGATGATTCAGAATCAAGTCGCTTTGCCTGTAACTTCACTCTCCGTGTTTATCTGCCAAAGTGGGTGGGGTCATGCTGCCGCTGTCCCTCCCACCTGCCGCCCTGCCATCCAAGCCGCCTCTGCGTTTCTGGCCTTCCTCGGGCTGAGACCATTAGAACTGTGTGTAAAACAAAAACGAGCAGGGTGGCGAGACCCCAGCTGGCTCGTCAGTGCGTTGTGTCTGTTTGGCACTTGGGATTCTTGACATCTATTTAGCTGCTCGGACGGTGGTTTTGGTTCAGTGTATCCCGTGCCTATTTTGAGGTTACTGGTCATGTTCTAGATGTTTCGGACCATTAAATACACGATCCTGGACATAGTCTGCGAACGAGCTCTAAAGGAGGGGGGCCGTTCTCTGCTATATTCTCTCCTGCACCTCTTCCCCCCCCCTACGCCTTCTTCCTTTTCCATCTGGAGCCCCAGGGGCTCCCCCAAAGACCTCAGCTCCGGCCCCCTGCCTCCATACCCAAGCCTGCTGACACTTTTCCTGGTTTCGCCCTCTCTTCCCTGACCCAGCAATCTGGGGCTCTGCCATCCCTGGGGCTGACCCTGGCCAATGTCACCAGTGACCTCAACAGGAAGAATGTGACATGCTGGGCGGAGAATGATGTGGGCCGGGCTGAAGTCTCCGTGCAGGTCAACGTGTCCTGTGAGTCCCAGTGACGGCCCCCCACCCCCATGTCCCCTCCTTCCCTGAAAAGAGGCTGTGGGGGTGGGGGGGCTGGAGGATGGGCCGGGATACGTGTCTCCACAGCTGCTCCTGCCCAGCTGTTTCCAGATTCCCATGAAAACCTGATCCTGTGGGGGAAGTCCTGGGGGCTTGTCAAGGCCGGAGGGATGGTGATGGATTTCTTTTTGGCCCCCTGCCCAAGTCTTGCTACCTGAGGCCCTTGGTGCCCGCCGCCCGGCTGTTCTCACTGCTCCCTGCTGGATCGCTTCACCGCCTGACCCTTCGTAGCCTTCGTAGTACTCTTGTCGCACATCCTAGTGTTAAGACAAGAAATTCCCCTCCCGGCTCGCTGCCTAATTCCCCTAGGTCTGCCAACAAATCACTTTAAACCCGGTGCGTTCCATAGTTCTTTAGTTGTGATCTATGATCTAGATTTGTACATAAAACCTAGACACTTTATTTTCTTTTTATTTAAAATTGTTTCTAAGTTTTTATTTCTTTATTTTGTTAGCTCTTAACGCTATTTTTTTTCAATATATGAAATTTATCGTCAAATTGCTTTCCATCTAAGTTTTTATTTATTTATTCTTGAGAGAGAGAGAGAGAGAGAGAGGGAGCAGGGGAGGGGCAGAGAGAGGGGGAGAGAGAGAATCCCAAGCAGGTTCCCCACTGTCAGCGCAGAGCCCGAGGCTGGCTCTCGCGCCCCCAAACCGCGAGATCGTGACCTGAGCCGGAACCAAGAGTCGGACGCTTAACCGACTGAGCCCCCCGGGCGCCCCAAACTCAGACACTTGAAACAGTGATTACTCTTCAGCTCTTCCGAAGACACTCCCTTCCTCTCGCCATCCCTTTTCTCCGCCCCATCTGGACTTTCGTGACCCCCTTTTCCTTGCTTTTAAAAACAATTTGACACCCGTCCCGCAGCCCCGTCAAGGTGGCTTCGTCTTACCTGTCCCTGTGCGTCGCACGCGTGGAATCACACCGCCAGTATTACTGTGCGTTCTTTTGCTCAGCGGCACGTTTTCGGGCTCGTCCGTGTCGGTGGGAGTGGCTTTGGCTGCTTCACTCCCTGCCGAGGGGGATCCCGCTGCCTGACGTGTGTGTGTCTGCTTTTTTTAGGTCGGGTCTCTTTCAAACCCGTATCTGTTTTCAGAAAGCTTTTTAACTAGATACGTTTTGCTTGTTTGATGTCTAGTTCCTCTCCCGGTCTTCTTAAGCTTGACTGCACTTAATTTTTCCGCATCTCTTGTCCGAGAGGCACGGCCTGCTTAGTTTCCGCAGCCGGGCACCCCGCTTCTCCGGGGCCGTCGCTTACTCACGGCCACCACTTAAGTGCTTTAAGCCTCTGCATTTTGTGCACCTGCTGCCTGGTTGGTTGAAGATTTACTGTCGCCCTTCTCCAAAATGTCCCTCCCGGGGAATTCGTTAGGGGCTGCTCGCCCGTTTCCCTGAGGCCCGCCACCTGATTTCTGGCTCTGCCCGCGCCCCCCCCCTCCTCCCCTGACCTGGTGGGGCCACGCTGGGCTCCCCGGCGGCTGACCTCGCCGCACCCCTGTCTGTGGCCCGCAGTCCCGGCCAGTGTGCAGCTGCATGCGGCCGTAGAGCTGCACCACTGGTGCATCCCCTTCTCGGTGGACGGGCAGCCGGCGCCCTCCCTGCGCTGGCTCTTCAACGGCTCGGTGCTCAACGAGACGAGCTTCATCTTCACGGAGTTCCTGGAGCCGGCGGCCAACGAGACCGTGCGGCACGGCTGCCTGCGCCTCAACCAGCCCACCCACGTCAACAACGGCAACTACACGCTGCTGGCCGCCAACCCCTCTGGCCGGGCCGCCGCCTCCGTGCTGGCGGCCTTCATGGACAACCCGTTCGAGTTCAACCCCGAGGACCCCATCCCCGGTGCGAGGGCCACCCTGAGCCCCGCCCCCCCCCCCGGGCTCCCCCTGGGTGTGGGTGTCGAGGGGGCGGGGGGAGGCCCCGCGTGCACACCCTGCTGTGATCCCGACCCCAGAAGTTGGGGTGCCGGGGCCTGGGCAGAAAGGGTCCTGGGGTTGTGGTGACAGGCTCGGTGCTGGCCTACTTGCCCCGCCCCCCTCCCAGCCCAGGAGCCCCGAACCCCCCCGGCTAGTCCACTCTCTTGGGCTGGCAGGAGAGAGGGCCCTGCCCCAGGGCATCCGTGGCTCGGCTGGAAGGGGCCACGTGCCTGTTCTCAGCAAGGTCCAGCAGCTCACCTCCCCGTCCCACCCTGCCCCGGGAAGGGATGAGTCTGGGGGAGTGGGGGGGGTGACTCTCCACTCTCCGCCCGGCATCTGACGGCTTTCTTCCTCCTCCTATGGCAGTCTCCTTCTCGCCGGTGGGTGAGTAGCTCAGGCCGGAGTTCCGTCTGGTGTGAAGGCGAGGCTGGGGCAGGGGGCACGGCTGACCTGACCCCCCAGGGGTCGGCGGGGGCGGGGGGCATTGCTGCAGGAGGTACTGAGTGTGCCCACTCTCCCCTGTGTCCCCACAGACTCGAACAGCACGTCCGGAGACCCAGTGGAGAAAAAGGACGAAACCCCTTTTGGGGTGAGTGTGGGGCGGGAAGCTTGCCGAGGACTTGGGGTCCGGAGTCTGGGCCAGTGGCTTGTCTGTGTGTCCTTTCTGGTCACAGCGTGGGGACCGCTACCGTGTGGCCTGAGCTCCCTCAGCCACCCTCACAGCCACGGCCTGGGGCGCCAGGGGAGTAGGGGGGCAGGCCTGGGGGCCTGACTCCGGGCCCCTGCGCAGGCCGGAGAAGCCATGTGCTTTGGGGGAGCTCTGAGGCCATAGGAGGAATTCTAGGTCTGCCCCGTCCCCCGCCCCCCAGGTCTCAGTGGCGGTGGGCCTGGCCGTCTTTGCCTGCCTCCTCCTCTCTGCCTTCTTCCTTGTACTCAACAAATGTGGACGGAGGAACAAGTTTGGGATCAACCGTGAGTGGGGGTGCCATAGCGGGGCTGTCCGTCAGTCTGTCCGTCAGTCTGTCCTGCGGGCTCTGTCCTCTGTGTGGGGGGCCCGCGGGCAGGTGGAGTGCTCGGGGGTGTGTCGGGGTGTTTGGGCGCCTGGCTGCAGGGCTCGTGGGTGTGAGTGAGTGTGAGTGAGCGTGTCGGGGCCGGGGCTGGGGCAGTGTCAGAGGCAGCAGCTGCTAATTGGTGGCTGGACTGTAGTCAAACGCTAAGTGGGTCTGGGAGGTCTGAGCTCTGTAGGGGGGTGGCGGGGGAGTTCTCTGGTGGCCCACGGGGCCTGGGGTTGGACAGGAGCCAGACGGAGAGAGGCCACGGTGGGGGCCCCCCCCCCCGCCTTCCCCTGCCGGCTGACTTGCTCCTCCGCTCCTCCAGTCCTCCCCTGCAAGTGGGGAGGTGGGGTTGCCTGGTGTCCTGCACCTGCCAGGGGCCAGGGCAGGCACCTGGGCTGTGACCCCTCCACATGGCTATGTCTCTTCCCCAGGCACAGCTGTGCTGGCTCCAGAAGACGGACTGGCCATGTCCCTGCATTTCATGACATTAGGTGGCAGCTCCTTGTCCCCCACTGAGGGCAAAGGCTCTGGGCTCCAAGGCCACATCATTGAGAACCCACAATACTTCAGTGATGCCTGTGAGCGGCTATCCTGGGTCAAGGGTGGGGGGGACCTGGGTGTGTGTGCACGTGTGTGTGTGTGTGTGTGTGTGTGTGTGTGTGTGTGTGTAAGCCCCGGTAGCGTCTCCTTTGCCCACCCCAGGCCCGAACGGGCCTTCCCCCCCCATCTGCCCCCACCCCCGTCCACACCCCGGCATGGGGCTTGGTGAGCACGTGGAGGCTCATGGCAGCCCCCAGCCACCCCCTTGGCTGGCACTTCGCCCCTGCTCCCAGAGGCTGGGGCTCCTGTGCGTGATCCCTCGAGCTTCTCTGCAGGTGTTCACCACATCAAGCGCAGGGACATCGTGCTCAAGTGGGAGCTGGGCGAGGGCGCCTTCGGGAAGGTCTTCCTGGCCGAATGCTACAACCTGCTGCCGGAGCAGGACAAGATGCTGGTGGCCGTCAAGGTGAGACCCCGTGGGTGACGCACCGCTGGCCGGGCCACCTCCCGGAGCACCAGCGTTCCCTGATGTGAGCTGGGGCTGGGGCGGGGGGGGGGGGGGGGGCGGTGCTGCACTCAGTGCCGCCCCGCCGTCCAGGCGCTGAAGGAAGTGTCCGAGAGCGCCAGGCAGGACTTCCAGCGGGAGGCCCAGCTGCTCACCGTGCTCCAGCACCAGCACATTGTGCGCTTCTTCGGGGTCTGCACCGAGGGCCGCCCGCTGCTCATGGTCTTTGAGTACATGCGCCACGGCGACCTCAACCGCTTCCTCCGGTACGAGTGCTCGCCCCCCGCCCCCCCCCCCCGCGCTGGCCCCTGGCCCTGAGCCCCTCATCCCTTCCCTACGCACGCATCCCTGAGTCGAGAGGCGGCGCCAAGAAGTAGCGGGAAGGCGCGGCTGCTGTCCCCGGGGAGCTCTAGGGCAGGTGTGTGAACGCCGGAGGCAGCGTGCGCAGAGGACAGGGTGGCGGCAGTCGGGAAGGTGGCACTAGTAGGAGTCGGGAGCTGTACCTCAGGGGAGGTGGCTTTGCAGAGAGTGGTATGCATTCGTGAGCGGCAGAGTGGCCCGAGGCGGAGTGGCCCGTGGGGGAATGGCCCGTGGGGGAATGGCCCATGGCGGAGTGGCCCGAGGCGGAGTGGCCCGTGGCGCGCAGAAGCCAGGCCCCCAGGAGGTGGGGTTTCGAGAGTTACAGCAACAGTAACAAACGCTTGTCAGGCGCTTGCTGAGCTCCAGGCTCCATGATCTATGCTCACTTTCTAAGCGAGTCACTTTCACTAGGCTGCGTATGTTTGTACACATCTGTGTAGTAACATAAGTAGACTTTTATTCTTCATGCTCTCCGAGAGCATGTGGCAGTTGACACTTGGAGGAAGTGACTAGAAATTCCCTTCTTTTGGGCAGAACAACTCTGATGCGTTTACTGACGTGTGCCGACAATTTTAATAACTTCAGGAAAGGCGCCCATTTCACAGATGAGGCTTAAGTGACTTGCCCCAGGGCACGAAGGTGGTCAGCGGCCCAGGGGAGAGTATGACCCCGGGTAGAGCCGTGTCTCAAGCCCTGACTGTGATGGTCACATGTTCCCTCTGCTGAGTCCTTCTTGCATGAGATTCCCCCTTTTGCAGGACGGGACGTTGTCAGGTGTGAGGGAGGAAGGGGGAGGGCCAGGGCTGGATCAGCTGTGACCTGGTAGCTTTCTTCTCTGACCTCAGTTTCCCTGCCACTAAGCGGGACAAGAGCGGGACAAGAGCGGGGGGGGGGGGGGGGGCGGGGTTGGTGGATAAGAAAGCATTTTGTGGCTGTCCAGTTAATGGTCGTGATTTGGTCTCCAGACGCCCCCTTGGGAGTGAGGTCTACAGAATTCAGTTGGGAGAGACCTCAGGGTCTAAGCTTAATTCCCTGCAGGAGGAGGACGCAGTGGAGGCTGGGGAGCAGGAGGGAGGGCCCGATGTTGAGTGTGGGGTGGGTGGGCTGAGCGGAACTGGAGTCCACAGCAGGCCTTCCCCTTGCCCGCCGCCCCGGTGTGGGCTCAGTGCTGAGTGCTGGTGATGCTGCTATCTGGGGCCCAGGCTGTGGGAGAAGCGGCTCTTATGGCTGCACGGAACATGGAGAACCAAAGGAGGGGGCCATGAAAGCTTCTGATAAATCTGGAAGACATTCCCTAGGAGGGGCATCTGTTCCTTCTCACCTCAGGGCCTTTGCACTTACAGCTCCCTCTGCCTGGCACTTCGGGTCTCCCTCCCAGCCACTTCACCTCTGTCTCTGACCCTTTTGAATGGCTTAGTCACCTCTGTTCCTCAGGGTTCGAGTCTCACTTTAAATGTCTCTTCCTCCAGGAAGTCTTCCCTGACTTCTTCCATCTCCGGCCCGAGTGCCCATCAGGTGCCCCCCACACTGCACTGCGGTGACCCCTTTATCTGTACCCTACTCTCCACCTGAGCTCTGGTGCTTGGCACACTGGAGGTGTTTAACAGGCTTTGGAAGAAACGAAGAAATAAGTGGACCAGGAGAAAGTTGGCCAATAGGAAGGGGCGGTGCTGACAAAGCCCTGGGCTCAGGCAGGGGTCACAAGGCGTATCTGGGGGATGGGGCTGAGTGGTCTGGACTGGTCTGGCCTGGTGATGGCCGTGTGGGAGGTGGAGGGCGTCCTGGAAACCTCGGGAAGGAAGGAGGACCCCACAGGAGGCTGGATGTTGAGGGCGAAGGTGAGAGAGGCAGGAGGACCCCCAGGTTTCAGGCTCGGAGGCTGGGGAGGGAGGTTCCCTTCACGGAGGAAGGCGCAGACTTGGCGGAAGATGCTAAGCATCTACAGGACTGAGTGGGAGGTGCCCGTGAGCGAGAGATGCAGGGGACAGCGGGCAGGTGGATGCTGGGCTCAGAGTGCAAGGGGGCTGCCTGGGGGTGGGGCACGAATGTAGGAAGTGTGGGCAGCGGTGAGGGCTCTGGAGGTGGGCACACCTGGCGGGCCCATCCCAGCCCCTCCAGACACCCGCCTCCCTGTTCTTCCCTTCCTCCATTCTCCTGAGTCCCCTCCCCGCTTCCACCCCAGCTCCCCAGACTCCCCAGCCTCCACCTCCTGGGGGCTCTCTCCCCCCCCAGCCCGCCCCTCTCCCTCACTCTCTGGCAGGTCCCACGGGCCCGACGCCAAGTTGCTGGCTGGCAGGGAGGACGTGGCTCCGGGCCCCCTGGGCCTGTCCCAGCTGCTGGCCGTGGCTAGCCAGGTCGCTGCCGGGATGGTGTACCTGGCGGGTCTGCACTTCGTGCATCGGGACCTGGCCACGCGCAACTGTCTGGTGGGTCAGGGACTAGTGGTCAAGATCGGCGACTTCGGCATGAGCAGGGACATCTACAGCACCGACTATTACCGAGTAAGGGTCTTTGGTCCCGGCTGGGCCCCACCGGCACTGCAGACCCCCCCGGGGGGCCCCTCGACCCCAGGAGGGTGGTGTGGGGGCCCAGGCTGCCGGCTCGGGACTTGAACCCCCCTCCTCGGCTCTCTGCTCTCCCGGACAGACGGAAAAGACACCGTGGGTTCTTCCCTCTTAGCGCGGGCCCAGAGCCGCTTCCACGGGCGGGAGCGGGATGCGCGGGAGCGGCGGGTCCCCCCCCTCCCCTCCCGGCAGTGACACGGTGCCGCCCGCAGGTGGGGGGCCGCACCATGCTCCCCATCCGCTGGATGCCCCCCGAGAGCATCCTCTACCGCAAGTTCACCACCGAGAGCGACGTGTGGAGCTTCGGCGTGGTGCTCTGGGAGATCTTCACCTACGGCAAACAGCCCTGGTACCAGCTCTCCAACACCGAGGTCAGCCCCGCCCGCCCCCTCCCCCCAGCCCTGCCCCTCCTGTCCCCTTCTGCCCCCATCCAGCGCCCCCGCAGCTCTGGGCCTCCTCCCCCCAGCCCCTCCCCCCCCAGCATTCTTCCCACTCACCGTCCTAGCCCAGGCCCAGCTGGCTCCTGGGGGAGCCCCAAAGCACTTTACAGACGGAGCCCAGACCCCCATCCCTGGCTGCACTTTACAGACCTCGCAGGCATTGTCAGGGTGGAAGGGAGAGGCCCGGGAGGAGGAGCACGGCACCGGAGGGCCTGAGGCCGCAGCAGGAAGGCCGGAGGTCAGACTGCAGGGAGGACAGGCCTGGCGCTCCGTCTGCCCGCGCGGCCGGACGCGGCCACCAAGGGGCCCCAGGTGTTCTGTCTCCCAGAGCAGCCCCCCCTCCCCCTCCTTGGCTCGCAGCTGTCAGTTTCCATTTCTCCTGCTAATGCAGTCTGCTCCCTGGAGGCCGGTGGGGTGGGGGAGAGGGTTATAGATTTTAATTTTCTCAAGCACTGAGAGAAGGAATGGAATTAGTGCTGCCCATAACCCAAGTCCTCTAATGGGGAGGGAGGGGAGAAGGGGGGGAGAGGCTCCAGGCCCCTTCGCCCACCTCCCTCCCACCATCTCTCCATCCCTGGATCCCTTCGCTGCTCTGACAGTCCTTCCTGGAGTCTAACTTTGGTCTCTCCTGCTGCCGTTTCAAACTTTCGGAGGAGCTAGGTCCCCACAGAGTGGTGCCTACAGAAGAGAAAAGGCAGTGGGTCGCCCTGTGCCTTAAATTGCAAACCCTTTTCGAGGCCGTTACCTGCAATCCTGCTCTCTTTTCTTTTTGCCCCCTGGAGCTGAGAGGTGGGGGGCCCTTCCCCCCCCCCCCCCCATTCAGCCCTCAGCACTGGGCCGGTGGATTTGGCAAATGGCGGGGCCCCTCCCCTTCCTCACGTCACCTGGCAGGTCTTCTGAGGGTCTGATTCCAGCCCTTCTGGAAGCTCCTACCCCCAGAGTCTACCTAGCCTGAATCCTTCCCACTGCTCAGTGTCCCGGTGGTTCACCACATCCTTTTAGAAGATCAGTAGCCCAGAGGCCCAGACCTGTGTGTGGCCTGCCGGGAGAGCCTCCAGGGGGTGGCGCTCCAGCACCGCGTGCCCTCTTCTCTCTCCCCCGCCCCGGTGTCCCCAGGCGATCGAGTGCATCACGCAGGGGCGCGAGCTGGAGCGGCCCCGGGCCTGCCCACCGGAGGTCTACGCCATCATGCGGGGCTGCTGGCAGCGGGAGCCACAGCAACGCCACAGCATCAAGGAGGTGCACGCCCGGCTGCAGGCCCTGGCCCAGGCGCCTCCTGTCTACTTGGACGTCCTGGGCTAGGGGGCCACCCAGGGGCCGGGCAGCCGGAATCCCGGGCCTGCCATCAGTCACCCCTGCAGTTCCCAGCAGCCCCCCGGGGTGATCTCAGCATCTAACTCACCCTCAGCATGCCGGAGGGGACAAGTGGGGTCTGGGAGCACAGGATGTCCCTGCTTCTCTGGGCAGGTTCCGTCATGGCAATTATATTTATTTCCCCTTGGCCGCGTGTCTCTCGCCAGTTCTTGGGATGACGTCACTCCGGGAGAGGGGTATCGAGACTCAGGCAGGGGATGAGCCTCCCCTCTCTAGTTGCCCTCCGCGGTGGCCCTAGTCCATGCGGCTGTCACCTCCAGCTGTGGCAGCCTCCTAGTCTTGTGACCGTTGTGTTCACCTGGTGGAGAGGCAGCCTCAGGGCTGGCTTTCCAGAACTTCAGACCCGAATCGTCCGTCTCCGCGCTTCGTGTTCGCGAAGGCTGAGGCTGCAGCGCGAGGCGGAAGTTAGATGTCACAGCGGACCGGGCGGGAGTATCCGTGGGGTGGGTCCGCCTGGTACTGGTGTGGGCAGAACAGGGCGGGCACATGATAGGACCAGTGGGTGAGCGAGCGTGAGCTTGAGCGTGCGCGCGCGCGTGCGCGTGCATGTGTGCGCGCGCGCGCACGTGGCGAGGCCGGGGAAGGAGGGTGGTGGGGGAGGCAGGACGCCATGTTCCTTCTGCTCTGTCGCTCTTCCGGGCTCTAAGTGCTTGGAGATCAGCATCTGGAGGCCAGGGACTGGGCAAGGTGTCTGTTTCGGAAGGATAGAGACGTCTCCCTGTGCCATTCTGCCCAAGGAGGAGGTAGGGTCTCCATTCCCCTCTGCCTCTCGGAACAGCACTTGGCTTTACTGAGTGGCCCCAGGCTTCTGGAGGCTTCTGGAGGTCCCCTCAGGACCTGGGCCCTGCCCCCATCTTCATCACATGGAGCCCTGGAGGAGCAGTGCCCGCCCCCCGCGCCCCCCCCCTCCTGCTTCCCGCCCCATCACTTCCAATCACCTGCTGAGCTCCCACGATAACCCACACTCCCCAAGGCTCCTCAGGGCTAATGTCGTGGCTGTCTCATGTCCTTGGGTGCCCAGCTCCCCCCACGCAGTGATTCAATCTGGGCCTTATCACCCCTAGGCCTAGCCCGATGGTGTCTGCCTCTTGTCCAGGCTGGTTAGTGCTAATGGAGGTCTGACCCAGGGCTGCAGGCTGATTGATGGGGGTGGGGGGCGGGGGTTGGTCCCTGAGGGCCAAGTTCACAGGCCCTGCTCTCCTGACCTGGGAGGAGTGAGGCCGTACTACACCACCCAGCAAGGCAGGGCTTACAGCAGGTGCGGTAAGGGGGCGGGTGGCAATGTGGCGGGAGAGACAGGGTCGGGGATCACATCCAACAGGTAGGCCAGGGACAGGTGCCTGGAGAGAGACCGGGACAGGGTCTACAGACTCGGAGACATGCAAAGACTGCAGAGGGATGTATGAGAACAGAGGGGAGAGACAGACCCCCAGAGAGACAGAGGGACACCGATGGAGAGACAGGGTGCAGGTGCATGCTGGAAACAGACACAGGTGAGACACGCAACTGAATCAGAGAATGTCCTGGAGAACAGCATGGGGTCCTGGGACGCTTTCTGTCTCACCTGCGCCCCCATCCTCCCCACCTCCCCTGCCCCTGGAGCCCCAGTTCAGGGCTGAGGAGGGGGTGGGGCAGTGCCAGCCTTGGAGACCCCAGAGGTAGGGCCATAGGGGGCCTCCCACACTGAGCAGGATTTGGGCCATCGCTGAAGCAGAGGGGTTGGAGGTCAGGCAGTAGAAGGGAACTGCCAGGGCGTGTGGGGGCATTTCCAAGGTCAAGGGCATCGGAACATCAGAAGCTCTTAAAGCCACAGCTGGAAAAGCTGGGCAGGTAAGGTAAGGTGAGGGGTTCTGGGAACAGGTTAGGACCTGGAGGGGAATATTCCGGGAGAGTGTGGGACAGAGGACTGGATAGCTTTTCGTTGATCTGGAAGGGGAGCTGAAGCCAGTCATTGGGACCCCTCCAGGTGACCTGGCCCTGGTTGGTGAGGAGGGGGCTTGTACCCTCATTGCCAGTTTCACGGCCTAAGAGCCCCCCACTGGCTCCTCTTTGCTCCCATGCAGATGAGCGCGCACACACACACACACACACACACACACACACACACAAGGCCCCGCCCCCTCTCTCTAGTTGTTGGATTCCATTGTCAGTAATGGTGCCCCCTCCACCCCAGTGAGGCCCACGCCCCGCCCTGTTAATTACCTCCTGCGGGTGCCAAGGCCATTAGCCCCCCCCCCCCCCCCCCGCCCTACACACCAGGGGCTGAGCACCAGCTGAGGCGGATGCCAGCAGGGGGATCAATGGAATGGGACCCCGAGGACCCCGCGGGGAGCTGGGACAGGGACAGCAACCTGGGGCTGTGGGGGTCAGACATCTGGGGCCCCTAGACCTACTGTGAGCCCCTCCCACCACCCCTCCCTCTCAGAAAAAGGCTGTGTCCGCTGGAAGACAGAGGCTCAGAAATGGTGGTGGGCTCGCTCTGCGAGAACATTGAGAAAAGCACCCAGAACTTTCCTCTAAAGGAAGCTGCTGCCAGCCTCCGCTCTCGGCTCTGGAGAGAGGGAGTCAGTGATACAGAAGCCAGTGGGGGTCCCCCGGGGCCACCCCAGTGCGGGGATGGGCTCTCCAAAGAGCCCAGGGATCCAAGCCGTCCGACCCCCTCTGCCTCCCGAGGCAGCCTCGGCCTCCTTCCTGCACTGCCCCTCGGGGGGCCGGATTCCTGACAGGAGACAGGGGAACGGGCATCTGTTCGGGTTTCCAGGGACTGTGTGGGCAGAGGGCCGGGGCAGCCTGGGTGGAAGATGTCCTGACCCATGCCCCTGTGAACCCCCAAGTTAAGAGAGACCCTAGGGAGAACCCCAGACTCCATAGGCCCTGGGCTCTCTAAGTGCCAGCTGGAGAGAGCCCGTCTTGGCCAAATTCCTAAAGTGGCCTTGGACAGGCTGTCCAGTGAGGGCGGGGGTGACAGTCCTGGGAGGAGCCAGGACCCAGGAGTCGCGACTTTCAGGCCACTGCCAGGCCCCAGGGATGCTCCAGGCATCAGCTCTCACAGACTCCAGTGCTAAAATGGAACATCTGAGCAGCTCGGGCTCTGGGGCTGTGGGAAGAGAGGGATCCGGAGCTGGGAGAGGCGGAGAGAAGACAAAGCCGGAGCTGGAGGGGGGCCCACAGAGAGGCAAAGAGGGGCAGGGGTGCGCCACCGAGCAGGGCAGACACGCACGTGCACTGTGCGGAGACAAAGGGCAGAGAGCCCGAGATGCAGGACACAGCCCAAAGGCTGCGTGCTGTCCTCTGAGCCCCCTCTCCCAGCAAGCGCTTGGACCAAGAAGCTCTGCAGCCCACCCCCCTGCTTGACTGGGTCCCTTCCTCCTCTTCCAGGCCGAGGCTCCCTGGAGGTTAAGCTCGCAGACCAGCCTCTGCATCCGTCGGCTGTGTGATGTTGAGCAAGTTACTCAACCTTTCTGTGCCTCAGGGTCCTCCGCTGCAGAATGGGGATAATAATAGCACTAACCTCACGAGGTTGTTTGCAGGTTGAAGCAAGTCTTCTGTGTGAGTCCCTCCCAGCGGGGACTGGCCTGTGGACGCCTGGGCACAAGGTTGCTGGCTTTATTCCCCTTTTTCTCTCCTCTGTCTTTGTCGGCGTCACCCTCCTCCCCCTTCGCCCCCTCCTCCTCCTCTCCATCCCTGGTCTGTGGGGACGGGGCCGCACAGGCCGGCAGGGCCGCGTTTTGTGGGAACAGTGATCACGGAAGGGAAGCTCTTGGCTGGTCGCCACCAGCCCCCCAGCTGCAGCTGCTCTGGGAGGGCACTTCCCCGGAGGTGGGACGTGTGAGGTGGGGAAGGGGCTTCTTCCTCCCTCTGAAGCCCCGCAGCCTGCAGGTCCCTGAGCTGCTCAACAGCCTCGTGGGGGAAGAGCCTCCCCTGCGGGGAGGGAAGGGCCAGAGCAACCCCCACTGGCTGGCCTCCCCCCCACCCCCGTCAACTCCAGTCCCCTGATTTTCCCCAGTGGGACCTCCCTTCCCTGCTCACCTCCTCCAGGCAGCCCTCAGGGACTAGACATGGACCTTGGCACCCCTGTAGGGTGCTTCTGAGGTCACAAGTCCTCCCAGACTCGAGTCAGGTCTCCCGTGTATCCATTTAGGTGTTAGAAACATGCTTTGGCGGCCTCTATCCCGTATCCCCGTGGCCTCCCATTCGCGGGCGTCGGGAAGTCCTTCTTGCTGTCTGCCCTCCCACTTCCCACCTGGATCTGAAGGGGTTACTCAGCTCCAGGCCTGCCCACGGCGGATCCCAGCTGCCTGGGCCTGTGGTCAGAGCTAATGTAGGCAAGAGTCAGAGGACGAGAGGGGGTAAAGTTATTAGCGTCTTCATCATCTTCGTCTTTGAGGGGTATCGATTGTCGGGTCTCCAGGCTCATTTGGTTATAAGGGGGCTCACGGGGGTGTTGGGAGGGGCTCACCGAGCCTCCACCCCTATCCTTGAGGGGGAGCTGGGCGGCGCCTTCTCAGAGGGAGACGTGGAGAGACACAGTGTGGGACCCAAAGGCTGCGGGGAGGAGAGGGCCCAGGGGGGTTTGAGCTTCCAGCCTGGCGAGGGGCCGACTGGGGGGGGGGGTGCGGGCTGGGTTTCAGTTCACCGCACTTTGCTTTAAAGTGTGTGTGCGGCTGTGACACGGAGCGAGGGGGAGAGAGAGAGAGAAGGAGGGAGAGAGAGGGAGAGAGGAAGAAAAGGAGGGAGGGGGAGGGAGGGGAGGGCCCAGGTGAAATGGAGAGATTCAAGATGGCAGCCCAAAAGCGAGAAGGCAGGGCTCCCTCCTCCTGAGTCTCAAGTTCAAGTCCAGGCCACTCAAGGTCCCATCACGAAGGCAGAGCCTCTTTCACCAACGCGGACGTTCTGAGACACGTCACCTGCCCCTGTCGGCAGCCTCCCTTGTCCTGGGAAGCGCACGGTCCCGGTGGGCGCTGTGGGTGCTGGGTGCCGGGTGATGCCACACAGGAGATGCCATCCTCGCGTTGTCACTTCTCCCCAGTGTGTCTGCTTTTGTGTTTGCACGTGACAGTCTCTGTGAGGAGGTCTGTGAGAGCCTGGCTCTCTGTGCAGATTCCTGTTCCCAAGGTGAAATCAGAAAGGGGAAGGGAATCGGGGGTGTGGCTGTCCACCTTGTCCCCGGGGGGCCCCTCTTCCACCTGCAGGGGTGGGGCTGGCGCTCCGGTTGCATCCGAGGGGCGAGGGCCTCCGCGAGGGGGCGCGGGCTGTGGGGGTGCTGGGAGTGGTATGACATACTCTCCCTCCCTCCCTGCTCAGGGTTCCTTCCTTCCTCTCTGCTCTCTGCCTTCAGAAGCACAGAGGAGGGGTAGGGGTGGCTTCTTGGGCAGGGGGTCAGACTCATTCCTTTTGCCCCAGAGGAGCTGGCTTCCCCTCTGCTGGGCTGGGAGAGGAGGTAATTAATGACGGGGAGGCCAGGAGGGGAGAGCATTCAGGGCTAATGTTGGTATTAATCAGGAGCTGGTCCCCAGTGAGGGATAGGATTCATATGGGGCAGTGTGTGTGTGTGTGTGTGTGTGTGTGTGTGTGTGTTTGTGTTTGCACACACATGCATTCGTACTGGGGAGTGAGGGGCTGTGGGGGACCAGGGGCTCCCGACTCATCCCGTCAGCCTGCCCCCTCTCCCCGCTTACCCTTGTTTTGCTGGAAGTCCCTCCTGCTGTCTGTCCTCCAACCTCCTGCTGCCAGGCTGAAGGATGGCCCCGATCCCTCCCCAAGCCCTCGCGGGCCCTGACTGCAGGCCTGTGCATTAGGTGATTCCCGAGGCTGCCGGCCCTGCTAATTGCCTCCCATACTCCTCTCATCACCAGGCCCCCCCACAGACTCCATTAGCCCCCCCTCTCTCCCCTGATAGCCCCTAAATCAGCCCCAATTATTCACAGGAGGGGGTCTGGGCTGAGCTGTGATTACAGTGGAGGGCTGAGGGATGGGAAGCAGAGGGCAGGGCTGGGGGGGCGGGGGGGGGGCTGTGGGCAGATTCAGGCCAGGACCACCGGGGGCAGGGAGGGGATGCCCGGCTGGAAGGCAGGCAGTTGGGGCTATGGTTCCTTTTCCAGGGTCCCCCATCCACACCCGGAGACCCCGGAGGGCGAGGGAGGGGGCAGGTGGGCCCCCTGACTGGGACCATGCTGGCCAGGGTCTCGGAATCACTGCCAGGCACCTGGACAGGCTCGGTGAGCAGCAAGGAGGCTCTGTCCCTTGAGGCTCCCCCTGCCGGCTCCCCTGCCCTACCCAGGCTGCGCGCCTCCCCCCCCCCCCCCCACCAACAGTGGGCTGCAGGGGGGCGGAGGCCACTCCCTCCCTCGTCTGTAGGGCCTGACATGCAGGGGCGTGCGGGCGTCAGGCCTGAGGGGGGCGCTGTGTGCTCAGGACGCCAGCCGGAGGCTCAGCTGGTGCCCGCTCTCTCGGCCCTCCCCAATGCCTCTAAGGCGGCCCCCTCTGGGAACCACCGCCCCCCCCCCGCAGCCTTCCCATCCTGGAGGGAAGAGGCACCCACACGCTAACCCCCGGCTGGGCTCCCCGGGTTCTGAGCCACCACCGCCGTCCCCCGGGGTCAGTGCAGTGGCCTCGTCCCACTGCCCCTGCTTCACCGTGCTCCCTACAGCCACGTCAGCCCACAACTGTCCCGTTAAAGCCTGAGCTGGATCATGACCCTCCTCTGCTCAGAATCCCCTGCGGCCCCCCCCTCGCAGAACAAACCCCCACAGCCCACAAGGCCCCCGCGGGGTCTGGCTCATCCACGGCCAACACCCGCTCCTTGCAGGTTTCGGGCTGGTCTCTGAACGTGGCCTGTGCTCTGGCCTCGGGGTCTTGTACTCGCTCTTCCTGGCCTGCTCCCTCCTTCAGGACTTCATCTGGAGGTCACCTTTCCAGTGAGGCCTTCCCTGGCCTCCTTTCCCAAATCGCACCCCCCCCCCCCCCAGCACTCCCCTTCCCCTCCCGCATTATTTCCCTCTATTGGCGTCTGATGGCACCTATCATGGTAAGTGTCCGGATTTCTCTGATTTCGTGTTCATCGTCTCCCCTGCAGCACCGCTACCGGGTGCGAGCTTCCCTCTCGACCTCCGTGTTTAGATCTTTGCCTATTCTGTTCACAGAATAGCCCCAGTGCCTGCACACACAGGTGCTCAACGGATCTTTATTGCACCAACGAACGAACGAGTAACTATTTCCTCAACTAGCATGTGAGGTTTTGAGATCAAGGAACTTTTATTTCTTACCCAAATAAGTGATCAAATACAAAGGTCTTCGGGGAGAACCTGGTTATCGGTAGGTTTTTTTCAACAAAAGTAGCTGCCGCCATCATCATAGTCATAGTCGCTTCCTCTGTATCCTGGGCACAAAACACGTGATTGCGGAACAAAAGAATGAATGAGCTGGGGCGCCTGGCTGGCTCCCTTGCGTGGAGCATACGACCCTTGATCTCCAAGTTCAAGCCCCATGTTTGGTGGAGAGCCTCCCTTAAAAAAAAATCAGGGTCCCTGGGTGGCTCAGCTGGTTAAGCGTCTGACTCTTGATTTCGGCCCAGGTCGTGATATCATGGTGCGCGGAATCGAGCCCCTGGTCTGGCTCTGCGCTGACAGCATGGAATCTGCTTGGGATTCTTTCTTTCCCTCTCTTTCTGCCTCTTCCCCGCTGGCTCTCGGTCCCTAAATAAATAAATAGATAGATAAATAAATAAATAAATAAATAAGCTTTTTTAAAAAAAGTCAGCGTTTGGGGTACCTGGGTGGCTCAGTTGGTTAAGCATCCAATTCTTGATTTCTGCTCAAGTCATGATCTTGGGGTTTATGAGATCAAGCCGCACATTGAGCCCCTTGTCAGGCTCTGCACCCACAACATGGAACCGGCTTGGGATTCTCTCTCCCCCCCCCCCCCCCCGCCCCTCCTCTGCTCACTCTCTCTCAAAATAAATAATCATTTTTAAACAAAGGAAAAACAAAAACGAATAAGGACCTTGGACCTCCTGTTCCCTCTTGGGGGCATCCTTCCAGCCACAGGGCTGGCCCAGAAGGCCGAGCTGGGGTCCAGGGGGCTGGAGGAGCCTTCCGCAGGGTGGCTTACCACCGCTGGGACGTTTAAGGGGCACGCACTTCCTGCCAGGCTCTGAGTCACTAAGGCAATTTCAGCCAATCCCCAGTCCTGAAAGCACTCAGTCTAGGCGAGGCAAGTTTAACTTTCTTATGCAGGAGTGGGGAGGGAGAGACAGAGGTTGGACAGGGTCCCAGAGAAAGGGCCAGCGTCGTGCTGAACCTGACCGTGGAGGGAGCCGAGCACGTGCACAGGTGAGGGAGGGAGAGCGCAGGTCCCCCCACTGGTCCCTAGAGGGCGCTGCATCGGAAGTCTTTCGAGGCCTCTCTGGCCTCGGACATGCTGCAACTCGAAGGTCCTGGGCCTCCGGACCCTGGAGCCGTGCGCTGGTTTCTGCTGCCCCCTGCTGGAAACTTTTGGTCTTCCACCCGCGAACGCGTCCGGCCCTTCCGTTCCTCGGGCAGCACCTGCCCACCCCTCCCCACTGCAAACCTCCGGGAGCGTCACATTGAGCACTTGCTAGGCTCCCTCAGATGCGAGTCTCTCGGGTAGAAAATATTCTCAAGACATATTTTTGACAGAGGACTTGAAACCAGAATACACAAAGGATTCATCACTGTGAAACCCCACAATCCCACCCAAAGTGGGGGGGGGGGGTTGGTGCAAGCTTGGCACGGGGCGCCTGGCTACAAGGATAGATGAGAACATGTTCGCACAAGACTTGTACACACGCGTTCAGAGCACCTTTACTCGCAGTAGCTCAAAACTGGAAAAGCAAACGAGCCTGTCCCATCAACTGGGATGTGAAGATAAAGATAATCGTGGTACGTCCACACAGTGCGATGCCACTTAGTGGAAGGGGCAACGAACTATTGAAAAGCCTCCTGGTGAGTGGAGGAAGCCAGACATAAGCGCCTCAGTGTGGCGTGAGTCCGTGTACACGACCTTCGAGAACAAACAATTGCACAGTAACAGAAATCAGACGGGAGATGGCATAGAGCTGGGGTCGGGGTGGGGCATTGTCTGCAAGAGTCCACGGGAAGTTTTGGGGGAGACAAAATGTTTTAAAAAACTATTCTTCAACGTTTTTTATTTATTTTTGGGACAGAGAGAAACAGAGCATGAACGGGGGAGGGGCAGAGAGAGAGGGAGACACAGCATCGGAAACAGGCTCCAGGCTCCGAGCCATCAGCCCAGAGCCTGACGCGGGGCTCGAACTCACGGACCGCGAGATCGTGACCTGGCTGAAGTCGGACGCTTAACCGACTGCGCCACCCAGGCGCCCCTAAAAAACTATTCTGATTGGGGCACCTGGCCGGGTGGAGCATGCAACTCTCGATCTCCGGGTGGTGAGTTCAAGCCCCACCTTGCGTGTAGAGATTACTTAAAAAAAAAATTATTTTGAGGGGCGCCTGGGGGACTCAGTTGGTTAAGCATCCACTTCAGCCCAGGTCATGATCTCACGGTTCATGGGTTCGAGCCCCGCATCCAGCTCTGTGCTGACAGCTCAGAGCCTGGAGCCCGCTTGGGATTCTGGGTCTCCTTCTCTCTCTGCTCCTCCCCCCTCAAAAATAAACATTAAAACATTAAAAATAAATAAAAATTAAAAAATACTTTGATTGGAGAGGTGGTCACACAGGTTAACCACATTTGTCAAAATTCATCGGACCACGACCTCACACCAGTGAATAAGCCTGACACCAAAGGACAGACAGTGTGTGCGGTCCACTTACATGACGGCCCGGAGTGGTCACATCCACAGCCACGGAAAGTGGAAGAGCGGTAACCAGGGACGGGGGGGGGGCGGGCGTTGGGGACAGAGTCTGAGTTTGGAGTGATGAGAACCTTATGGAGACGGATGGTGGCTGCACGATATGCATGAGCTTATGCCACCGAAATGTACGCTTTGAAATGGTTAAAATGGTAAGTTTTGTTATGTAGATTTCTCCATAATTAAAAAAGAATCTTAAAAAGCATCATCGAACTGTACGCTTTTGAGTGGGTCCATTTTTTTTTTTTAATTGTACGTCAGCTATACCCCAATAGAGCTGATTTTTAAAACTCTCCGAGGAGGGGTGTTCCTGCCTCGCTCGCCCTGAGCCATCTGGGCTCTTTCTGTGGCTGGCGGTGGTTTAGCCCGGATGCCGCGCAGCCGGCGGGGCCCAGAGCGCGGTTCAAATCCTGCTGCCGCCACGACTGCACCCTGAGGCGCGGGCAGCTGTCTCATCCTGTAAGTGAAACCGACCTCGAGCTAGGGATTCGATGGCGCAGTACACCCAAAGGGCTAGCGAGGAGGAAAGCAAACCGTAGTTGTCACAAAAACGGTCTGTGTGGGTTCAGAGACGCCCGCGGTCCGGGGCCCTAAGAAGGGTGGGGTGCGGGTGCGCGCTGCAGCCGCCAGGTGGCGCCCGGCACCGGGCGGGCTCCGCGCTGGGGCGGCGGCTGGGCCGGGGGTCGCCGCGGCCCGGGTGGCTCGGGCGGAAGCGGAGGAGGGGACAGTGGGCTGCGGCCGGGCTCGGGTCCCGAGGTCGCCGGGCCGCCCAGGGAAGCTGCCCGCCGCAGACGGGCTCTTTGGCCCCCTGCACAGCCCCACTTTGCAGACTGGAAGGCTGGGGCGCGGGAGGCGGAGCACGCCGGGGCCCTGCGGCAGCTGGGGAGGGCGGGGGTCCCCACCCTGCCCGCTCCAGGCTAAGCTGCCACCCCGACCCCGCTCCCTCCGGCTCCCTCCGCCCGCCTGCCCCTCTCCTGGAGTTCCCAGCCCCCTCCCCCGGCTCGCCCCCCCCCGCCCCCCCGCCAGCGCCCCTCAGCCCCCCAGCCCCCGCAGCGTCCTCTTCCCCGGCACCTCCCTCTCCTGGCGCCCGCAGCCTCCCTAGCCCGCTCCCCCCACCTCCCCCGCGCCCCCTCAACACTTCCTGCCCCTCGGGGGCCCGGGGGCCCGCCCCCTTCCTGCCCCGCCCCGCCCCGCGGGCCGCACGCCCCGCCTCCCCGCCGGCCCGCCGGCCCCTTCTGGCCGCCCGGCGGTCCCCACCCCAGGCCGGCGACAGCCCGGGTCCGACGCAGGTGAGTGACTGCGCGCCCCCACCCGCTCCGCGACCTCCCCTACCCCGGGGAAGGACTGCGGGTGCCCCTGCGCGAGGGTGGGGGCGGCGGAGGGGGCGAGGGCACTGGGGTCGCCCTCCCCGGGGGACTGCACGTAAGTGACCTGCAGCGACGTGTGGGGCCGGGCGCTCTCCCCAACCCGTGGCCCCCTCGGGGCTGGACGGAGAATGGGGTGCCGGCTCCTCTTCTTGGCCGAGGGGAGCCCCCAGATCTGGGAGTCCAGGCTGCTGGGGTTCTAGTTCACTCTGCCCCCTCCCGGCTGTGGGCCCTCTGTGCCTCAGTTTCTCGTGTCTAAGCGGGGAACCATAAGACACGGCGCCTACCACGGTTGTTGGGAGGCTCAGAGGAACAAAAACATGTCTCCTGCTCCGCTGCCGCCTGGTCTGGGCCATTGTTGGTGCTGGCGCCTCCCGGGGAGGTTGGGGGGGTGAGGGGAGGGCCAGGTGTGCGGCTCACAGCTTTGCCGGTTTTGAGCACAGAAGGTTGGCCAAAGGCCTCCAGCGTCTAGATGGTCAGAAAAGCCTGGCCTGGCAGATGATTTGGGGTAGCAGGCTGGGGAGGGGGCGGGGGTGGTCGGGCCCAGACAGGGGGACCCCCAGCGAGGCCAGCTGGCGGCCCCACCCCGTCTCCTGCCTCCCACCGGATTCTCACTCTCCTGTCCTGACCTTTTATGAGTGGCCTCTCCCGGGGCTGCTGCGCTGTGACCCTAGTCCCCAGGGATGGGAACAGCCTGTACTGGCCCGGAGGTTCCCAGGCTCAGCCAGACCTCCTCCCCAGGCGGGATTGGGCAAGGGGTCAGCTGTCACCCCTGGCCTCAGCGGGGGCTGGGCAGGGGAGCGGTGTGCACAGGGAGCTGTTTTCTGAACACCACGCCAGCCCAATGCGTGACGGAGTGCCTGCGCGTGTGCACGTGTGAACCAAGGGTGGGGGCCGCCGTCCTGTCTCCTGTCATCTGTCCCCTGCTGCTCCTCTCCCAGTCCCGAGGCCTCCTGAAGTCTATGGCGCACTCACCAGTGCAGCGAGGGCTGGCCACCTGGGAGCTGGGTGGGAGGCCAGGCCGGCCTCTCTGTCCCCCGCTCTTCACCGGGAGGTGAAACCCAGCACTGGCATCGGTGCCTTCACTCCTGCCTGACCCCGCTCCCTATCAGACTTTCCCAGAAGAGGAAACTTGACTCTCCAGGCAGTCCACGAATCGAATGGGTCGGAAACCTGGATAGAGATAGAGGTCACTGGGCTGCTGTCTGCCTCCCTACCGCTGCCACCACAGCAGCTGCTGGGGAGGGGTGCTGGGGAGGGTGCTGGGGAGGGGTGCTGGGGAGGGTGCTGGGGAGGGTGCTGGGGAGGGGTGCTGGGGCCGGGCTGCTCCTCCACCACTGTGCTCCCCAGCCTCTCCTCTGAGTGGCCTCGGAAGCACTGAGTAAGAGTCTCCCTGGAGGCAGGAGGGGCTGGCCATCGGCTCGGGGAGGGTGTCCCCACCACTCCTGGCTCATAATCGGGCAGGGAGAAGCCAGCAGGAGGAAGGGGAGACAGGGAAGGAGAGACAAAGACAAAAACAGAGCTAGGAGGAGACAAAAATACGGAAACAGAGGCAAAGGCAGAGGCTTCTGCACACGAGAGCCAGAGGAGAGAAAGGGCAGACTTAGGGAAACGGAGAACGCACCTAGAGAAGGAGCAGGAAGGGGGTGGAGACAGGAGGAGAAGCAGGGTCAGAAGACCAAAGAGAAATCATGGGGGAGGCGGTAAAGGGGCAGCACAGGCTTCAGGGTTTGATTGACCTGGTCCAGGCCCCTGCTCTGCCGTCGCTTGGCTGTGTGACCGGGGGCAAGTTACTTAACTTCTCTGGGATGTTTCTTTATCTGTAAAATGGGAAGCATAATAGCACCTGCGTTTTGGGACTGCCGGGAGAATGGAGAGAGGTCGTCTAGCCCAGAGCGCACATTTAATCTGGGCTGGTGCAGATTACAGCCCCCACGCGTGCAGGTGGAGGTGTCCAGAGAGAAATGGCGTGTAGGGAGCTCTGGGACATGGGGCCTCCTGGGTCCCCTCTCCCACCTCTGCCCCATCCCCACATGAGGCATGGGGGGCGCCCAGTCCCTCTGTTTCAGAGGGGGTGTGCGGATGGACAGTGAGGGGCATTGTCCCGGGATCCCGAGGCCCTTGGTACGAGGTTAGGGTCCAGCCGTGTGGGCACACCCTCTGCTCTCCAGGCGACTCAGTGCCCCGCACGACTGTGCACTCGTCCCTTAGGACCTCAGAGGCCGGCGGTCAGGAGGGCAGGTCCGGAGCCGCCTTCCCCTCTGTAAGGGTGGAGGCTCCTTCTGGACCCCAGTTTCCGGCATCCTGCCGATCCTGGGTTTCGAGGGCCCTGGAAGGGGGGACCAGTTCTTCTGGCCGGTGAGCCGGGTTGAAGCCGCAGCCTCTGAACACCTCTCCCTCAGCCCCCGAGCCCCACAGAGTCAGGTCAGGGCTTGCTGGAGTCAGAAGGGGGCTCGGGCTTTATCGGGCCATCCCCTCCGTCAGGTGCGGAAAAGCGCCCTGACCCCACGGAGCTCCATTCCAGCGGGGAAGACCGACCTTCATAAGAACAGAAGGAGTGGGGCATGGGGGCTGTGAGGGTACATCGGGGCAGCCTGACC
Source organism: Herpailurus yagouaroundi (assembly GCF_014898765.1). Classification (NCBI taxonomy): domain Eukaryota; kingdom Metazoa; phylum Chordata; class Mammalia; order Carnivora; family Felidae; genus Herpailurus; species Herpailurus yagouaroundi. The sequence continues at coordinate 3,224,928 of NW_024412438.1, read as the reverse complement.
ACTAACAGCCCCGGAGGAATAAGACTGAGGGTGCCCCAGCCTGGTGGGGCAGCCAGAGCACAGACCCGCAGCCCCAACGCTGATCCCTGATGGGTCCGCCAGACCTGAAGGTTTCCAGGGGCTGCGAACTCCTGGGATGGCCTGGCTTAGTCCCACATGCCCCCGGAGGAGGGACACGGTGCCGAGCCCTCGGCTGGGGTCTGGGGAGTGCTGGTCCGTGTCCGTGTGGAGCTGGCCTCCGGCAAGAGCAGCCCAGGGCTCCTCTGGGCCGGGGGGGTCTGTGGTGGCTGGGCTGAGGGCCTGCAGGAGGGCCCGAGGGCTGGAGGAGTGTATGAAGCCTGCAGCCACTGAGGGGGCATCCTGGGAGAGGCTGTGAGGATGGGCCCCTGGCGGGCCTGGCTCCTGGTGCCCTTTCGTGTGGTGTGGGGAGCCACAGAAGTCTCTGGAGAGGGGCAGTGGCCGGAGCAGGGCTGTGCTTTCTGAGGGTGTCTGGCGGTGGCAGTGAGCGGGTGGGCCGGTGCTTTGTTCTTTGAAGCAGATCCTAATTCCCTTGTTGCCTCTGATGCCCGAGACCCCCCACGTCCGCCTGTGGCTGCAGAGCGTGGCCGCCGGCACCCACGGGTGGTGGCAGGGGCCCGGACCGCACTGGCGCCGGCCTCCGGCAGGCACGCGATGCCTGCTTGGTGATTCAGAATCCCTGCAGTTTCCCTATTTCCTGATGAGTAAACAGGTCGGGCTGAGGACCCTCTAGCTTCTGTTTCCTGAGCCACAGAGAACGCCAGGCCGGCCCCTCACCCCTGCCCCCTTCCCGCCCAGCCTCTGGCTCGCACACAGGCTTCCTGTCCCTCCATCCGGCAGACATTCCTGGCTGCAAAAGGCCTGGCTGGGTGCGGGAGGGGCTGGGCGCTCGCGTGTGCAGGCGTGTGCACGTGCGCGGACGTGGAGAGAGCGGCCCAGGCTGCTGGAGCTGGGTCAGGGTGCGTCCCTGCGTGGAGAGGGAGGGAGGAGTCTTCCCACTGGGGTCTAGCTGCCGAGTGGGGAGGACTGAGTGACCCTGTCTCCATGGCAAAGACAGATCTGGAAACGGCACAGAGAGAGAGAGAGACGGGGAAGGAGACAGACAGACAAGGGAGACACAGGGCAAGGCAGCCCCGGGCACAAGCTAAGACACTCGGCCCGGTGAGCCGAGTGCGGCCGGAGTTCCCCTCCCGCGCCACACCTGAGGATGGATTCCCTAGTGCAGTCAACACACCGCACGACTGTGCTGTACCCGACAGCCTTGATATAGGAAAGGAAGGAGAGAGACAGAAAGACACAGACCAAGAAACTGATGGAGGAAGAAAAAAAAAAAAGGCAGAAAGCAAAGAGTTTTTGATGAGGAACAAGACAGAAACAAAAAGAGGCAGAGAGCCTAGAACGTGGGGGATTCTGTTTCTGCACCAGCGCAGGTCCTCTGAGCTGCTTCTGGTCTGAGGCTCTGTTCCGGGGCGGTCACGGGAACTGGCAGTCCCAGCCCTCACAGCACCCTGTGAGATGCGGGGGTTATTCTCCCATTTTACAGAGGGGGAAATGGAGGCTGGAGGCCCACGGGGCTCGAGGGATGTGCTCGGAAGTGACAACTTGTAAGCCCTAGAAGCTTTGGATTCCAAGATGAGAGGGAGGACAGAGAGCCGGAGAGGAGAGGAGGGGCCACCGGGACCCAGCAAGGCGCTGGAGGTGGTGCTCAGGCTGGGGGCTGGGGGGAAGCAGAACCCAAGCGGTCCAACTCATCCGCCGCCTTTGGCTTCAAGACATACCTGGCGGGCAGCCCGTGGTTCTGAGGGATCAGGTTTTGTGGGGGGTCTGGCCCCTCCCCACCCCCACTTCCCTTCTCTGTGCCAGCAGCTAAGGCCCCCTTCCCCGATCAGCCTGGGGGTTTTTCAGTTCCGAGCAAAAAAAAAAAAAAAACCAAAAAGAACGAAAAACAAGAAACAGCTTTTCTTGGAATTAATGCTCAAAGGGCCAAGGGCGCCAAGGGCAGTGGGGACAGGGATGGGCTCAGGAGACCCGGGACCCCAGCCGCCATCCTGGTGACCGCGAACGTAACTCCTGTATTAATCCTGGGGACAGCCCTACAAAGGGAAGTGCTATCATCCCCATTTTACAGACCAGGGAACTGAGACCTGGCGTTCATCGCCCAGCTCAGAGGGTGTCCTTCGCTGCTCCACCTCCTGGAGAAGAGCCCTGAGGAAGCCCTCTTGCTCTCTGCCTCCTACAGAAACGGATCACCTCCTGCCCACTGGGAGCGCGGACCCAGAGTCATTTCCCTCCTGCTAAGGGGGCCGGGGCACCAGGAGGGCAGGGCTCCCCACCAGAGGGAACCCGGCTGCGGCTGGGGGCTCGGGGCCTCGGGGGCCGGGGCCTGGCCGGGGGCCCAGCTGCCTTGCATCTCGAGGTGGAGGAGAGGAGACTGACTGTAAACGCATCCCGGTTCCCACGCCTCTGGTCTGTCCCTGTGGCAGCTCCCCGTTCCGCCTCCCCCCCCCCCCCGCCCCCTCCCGGCTCCCCCTCTGCATAACTGAGGCTGTTACACAGAGATGCAAAGCCCCTGGGATTCCCGGGTGGGCCGGATTGATGGGAAGCGTGGTTGGGGTGGGGAGGCTGCCGCACTCTGGGTCTTTGCTGCTGCTGGCTGTGTGGCCCCGGGTGGGGGACTTACCCGCCCTGTGTCCTCACCTGTAGAGGGGGTACTGCACCCACCACCGTGGATTTCATACGCAGCTCCCTGCCTTTCTCCACGCAGTAGATGATGCCTTCTTGTGAGGGCAGGTGGGGGCCTACAGGGAGGGGGAATGGGGCGCCCTCAGGGACCGCAGTGTGGGCCCCGGGGCAGGACAGGGCCGGACGGGAGTCAGAGCTGTCTGGTTCAAACCCCCGAGAGGGGAGTGTGTGCAGGCACATGGGCCCCGATGCTGGTGGGCCTGGGGGTGTTAGGGAAGGACAGGCCAGGGCCTCAATTCCCCCAGCCCCTTGGGGACAAAGTCTCAGATGGAAACAAGCTGGGGGACCAGGCTGGGGCTCTGGGCTCCTGGTCAGGCCTGTGTTCCTTCCCTCCTCAGGGGCTGAGGTCCCTCAGGCCAACCGCTTCTCCTCCCTCCCGGGATCCCCCACCCTCCCTCCCTGCGGACCACCCACTGGTGGTGGACCCACCCGGGCTCCAGTCCCACTGCTGACCAGCTGGGGCCTCCCCTGCATTCCGGGAACGGAGGCCCTCTGGGAAAACAATCTCCCCCACCCCTGCAGCCAGCTAATCTCTGGTTGTCAGGGCCCAGCCCTCCTCATGCCCCCCTGCCCACCTCCTGAAGCCCTCAGGTGAACCATTTCCTCTAGAAGTTGGTCTGGGAGGCAGTGACTGTCCACAGGGCTCTGACCTGTCTCCACGGGGTAGGTCCCACTGCAGCCTTGAGCTCTGGCGACAGATCCAGGAGGGGGGGGGGTCCCTGTGGGGCTGGATGTGAGGCTCACCCAGGGGTCAGGGTGACGACCTGAATCCATTCAGACTGAGCCCCAGTGAGGACAGCGAGGGTCCACGGAGAGGTCAGCGTGGAGAAGACCTTGGGGTGGAGAGGGGGTATGTGTGAGGGCTCGGGGCCCTGCCAAGGGAGGGCCAGGCAGGGAGGGGTCAACTGGGTGCTGACGGGGATGGCCCTGGAGGTGGGCCCCACACCTGGGAAGGTGGCCGGTGCAGGGCAGGGTGGAGGGGATAGTTTGGGGGTGGCGGGAGAAGGGACGATGTGGGGGGTGCCCTGGGACAGACCGGTGACCCCGTCTGAAGGACACTTCCGACTGGCCAGGCTCTCTGAGGACAGGCTGTTTCGTCTGAAGCCCTTCAGAGGGGGACCACGGTGCTCAGCTCAGAGACAACCTAACAGAAAGAGGCTTCTGGCCCTGCCCCCTGCACCCCACCTTCTGAATTCAGGGTGTCGGGAAGAGGGAGCCCATGACCCTGCTCTCCTCCCCCACATCACACATTCTAGCCAGGCTCTATTTCCTGTTTTCAGGCTCCGTATCCTGAGCGCTGGGATCCCCCAGGACGCTCCCTGGCGCCCCCCAGGCCCCTGGGCCCAGGGCCTAGCCGCCCTGCCCCTTGGCTCAGCTGAGCTTCTCAGGCTGCAGGAGGCCATAGAGGCCTGGTGAGTTACTGGAGGACCGAGGTTGGTTGGGGGAGCACAGAGAAGGCTAGGGGTGGACACGTGCCCCAGGGGAGCGGTGACAGGGACACCAGCCAGAGGACCAAAGGGAGGAAAGCCCGTGGGCCGGGGGGGGGGGGGGGGGGGGCAAGAGACAGCAGGAGGCATTTTGGGGCCGAAGCAGAGGGCAGCATGGGGTTAAGTCAGGGAGCACCTCTCTCAGACCTGGAGGGCTGGAGCGCTGCCGCCGCCGCCGGGGACCCTGGGAGCGTGTGGGTGGGGGGCATGGGGTGGGGCCAGGCAGCAGGCATTCCAGAGATACTCAGGGGGGGCCAGGGGCCAGCAACCACGGCCTTTCTCTCTTCTCGGGAAAATTATAAGCAGATGTGGGCGCCTCGGGGAGGCAGAGAGCAAGGAGCCAGGACAAGTTGTAGGAACACTGAACCCAGAATCTGAAACAGGCTGCGGGGGTGGCCTCTCAGGAGCCCAGCCCCTCCTGAGCTCAGGAGCCACAACAGACCCTGCTGAGGTCCTGACCTGCTTCCCACCCACTGGGCGAGGCCGGGTTGGAGGGGGCGGAGAGGAGCTGTTTCCAGATGGCCGATGGGGTGGCCAGAGGGAGGTGGGGGCTGCTTCTGTCCGAGGCCGGGTTGGGGACGTCCTCGGGCAGTAGTCCCCGGAGCTGGGTACGGAGGTGCCCTGGCCAGGGTTTAACAGGTGCCTCTGGCGGGTGCGGATGAGGCTGCCCCTGGTCTGCGGTGTTGGCCCATGTCCCCCATGGAAGTAATTCCCCGAGCCTGATTTCTAGCTCCTGATGTGTCGTCTGTGAGCGGGGAGCTGGGCAGAGACGCGCACCGTTGGCTCCCGCGAGCCCAGGCGAGCAGGTGCCCGCACGCCCGTGGTCAGGAGGGGCCTCCTTCAGGGCCACCCGGTCCCGCCCCAGCCCCGCGCCTCCTGTGGCCGCTCTCCACCTGCACACATGCGGGCCGGGAAGCCCCCCACTTGAGGCGGCCGGCCGACTCCCTTCCGGAACCTTGGCTGTTGGAAAGTCCTTCCTCCAGCTGAGCCCAGGTGGGCCTCCCCCCTGACTTCCCCGCTGGCCCCGGCCTCACACCTTGGTACCAAGGTCAGAGTGCCCTGGGCTGGGGCTCAGAGATACCAGGCAGGATCCCCGTCCCGGGAAGAGGCACTGGCTGGTGGTGTGTGAGTGAAGGGTGCTGGGAGGGAGGGGCAGGGGGGGGGGGGCACGGTCTGCAGGGAAGGAGGGGTGACGAGAAGAGAAGAGAAGGCAGGGGGACAAGAGGCAGCCGCCTCTGCAGACACGTGGTCCTCCGGGCTGTGGCTCTGCGCCGGTCCCCCGCTCTGCCCCTGGCCTCTGCGATGCCACCAGCTCTGCGTGCCCTCCTTCTCCTGGGCCTGGGCCTGCGGCTGGCTGGAGCCCTCAACCCCAGTGACCCCAACACCTGCAGCTTCTGGGAAAGGTGAGGGGTGCCTGCTCCCCGGGTCTCCTCCTCCTCTCCTTCCCAGCCTCCCTGTCCCTCTGCAGCCCTCCCCTCCCTCCTGGTTCTGCTCTCTGCTCCTCCAGGCCCCCCTGACTCCGGCTCTGACCCCGTCCTGTCCTTAACCACCCCCCCCCCCCCCCCCCGGCCCTCCTCCCCCTGTCCTGCAGCTTCACCACCACCACCAAGGAGTCTCACTCCCGCCCCTTCAGCCTGCTCCCCTCGGAGCCCTGCGACCGGCCCTGGGAGAGCCCCCACACCTGCCCCCGGCCCACGTGAGTGCCCACCCCACCCCGCACACCCTCATTCTCTCCTCGGAGACTCGGAGGCAGAGGCACTCAAGGCGTGGCTTGGGGAGGCTGGCGTGGGGTGCGCCGCGGGGTCGGGTGGGGGGCCTGGGGGGAACGCTCCTTCTGTGCTCCCCCGGGCCCAGAGCGGCGAGCGGTGCCCCTGCTGCCCCCGTGCCACGTGGTGGGCGGGGGCGGGGCGGGGCGGGGCGGGGCGGGGGACAGCCCGGCCGCAGCAGGGGGGCTGAGGGCCGCCTGCCTCGCGGTCTCCTAGGGTTGTCTACAGGACGGTGTACCGCCAGGTGGTGAAGACAGACCACCGGAAGCGACTCCAGTGCTGCCGGGGCTTCTATGAGAGCAGTGGGATCTGTGTCCGTGAGTCCTGGGGGGCCGTGGGGGGCCTCGTCCCCCCCTGCCGCCCCGGGTGTGTCCCCGGGACGGCAGCCGCCACTTGCTGCCTGTGTCTCCAGCTGACCCCGTGTGTCTCCCGCCCCTTCTCTCTGAGCCCCGGGGCAGCCTCTCTCTGTCACTGTGGGTCTGGGTCCATCGCTATCTCTTCTCATCCCTGTCTGTCTGTTGCCGTCTGTCTCTGACTTGTCACTGCCCAGTCTCTCCTGCACCCCCAAACTCCTGCCCCCCCCTCCGTCCTGCCTAACCCCCACCCAGCCCACCCCCTCTGCACAGCATCCATGTCTGGTCCCTACCTGAGGAGCCCCTGTGCCTTTTCCCAACAAGGTGCTTGGAGAATGTCACAGAGAGGGGCTGGGGAGCCTTGAGTCCTGGCCCCTGTCTTCTGCGTCTCAGAGGCAGAAAAATGCTAGTGCTTCTGGGGAGAGTCAGCCTGCCCCCCCCCCCCCGCCGCCCCGGGGCAGAAAAGGATGGGGGGGAGGAGTGTCACCCAGCAACACCCCCCCAAGAGGAGGATGGGCGGGTGGGGGCGGGGGAAGCACAACCCCCTCCCTTCGTCTCTGCCCCAGCGCTCTGTGACCAGGAGTGCGTCCATGGCCGCTGTGTGGCACCCAATCAGTGCGAGTGTGCGCAGAACTGGAGGGGTGACGACTGTTCCAGTGGTGAGTAGCCGGTGACCGCAGGTCCCAGGACCCCGGGCGGCGCCCTCCTTACCGCCCACGGGTGCTCACGCCCCGGGACAGTCACCCACAGGAGCCCCATAGCCACCACGGCCCTTTCGGGAGGGGGGGTGCTACAGGGCACGGGTGTGGGGGGCTGGGGGACAGAGCCCAGGGCTGAGTGGAGGCCAGGGAGGGGTGAGACCCCTGGTGACTCCCTTCTACCCTCCCCGCCCCCAGGGTGTGCCCCAGGAGTGTGGGGGCTGCAGTGTGACAAGCCCTGTCACTGTGGCAACGGCAGCTCCTGTGACCCCAAGAGTGGAGCGTGCTCCTGCCCCCCCGGCCTGCAGCCCCCACGCTGCCTGGAGCCCTGCTCCCCGGGCTACTATGGTCCCGCCTGCCAGTTCCACTGCCTGTGCCACGGAGCACCCTGTGACCCCCAGACGGGAGCCTGCTTCTGCCCCCCAGAGAGGACTGGGGCCAGGTGCATAATGGGGTCGCAGCCACAGGGCCCCACGAGCATACACAGGGATCCGAGGGGACTCAGGCTCCCAAACGGGATGGGATGCAGAGGCCAAGGTCCTCGGCCCAGCTCTGCCGCCTGCTAGCTGAGCGACCCTGAGCAGATCGACCCCTCATGGGCTTGTGCCTGTCTGTGAAGCGGGAACAGTGTCCTCCACCCGGGAGGCTTGCTGTGAAGACAGCCCAAGCCTGTGTGTGTGCGACCATGTTGCGAGGTGGGGCTGACACAGGGTCCCAGGCGGCCTGTCGGCCTGGCCTGTCGCAAGGAGGTGGAGGCAGAGTGGGGGGATGTGCACCAGGCGGAGGTCAAGAAGGGTCCGGCCTCACAGAGGAGCCAGGGAGGGGAGCCGTCCGGGCCGGAGCAGAGGTGCTGGGGGTGGGGGGAGTGCACAGGCTGTTCCCCTTCCCATCTGGCGGTGCTGGCTGTCCCCACCGCTTCTCTCCTCCTGGAAACCTTTGCTTTCTGACTCCTGCAGTCCCCAGCAGGGACCAGAGCCGGGAGCTCAGGACTTCCCCGGGGGGAAGAGGCGTGCAGGCGGCCAGCCCTGGGAGGCCCAGCCGGGGCGCGGGCTGCTTGTGTGCACACTGACCTCGACCGCTTTACCCAGCAGCTGTGAGATACCCTGTGTCCGGGGCACCGTCGGCTTCTTCTGCCCCAGCACCTATCCTTGCCACAACGGGGGCGTCTTCCAGGCCTCCCAGGGCTCCTGCAGCTGCCCACATGGGTGGATGGTAGGCCGGGGGGGGGGGGGTATGGGGGGGTTTGGGGCGGGGGGGGGGGTGGGTGCCCGGGAAGGGGGTGGGCTCTGGGGACCCTGCGGAGGTTTGAAGGGGGGGGGGGGTATGAAGGGGCCCTGTGCCCAGGGGGAGTGGCGGGCACCCAGGGCTCTGTCCACCTTCTGCCTCTCCAGGGCATCATCTGCTCCCTGCCCTGCCTGGAGGGCTTCCACGGACCCAACTGCTCCCAAGAGTGTCGCTGTCACAATGGTGGCCTCTGCGACCGCTTCACTGGGCAGTGTCGCTGCGCTCCGGGCTACACGGGGGATCGGTGAGTGGCTTCGGCGAGGGCGGGGGCCGGGCGGGGGTGGGCGCCGCCGGGGCTCATTCGGCCGGCGCCCAGGTGCCGTGAGGAGTGCCCCGTGGGCCGCTTCGGGCAGGACTGTGCGGAGACGTGCGACTGCGCGCCCGGCGCCCGCTGCTTCCCGGCCAACGGCGCGTGTCTGTGCGAACACGGCTTCACCGGGGACCGCTGCACCGAGCGCCTCTGCCCCGACGGCCGCTACGGCCTCAGCTGCCAGGAGCCGTGCACCTGCGACCCGGAGCACAGCCTCAGGTGCGCCGCGGGGCCCGCGCTCACGGGTGCCGAGGCTGGGGCAGGCCAAGCCCCAGGGCGGGACAGACGTCGCAGAAGGCAGAGGGAGGGGCCTCGGGGAGGGGGGCGGGGCGCGCTCGGAACGTCCCCCGTCCCCGGTTCCGCGAAGCCCCGCGCGCGCGGAGGGGCCGGGGGTGGGGGGGGGCGAGCCCGGGGGGGGGGCGGGGCCGGGCGCGGGCCCCGCAGCTCTGACGGCGCCGCCCCTCCCGCCCCTCCCGCCGCAGCTGCCACCCGATGAGCGGGGAGTGCGCGTGCCTGCCGGGCTGGGCCGGCCTGCACTGCAACGAGAGCTGCCCGCAGGACACGCACGGGCCCGGCTGCCAGGAGCACTGCCTCTGCCTGCACGGCGGCGTGTGCCAGCCCGACAGCGGCCGGTGCCGCTGT
>NW_024412438.1:3117212-3215228 GCF_014898765.1 Herpailurus yagouaroundi | reverse complement strand
GCCAGCCCGACAGCGGCCGGTGCCGCTGTGCGCCCGGCTACACGGTGAGGCGCGGCCCGGCGGGGCCCCGGGGGCGCGGCGCGGCGGAGCCGGGCCGCCCGCTCACAGTCCGGCCCCGCTTTCAGGGCCCGCACTGCGCCGGCCTCTGCCCGCCTGACACTTACGGAGTCAACTGCTCCGCACGCTGCTCCTGCCACAACGCCCTGGCCTGCTCGCCCATCGACGGCGCCTGCGTCTGCAAGGAGGGTGAGGGCGTGGGGTGTCCGGGGAGGGGCGGCGTGGGGGCGGGCCCACGGGAGAGAAGGCGGGCCCGGGCCCGGGGAAGGCGCGAGGCTGCAGGGTGAGGGCGGCGCCCCTGGTTAGCAGCAGCTGGACGGTGGGAAAGTAGCCAGCCTACTTCCTTCCTGGAATATCCACTTTGCTTTTCTTCAACCACAAAAATCCTGCTTGCGCTTAAAGGCCCAGGCCAGAAGGCCCCTCTCGGCGAGCATTCCTCACCCTCTGTCATCTAGAACCGCGCGATGTCAGGGCCAGGAGGGACTTCTGAGACCTACCCGGGTGGCCCGTTGGCCACCTCTAGGCTGGATTCTAACACGGATGTGTTTTATTTGGGCTGTTCTCTGTTATGTTTAACCAACCTCCGGTCTGCAGTCGCCTGCCCTCCCCGTAGTCTGCCGCGTGATCTGTGTGACTCATTTAGTTACCTGGTGGGGCCTGTAAGCACTTGGGTCGCTGCCAGCTCCCCTCATTCTGCAGGAGAGGCGGGCCCCAGAAGGGGGTGGCTCGCCGCAGGCGGCCGCTCTGCCTCTGTCCAGCTTCTACCAGTGTATATGCCGGTCCCCTGTGTGGGCCGGGAGGGCCCCCCGCCCGCCCCCCCCCCCCCGCTCGGAGCCCAGAGCCTGGCACGGCTGAGGCCTGGTGTGTGCTACCCCGGGAGGGCTGGAGCCCTAGGCCTACCTGCAGGGCCCTTCTTCCAGGTTGGCAGCCTGGTAACTGCTCTGTGCCCTGCTTACCTGGAACCTGGGGCTTCGGTTGCAACGCCAGCTGCCAGTGCGCCCACGAGGCAGCCTGCAGCCCCCAGACCGGGGCCTGTACCTGCACCCCTGGGTGGCAGGGGGCCCACTGCCAGCTCCCGTGCCCGGTAAGCACTCTAACAGCCTGCCTGCCCAGGGAATGGCGGGTCGCAGCCTCCTCCCTGCCAGCTGACTGGCCTACCCCCACCCCACCCCCTCTCCAAGAAGGGACAGTTCGGTGAAGGCTGTGCCAGTCGCTGTGACTGTGACCATGCTGACGGCTGTGACCCTGTTCACGGACGCTGCCGGTGCCAGGCTGGCTGGACGGGTGAGCATTCTAGGTGTCCAGGCCCCAGGCCCACAGCGGGGTTGGGGGATGCATCCTAAGTGTGTCCAGAAGAGCCCCTGTGGACACCGGGGGCCCAGGCTGGGCTCACCCTACCCTTCTCTCCCACAGGCACCCGCTGCCACCTGCCCTGCCCCGAAGGCTTCTGGGGGGCAAACTGCAGTAACACCTGCTCTTGCAAGAACGGGGGCACCTGCATCCCCGAGAACGGCAATTGCGTGTGTGCGCCTGGGTTCCGAGGCCCCTCCTGCCAGAGATGTGAGGCCCCCCCTTTCCTTCCCCCACCTGGGGCCTGTAAGCACTTGGGCGGTGCTTACAGCAGTAGGGGGCGGTGCAACATCAGTTGCCGGAAGCCCCGCCCCCACTACCCCGCTCCAGTGGGAGGGAGGGAGGGAGGGAGATAGCGGGTCAAGGGCTGGCTGAGGGTTCTCCCCTGCCCCCCAGTCACCGCCAGTCTCTCTCCCGCAGCCTGCCAGCCTGGCCGCTATGGCAAACGCTGTGTGCCCTGCAAGTGTGGTAACCACTCCTCCTGCCATCCCTCGAATGGGACCTGCTACTGTCTGGCTGGCTGGACGGGCCCCGACTGCTCCCAGCGTACGTGCTGGCCTGTGTGGGGGAGTGCGTGTGTGTGCTGAGAGGCGGGCTGAGGGCCAGAGGCTCCTGTTCCCCTGCTGCGGGGCGTAAAAGCCTCTGCACCCACTTGGATTCGGTAACTTATGTAAACAACGCAAACAGATCCATAGTGGGTGTCCCCTACAACGCGGGTCCTGTTCCACGTGCTCAGGGAACGCCCACCCTTCTGCACGGGACGCCTGGGAAGGGCATTACTCGACCAGGCGCGGGGTGGGGGGAACCCCAAGCTTGGTTTTGGGCACGTGCTTTTATCCCCTCTGCGCTTTTCAATTTATATTTATTTGTATATTTATGGGGGCTTCCCCCCCCCATAAATATATAAAGAACATCACGGAAAAGGTTAGTCCCCCAAACCACAGACAGCAAGTGTTGGAAACGGGAAGTGAGGAGATGTGGCCACAAGAAAGGCTGGGTGCAGGGGCGGTGGGCGAGGGGCATATCTAGGGGAAAAGTTTCCCATAGGATGCGGTCCCGGCCACCATTAGATTATCTGCTAGTGTCACACACACAGAAGTTATGCCTCAAAGGGTTTACTTCTCTCTTAAGATAAAGACGTAAAAAAGAAACCAGAGCTAAGCAATGCAGGGTAGTTTGAAAGCCTTTGGTTGTCTGGCCTTGGCCCCGCGAGTCTGAAATGGCTGCTAGATAGCCAAGTGCAGGTTCCAGTAGGCAGCTGGGCACGTGAGAAGCATGTGTGACTCATCGGTGTGCGGCTGCGGTTCAAAAACTTGGTGTCCCCGGGAGACCAAGGCTGAGAAGATTTCAGGGAGCTGGGGCTGAGGGTTCATCCAGACGGGGGTGGCCCTGCCCCACCGGACAGCCACCTTGTCTCCTGCAGCGTGCCCTCTAGGACACTGGGGAGCCAACTGCGCCCAGCCCTGCCAGTGCCGCCAGGGGGGGGCCTGCCACCCCCAGGATGGGAGCTGTTTCTGCCCCCCAGGCTGGACTGGATACCTCTGCTTAGAAGGTACCCAGAGAAGCGAAACTCCCGCCCCTCCCCCAAGCCCAAGGCGGACACTGCAGATCTGGGTCCCTCAACCCCACTGCCTCCTTGCCTGTCCCGCAGGCTGCTCTCCGGGGATGTTCGGTGCCAACTGCTCCCAGTCCTGCCAGTGTGGTCCTGGAGAGAGGTGCCACCCAGAGACGGGAGCCTGTGTGTGTCCCCCGGGGCACAGCGGCGCCCCCTGCAGGATTGGTGAGTTCTCCTGTTGGCCCCGATGGTCCCCAGGGCACCAGGACGGTCCCCTTATGGGCCCTGCCCCCCTCCCGGGGCCTGTCCTATGCGGGCACCCCAAGCTCACGGGCAGAGCCAAGACTGCGCTGAGTGGCCATCCCATCCCCCTAGGAAGCCAGGAGCCCTTCACCATGATGCCTACCTCTCCGGTGGCCTATAACTCGCTGGGGGCAGTGATTGGCATTGCGGTGCTGGGGTCCCTGGTGGTGGCCCTGCTGGCACTGTTCGTCGGCTACCGCCATTGGCAAAAAGGCAAGGCACACCAACACCTGGCCGTGGCCTACAGCAGCGGGCGGCTGGATGGCTCTGAGTACGTCATGCCAGGTGAGCTGGACGCGGGGCTGGCGCGTGGGCTCCCGGCGGATGGGGTGCGGGGCTCCCGTGTCCCTCCCTGGATCCGGAAGAGGCGAAGCGGGGAGCTGGAGGGGAGAAGAGAGGTCAGATCTGCCGGGACACAACAACTGTCTTGGGCCCGGGCCTCTCGCTGACCGGCCAGGTCATGACGCGCCCCGTCTGTTCGCGCAGATGTCCCTCCCAGCTACAGCCACTACTACTCCAACCCCAGCTACCACACCCTGTCACAGTGCTCACCGAAACCCCCGCCCCCGAACAAGGTCAGTGCTGGGGGAGAGAAGGCACCGCGGTTGGGGGGGGGGGGCGCACACCTACTTCTCTGGAAAGCTCCATTCTTGTGTGTTCTCTCCCCCTTCCGCCCCTCCCCTATCAGCTTCCGGGCAGTCAGCTCTTTGGCAGCCTGCAGGTCCCTGAGCGGCCAGGGGGGGCTCACGGGCAGGATAACCACAGCACCCTGCCTGCGGACTGGAAGCACCGCCGGGAGCCCCCTGCAGGGCCTCTGGACAGGGGTAGGAGCCTGGAGGCCAAGGCGTCTGGAGAGGGGGGCTCGTGCGGCTCAGCACCTGCTCCCTCGGAGCCTGTGTGTCCGCAGAAGGGTCCTGGGCTCTGGTTCCGGGGCAGGTGGGAGCCTGGGGAGGAGCGCGGGGTCCGACTGCTCATTGCCTCCCTCTCCCCCTGCGCAGGTAGCGGCCGCCTGAGCTACAGCCACAGCTACCGTAGCAGCAGCGACGGCCCAGGCCCGTTCTCTGGTAAAGGTACGGGCGCAGGGGTGAGGCAGGAGGCCAAGCTGGGGTTTGGGCGCCGGTGCGCCCACAGAGCCTGACTCCTTTCCCCTCTCCTTGGGGCCCATCTCCGAAGAGGGGCTGGGGGCCAGCGTGGCTTCCCTGAGCAGCGAAAACCCCTACGCCACCATCCGGGACCTGCCCAGCCTCCTCGGGGGCCTCCGGGAGAGCAGCTATGTGGAGATGAAAGGCCCCCCCTCAGGGTCTCCCCCCAGGCAGCCCCCTCCACTCCGGGACAGCCAGAGGCGGCGACACCCCCAGCCACAGAGAGACAGTGGCACCTATGAACGGCCCAGCCCTCTGACCTATGGTGAGTCCCCCTTCTCCGCTGGGGCAGGGGCTACAGGGAAGCAGGACGAGGGAGGGAGAAAGAAGGGTAGGGGGGAGAGAGCACAGAGTGGGCCCGGTGCAGCACCAAGAGCGTGGACCTTGGGGTCAGACTGGGCTCGCACAGGCATCACGTCTGGGAAGTCACGTTGCCTCCAAGGGCCTGTGAGTGGTGGCCTGCCTCCCAGGGCTGAGGATTTGAAATGGTCTGACAGCACCTGACTTGTGGCGTTGGTACTCAGAAAAGAGGGGAACAAGGCTGGGGACAAAGTGTCCTCATAACCTATGAGGTGGGCAGGTCCAGGTGGCCTCCCCCCGACGGCAGCTGAGGAGATACACAAACTGGCACCGTCCGTCCGTCGTCTGTCTGTGGGCAGGAGGGGCTGGGGAGGGGAAGGGTGGGGTGAGGAGGGAGGAGCCACCTCCCGCCCTGTCCCTTCTCTGTCCCCAGATGGAGACTCTGTGGGCTCCCAGCCCCCACTGCCTCCGGGCCTGCCCCCTGGCCACTACGACTCCCCAAAGAACAGCCACATCCCTGGACACTATGACTTGCCCCCAGTACGGCATCCCCCGTCACCCCCAGTTCGGCGCCAGGACCGCTGAGAGGTCGGGGTGGTGCGCAGAGGCCAGTACCTGCCCTTCGCGGCCCGGGGCTGGGGGCAGAGCCTGCTGTACCCTGCCAGGAGCGGGGAGAGGACCGGCAGGCCGTGAACGTGAACACGCCTGACAGAGGAAGCGAATGTCCGAGACACCGGGGCCTGGATCCCGGGTTCCATCGTGGGAGACACCGGTCAGCAGGAGGCCTGCCTTCCCTTTTGTATGTTTCGCAACCTGCTGCTCCCCAGGGCCCCAAGGCCTTTGTACATAAACTGGTGGGTTGAATGTTGCTGGAAAACTCTGATTTCAGATTAATGTCAAAAACGTATATTGGGCTCCTTTTCTGCGCACTCAAGGCTGTGTGTGTGTGTGTGTGTGTGTGTGTGTGTGTGTGTGCAGAGGGCCTCCAGGCACACACCCTGTCTGGGGCACACACTGTGCAGTCGAGAGGCAGCCCAAACTCAGCGAACTCCAGCAACAGCCTAACTGGCCTCCTTGCACACTGGCACCTGTTCCAACCGGCTGCTCAGGATAGACAGTGGTTAGTTACCCGTGTGTGGACGTCTTCGTGGGTGCCCCATGGCTCTGGGACCAGACTCAGAACTGTCACAGGCCTTAGGGGCTCTGCTGGCCTGGCCTGGCCTGTCTTCAGCCTCACCTTGAACTGTATTCACTGTCACTCCGTTCTAGTCACCCTGGGCTCTAGATCCACCTACCAGCCACACTTCTTCCTACCCCGGGGACTTTGCACATCCGGTGCTCTTGTCTTCCGCTCACCTGTTAGCTGCTACTTGTCCCTCACATCCGGTCCTCAGGGAAGCGCCTCTCTTGCTCCCCTCTGTTGTGTAGCACTGATTCCAGCTGTGTTCATCCACCGGATACCTGCAGAAGGTCCTCAGGGTACCAGTCCTCCCTGTAATGTGGTGTTTGTGGGATCATTTGATTAATCTCTGCCTCCCCCCTCCCCCCCCCCCGTAGGCTCCCTGGAGGCAGGGATCACGTAATATGCTCAACATCAGTTCCCCTTGGTATACAGTAGGCACTCAATAAATGTCCCCCAAAGGGCGAGCGGCTAAGTGAGCTGAAAGCACCAGTGGTAAGCACCATTAAGTAGGCAGCCTGCGAACTGAGCTGAGGGGCGGCCCATGTGGGCCGCTTCCCGGAAGAGTGGCACGTGCACAGGGCGGCACAGGAGGTCGGCGCCAAGGCTCCCAGGCGGGAGGTGCTGGCAGTGGCAGGGGGGAGCAGAGCTGGGTGGGCTGCGGAGGCTGGAGGCCGGAAAGCAGCGGGAAGAGGGGAGGCTCACAAGGGCTGTGGAACCGCCGGGGCTAGATGACCTGAGGACTTTGAATCCAGGATTTCTGAGAAGCGAGATCCGCCTCGTGACCTCATTAGCGGACCCACTAGCTGCGCACACTTCCCAGTGTGCTAACCACACGGGGGGTCGGGAATAAAACCCAGCGCCACGCCTTTTCCATCAGGAGCCCTCTCCTTACAGGATAGGAGGGCGCACCCCAGAAAGTGGGTCTGCCCCCCCCCCCCCCCCCCCTTCCAAAATTCCCCGACTGCCGCATCCCGGCTCTCCGGGACGCAACTTCCCGAGTGACTTTGGATGCCCCGCCCGCCTCCGTCCCGGCCCCGCCTCTTCCCACCCCCCTCCCGCGCTCAGTCTTTGACTCCGCCCCCGAGTTCTCCCGCCCGCAGTTGTAACCGTTCTTCCCACCGGCCCCGCCCCCGAGCTCCCCAGCCCGCGGCTGTGAGTGGTCCTCTTGCCGGCTCGGGCCCCGCCCCGCCCCCTCGCTCTCTCCTTGGCTCCGCCCCCGGGCTCCCCCGCCCGCGGCTGTAACTGTTGCGCCCTCCCGTCGCGCGCGTTGTCTTGGAGAGGGACGCGGAGACCACGGGGCGGCGGGCGCGGCGGGGCGGTGGCAGCGGAGTAGAGACCCCAGGTTCAGTCCTCCCCCAGGGCGAGCCCCACAGAGTCCCGTCTCGCCTCCGCGCCGCGTGGGCCGTCCCAGGGCCGCTGCGGACGGCGCCGGCATGTCCGGCGAGGCGAGTACGCCCGGGGCCTCCCCCAGGGCCCCGCGTCCCGGGACCCAGAAGTCGTCCGGCACGGTGACCAAGAAGGGGGATCGCGGGGCCAAGGAGAAGCCGGCCCTCGTCCTGCCGCCGGTGGGCGAGGAGGAGCCCAAGAACCCCGGTAGGCGGGCGGGTGGGCATGGTCGCTGTGCGGGGCGCAGCGCCGGCCTGGAGCGCGCGGCGGGCGAGCCGGGGGTCGCCGTGGGAGCTCCGGTGCTGAGGCTCGCTGTGTTCAGCTGGTGCGTGTAACCAGCTCCTGCGTGGTGACCCTTATTAGGCGTGTGGCCCCGGGCACCCTTCTGTGTAGTGCGGACATGGGACATGTGAGAAACAAGGGAGCTGGCGGTGGGAAGGTGTTTTGTAAACTGCAAATTCCTTTGTTGATCCCACGAGCGTACATTGTGCACCCCTGTGCCCAGCTCTCTGCTCCATCTTGGCCTACAGATCACGGTTCTCGCAGCCCAGCTCTTGAAAGTCAACTTGGCACAGCTTTGAATCGAACTCGATCCCAAAGAACCCACCCTGTGGTTTGGGACGCTGACAAACAGGATAAGGTGTGATAAGATGTATGAGAAGAAGGCCCCGGGGAGGGACATCAGGTGCGGGGAGGGGAAACTACCAGGAGGTGACTTTGAGTTGATTTTTATTTACTCATTCATTCAACAATTACTTTCTGGATGCAGAGATGCACAGGGTCCATTCACACTCTCTGGGGAAAGAAAACCAGAGGAGTCAGCGTGTGGCTCTGTGTGTTGCAAGGGACAGAACCCCAGCCCACATAAATGATCCACAAAGGGGAATTTACTGGAAGTCTTTTTTTTTTTTTTTTTTAAGTAGGGGGGCGCCTGGGTGGCGCAGTCGGTTAAGCGTCCGACTTCAGCCAGGTCACGATCTCGCGATCTCGTGGGATCTCGTGATCTCGCGGTCCGTGAGTTCGTTCGAGCCCCGCGTCGGGCTCTGGGCTGACGGCTCCGAGCCTGGAGCCTGTTTCCGATTCTGTGTCTCCCTCTCTCTCTGCCCCTCCCCCGTTCATGCTCTGTCTCTCTCTGTCCCAAAAATAAATAAACGTTGAAAAAAAAATATTTTAAAGTAGGCTCCACACCCAACGTGGGGCTCAAACTCATGACCCCAAGATCAAGAGATGTGCCCTCTACCAACTGAGCCAGCCGGCACCCCTGTTGGAAGGCTCCTTGATTCAAATCCATCCACTTTGAGAGGGACGGGGCTTGCTGTCCCTGGACTCACGGGAAAACCACTTGGGAAGAGGCTCTGATAGTCAGAACTTGGTCAGGGGCTCCCTCCTCGTCAGGGTGGCTGGGGGGTGGGGAGCTGTGAGAGCTGGAGAAAGAGCATTTTCCAGAAGGAGAGACAAGACAATGTAGAATGTTTTACAGGTAGGAACCCAGCTGCATCACCCCCCCCCCCGCCCCCACCGCTCTGCATAAACAGTGGAGAGGAAGGGAAGAGTGTGGAGGCAGGGAGGTGAATCCAGGCATTTCGCCAGTCCACACGGGGGACAGTGGTAGTTGGGGTAGAGCAGCGAGGGAGAAGGAGTTAGACTTCTTGGAAAAATAGCTCCCAAGTAGAAGCCGTAAGAACCGGTGGAGTCTCGGCTCGGGTGGGAAGTGAAGGGAGAAATGATTCCCAGGTTTCTGGGCCCGGCAGTAGGTGGGTTGAGGTGCCGTCCGCGCAGACAGGAAAGCCTGAAGCAAGGGCACGTGGGAGAAGTCCCCCAAGGGGTGCCGTCAGCTGGACACCTGGGTCCCGAGCACCCAAGAGAGGGAAGGCTGGAGCTGGCACTATGGGAGCTGCTGACGTCCGGGTGTATTTAAGGCCTGGGGAGGAAAGAGGTTCCCCTGGGGCAGCGGGGAGCATGTGCAGAGAAGAGTGGAGCACTTGGAGGCACTGTTGGGGGGAGCAGCTGGCAGAGAAGCTGACAGGTGGGAGAGAGTGGGGGTGGCGACCGCCCAGGGCAACACGGAGTGGCACTGAGGGCAGTGGTGGGGCAGATGAGGGGCTCAGGGCTCCAGCCGGGTAGAGAGTGATGGCGGCCGCAGGAAGGTTTAGAGATTTAGTGGAAACCCCACCTGGTGGCTTCTGTTTCTCAGGAAGTGCAAGGCAAGGTCAGCCCAGAGCGTGAGGAAGGAGTGTGGGAGGGACGGAGCCGGGACAAGCCCCCTTTAGAGCTTCACTGGCCACCAGGTAAAGGCCGCCTGAAGCGCAGGGAGCATTTCCATGTGCCCGCGAACTTCTGCTGGGCAGCCCGGCTCCAGAGCAGAGGCTCTCAGCCGCCGGCCTTGGACCAGTAGCTTTGGCATCACCGGTTTGTCGTTAGCTTGTTAGAAATGCAAATTCACAGACTCCACGTGGCCCTGGGAATCAGGGTCTCTGGGGAGGGGGCCCAGGAAGCTGTTTTGACCGGCTCTCCTGGCTTGTTCAGGTTTGAGAATCTCTGTTACAGAGAAGGGTGGTGGGAGCAAAGGGAGGAAGGGGTGAGGGGCTCCCCCAGCAGGGGGAACAGCCCGGAAGGCAGGCGGTGTGCAGGAGGCGGCTGTGCAAGGGGGTTCCCTGGGGCCCTGAGCCTCCTCTCAACCGCCTTGTCCCTGGAGCTGATGTGTCTTGTGCCCCTGTGGCCCCCCCCCCCCCCCCCCCCCGGTCTCGCTCCTTTGCCACGAGAACCTGTCTCGTCCCCACTTGTTCTGAGCACCTGCTTCCAGACCATCTGGGCCTCCGGGCAGGCTCCCGGGTGGTCAGCTGCACCGGTTCTCCTCCGGCTCGGCTCAGCACAGGCCGGTGGTGGTGCCTCGGGGGCTCCGGCTCCAGGTTGCCAGCACTTGGAAGAGCAGGCTGGTACCAGGTCAACCCTTCGGCCTCCAGACTCTCCCCTGCGCCAGGGACAGCCCTTCCCATCTTCAAGAACCACTTCTTCCTGGGATGCACATGGGGAAGTGGGAAAGACCTCGGGTCCCTGAGGACTCCAGGTTGCATAGCCCTCAGGATGGGATGTGGGGAGCGTCGGTCTGAATGAATGGGAGTCTTGAGTGAAGTGATGTTTCTAAAGCACTCAGAACAAACAAGTGCTATAAACACGTTGCTGCGTAAATAAAAGCCCGAGGCTCTGCGGCAGCTCGGTGTCCGTGTGGGATGGGGGCGGGGTGACAGGTGCTCCTGGCTTCCTTCCCAGGCTCACGTCGGTCGGGCCTGGGCTTCTTTCCCCGGGTGACGCTGGGCCGTCCCAGCAAACAAGGGGCACGGGAGGAGGCCCGGCTGGGGACACTGTGGGAGGTGGAGCGCCCCCCTGCCCCGGGGCGGGGAGCGCAGCGCAAGCGGCCTTGACCCGTGGGTGGGTGGAGCCCCCAGCGCAGAGGGGAGGCGCCCGGCAGCCCCCTTTCTCCCGGGTCTGGGTTTCCCGCGGTTTGCCCTTAAGTGTCCCCAGCGTGGGTCTTTACCACGCATCTTAGATTAAACACTGGCTGTAAGGATGCCGTTCCGGGAGGGGGGCGCCCAGCCGCCGCGGGGCCCGAAGCCCCGGGCGGCTGAGCCTGGGGACGCGTCGCCGGCGCGGTCCCCGTGGGCGCCCGCTGCTCTCTGCTGCCCCCCCTCCCCCTGGCCACGGTGGGCCCGGCCGCCCTCACCTCCCGCCGCCCCGCAGAGGAATACCAGTGCACCGGGGTCCTCGAGACGGATTTCGCCGAGCTCTGCACGCGCTCGGGCTACACGGACTTCCCCAAGGTCGTCACCCGGCCTCGCCCGCACCCGGCCTTCGTTCCCTCCGCCTCGATGTCGGAAAAGCCCGCCCAGGGTGAGTGAGTGCCAGGGGAGCCCCTAGGGGGCCTGCCGGGTGGCCCCCCTTGGCGGGGGGGGCCAAAGCGGGGGGGGGGGGGGGTTGCGCAGGGCAGGGGTGCGGCGCGCCGAGGGGAGGCTTCCAAGTGGCGGGTGTGGAGGCGGGCGAGTCTCCCGCCTTCCTCCACAAACCCTCGGCGACCCTGGCCCGGCCACACCTGGGGGCTACTGCCCTTTGGCCGCCCTGGGCCGGCGCTTCTGTTTCCTCCCTCTTCACCCCGCTCCTTGCACCCCTGCCTTGCAGACGATCAGCGCCTGTCGGCGTCTTGCAGCCTCAACAGCCTGGAGAGCAAATACGTGTTTTTCCGGCCCACGATCCAGGTGGAGCTGGAGCCCGAGGACAAGTGGGTGAAGGAAATCTACATCCGCGGTGAGCCCCGCCCCCGGGGCCCCCCCCCCCCGGGGGCCCCCCCCCCCCCCGCACCGCGGACTTTCCCCCGGCCTGAGTCCCGCCCCGCGGTGCCCTTCCGCCCCGAGTCCGCGCCCCCACCCCCGCGGACCTCCCCTCGTTCTGAGTCCCGACGCTCCCCCACCCCGCGTGCCCCTCGCCCGGGTCCGCCCCCCACCCCGCGCTGCCCCGCCCCCTGGACCTGAGCCCCGACGACTCCCGGCCCCGCGGTGCCCCTCCGCCCTCAGTCCGCCTCCCACCTCCCGGCGGTGCACCCTCCCCCCCCCGCCCCGCAGTCACCCCCACACCGCGGACCCCCCCTGGCCGGGGCCTGAGGCCCCTCCTTCCTCTTGCTGCCACAGGTTGGAGGGTCGAGGAGCGGATCTTGGGCATCTTCTCCAAATGTCTGCCCCCCCTCAGCCAGCTGCAGGCCATAAAGTGAGGGCACGGGGTGGGTGGGCCGGGGCGGGGGATAAAGATCGCGGGCAGGGGCGCGGGAGGCCCGGGACGGTGGAAGGGGCGCTCGGGAGACCGTGTGGCCGGAGGGGACGCGGGGAAGGGGGTGAGGCTCCAGCTGGCTTCCGCGCCTCCCAAGTCCAGCTTGTGGAAGGTGGGGCTGACGGATAAGACCCTGAGCACCTTCATCGCCCTCCTGCCTCTCTGCGCGCCCACGCTCAGGTCAGACGCGGGAGGGCAGGTGGGGAGCGCCCCAGGACGGACCTGGCGCGGGTGGGGGGGGGAGCAGTTTGGGGAGGAGACTGGCGGTGGCGTCCCTGGGGCGGGAGGGAGGTTTAGAAGCTTCAGTGTGACAAGGAGGGGGTCCCTTTTATGCCACACCAGTGCCTAAAGAGACAGGCCTTTGGGCCCCGACCCCTCTCCTCGCCACCACGACCACCCATGCTCTCCCTGGGGGTTTCCTGCCTGGGGGTTAACGCGGGACTAAGGCTGGCTCTTCTCCTCCGGCATCGCTGGGGGAGGGAGAGGTTAGGGCAGACACTGCAGGGCCGCGTGGGCGCTGTGGCGGTTCGTGGGGCAGGGAGTGGGGGCAGAGAAAGAGTGCCACCCCATTTCATGGCTGCTGGGCGGGGAGACAGGAGGGCTGCCTGGAGGAGGTGGTGCCCAGTTGTGGAGGAGGAATGGAGGGGGCAGGGGCCAGGTGGGAGGCGGTGTCGCTACAGGTGTGGGGCCTCGCCCTCCTTCTCGAGGCTTCCCCAGCACCTTTGGTTTATCCTGCTTCACAGAACACACCCTCCGCGTTCCGGGGCTACGGGTCTTCCCCTGGTGGCCGGTGGGACGTTCCTGCAGGGCGGGGTTGGGTCTCCCTCAGCGGAGGAAACGTAATTTGTTTCCATCATGGGAACCGGAAACAGACCTAGGGATTCCTCTTAAGATACGAAAGTGAGTCAGATCGCCGAGGGCGAATAATTGAAAATGAACGTGATGACCTTTAGGTGAAGGAGGAGCCAACCCGAAAGGTAATGAATCTCCCGTGATAATAAACCGTGGGAGAGAACTTTTAAGTAGAGAAGCTTCTAGCCGTTAGTTCAGTGTTCGTGGGGACTTGGAAAAGGGCCTGCGTTCTCCCAGCGCCTGCTGCTGCTGCGGGAGAAGCCAGGCTTGTGGGGGTCGTGAATCAGGTACACACTACGGGTCACGTGGGGGCTTCCAGCGACACCAGTTTATTGGTTTCCGGTTTCTGGGAGATAGACCTGGGTGCGGGTGTGGACGAGCTGGGTGCCCCCTGCCCAGGGTGTGTGTGTGTGTGGTGGGGGGGTGGGGGGTGTGTGGTCCCTCGCGGTGGTGGGGGTGGCCCGGTGGGCCCACAGGAAGCTGGCGGCTGGGGCTGGAGCACCTGCCGCCCAGCTGACCTAGTGGCCGCCTCCGTGGGGCTGCAGTAGGAGGGAGGGCTCTCCGGGCCAGTCTGGCCGTCTGGATGCCCCCCCTGCCCCGCAAGGGATCCCAGAGAGGGCCAGAGAGCTCCCGACGCAGGGGCCACGGTCCTTTTGTGACCTAGAAGCGACACCTCATTACTTGTGCCATATTCCATTCAGTAGGAAGGGGGTCACTGGGCCCCCCCCCCCCCGGGGGGGGGGGCGTGGGGGGACTACACCAGGCATGGGTACCAGGAAGGTGGGATCTCGAAATCCTTTCAGAGGCCACCTCACCACCGGTCACTAGTGCTGGCGAGTGACCCCATTCACATGGCTACACTTACGGATTTTTATGTTTAAAAAAATATTTTAGGGGCGCCTGGGTGGCGCAGTCGGTTAAGCGTCCGACTTCAGCCAGGTCACGATCTCGCGGTCCGTGAGTTCGAGCCCCGCGTCGGGCTCTGGGCTGATGGCTCGGAGCCTGGAGCCTGTTTCCGATTCTGTGTCTCCCTCTCTCTCTGCCCCTCCCCCATTCATGCTCTGTCTCTCTCTGTCCCAAAAATAAACGTTGAAAAAAAAAAAATTTAAAAAAAAAAATATTTTAATACTTATTTTGAGAGCGTGTGCCCGTGCACAAGTGGGGGAGGGGCAGAGAGGAGAGACGGAGCCCCAAGCAGGCCCCACCCCATCAACGCAGGGCCTGTTGCGGAGCTCCGTCTCCCCAACCGAGAGATCAAGACCTGAGCCGAGATCGAGTCTGTCGCTTGACCGAGCCTCCCCCCCCCCCCCCGGGCCCCCCAGAACTTGTGGGTTTTTGGTCTACAGAACTGTCCGTGTAATTTCCTACACAGGAGGGAGGGCCACCCTTGGGCTGTTTCCAAGCTGCTCCCCAGAGACCCACACGTCCTGTCCGACCCCCTCCCTCCTCTGGCCCCAGTGGTGCCGCCAGGTCCTCAGATCTCCCCCGTCCTCAGGAAGGTGTCTCTGGAGGGCAACCCGCTGCCGGAACAGTCCTATCACAAGCTCATGGCCGCGGACAGCCCGTGAGACTGCTTTTCTTCCCCCCTTTCTTAGGGCCCGTCCCCCGGACCAGGTCAGCCCTGGTCCACCCTGTCCTGCCCCCTGACAAAGCCCCAGGCACCCTCCGCTCCTGCCCCTCCGCCCTCGGACCGTTGCGCCCTCCTTAACGCGCTGAGTTCGCCGCTGGGCTCCCCAGGGGCGCGGCCCCACGTCCCCAGCCAGCCTGCTCTCCCTCCGCGCGCAGGATCGCGCACTTGTCTCTGCGGAACAACAACATCGACGACCACGGCGCGCAGCTGCTGGGCCAGGCTCTGTCCACGCTGCGCAGCTGCAACCGGACCCTGGTCTCGCTCAACCTGGCCTTCAACCACATCGGGGACGCGGGTGCCGGCTACATCGCGGACGTACGTGACCGGCGGGGGCAGGGAGCGGGGACTGGAGGCGGAGGCGGGACGGCTGGGCCACAGGCTCACACGCGCCCCCGCCCCAGGGCCTCCGGCTGAACCGCGCCCTGCTCTGGCTGTCGCTGGCGCACAACCGCATCCAGGACCAGGGCGCCCTGAAGCTGGCCGAGGTGGGTGCGGCGGCGGGGCAGAGGCTGGGGTTCCCCCCCACCCCCCACCCCCGCCGGTGCCTGACCGCGGGCTGCTCGCCCCAGGTCCTGCGTCCCTTCGAGCTGACGCACACCGAGGTGGTGGAGCGCCGCCGCCTCCTGCTGGAAAAAGGGACGCAGGAGCGCTCGCGATCGGTGAGCCCCCGGCGCCTGCGGCCCCGCACGAAGCGCCCGCCCCCCCAGGCCTAGCGGGTGTGCTCTCCCTGCGGAGCCTCTCCTGCGGGGCGAGAGAAAGGACTAGATACCGCCCCGGGCAGCCGGCCACAGCCCGGGACCTGGGGCGCGTTCCCTAACCGCGGCCTGCGTGCTCGCCTGTGGCCCGGCTGCTCCGCAGCTCTGTCGCGGGGTCGCACGGGACAGTGCGCGCGGTGCACCTGCCTTAGTTCAGTGAAAGTCCCGACGCGAGAGTCTGAGCCCCCAGCCCCGCCCCCGCCTCCCCCCCCCCCCCCCCCCTCCCCCGCACCCCCAGGACTCCCAAACGCGCAGTTTCGGCTTTTAGGCGGGGAGATGGCGTGGGGGTGCGGTCAGTCCCGCCGCCAGCCGGCAACGGGCTTCCCTTCACCCCTCCTTGAGGAAGGGGTGCTGGCCGCTTCTCCCATCCCCTCCCCTCCCCTCCCCTCCCTTCTGTGAGCGCAGCCTTCCTCCTCCCGACCTGGGGACTCCAAAACGGACCGTGAGAAGAACCTGCTGCTACAGGTCAACAGTGCTGCACTGGTGGAAAAGACAGACAAGACGCAGACAACCAAGACCCTGAAAGGCCTGAGCAAGAAGAAGGAGAAGTCAGGGGGGGTGGGTGTGCTGCCAGCGCTGGGGGAACTGGGCTGGAGGGAGGAAGGCCGTGGAAGGTCCCGCATGGGCCCCTTCCCAGCCGGGCTCCGTCCTGCCCGGGGAGGCGGGTTCTATCTGCGTCCTTACTGGCTGCCCAGGAGTCGGTGAGGAAGGAGGAGAAGTCAGGGTCAGGGCAGTCGCCCACGCAAGGGACCCCCAAGAAAGAAGACCCCACGAAGTCAGGCAAAGGGAGTAAGTGCTGGTGCCCGTTCGAGGCTCCTCTTCGGTGCAGGGGGAGGTCCGGTGGGGGCTGGACGGGAGGCCTGTCCTCCGCCTCCACGTGCGTTTTCTGGTGATGTCCTTCCGGCCCCATGTGGCCCCGTCCTGGCCCACTGCACTCCCCACGTTGTTTACCAAGAGAGGGGACCCCCAAGGCACTGCTCTGAGACGAGGACGAGGACCGTCGTCCTGGCCAGGGTGGTTCCTCCAGCTGTTCGGCTGCTCCCAACCCTTGGTGTGAGGAGATTCCCCCCCCCCCCCCCCCCCCCCCCCCCACCGGGCCCCATTCTCTCCGGGGCCCCTGGGTGGTCTCCGGAGTGGGCCCTGTGCATTCTGGCTCCCCCACCCCCTGCCCCCTGCAGAGGTCACCATCCCTGAGCAGAAAACAAGCAAGGGGAAAGGGCCCAAGACTGGGAACAAAGAGAAGCGAAGCTTCCTGCTGGAGTCGGAGGTAGGGGAGAGGTGGTGGGCGTGGGGGTGTGGTGGCAGCCTGGCCCCTTGGAGTGCTTGCCCAGCCCCACCCCAAAGGTCTCTGGTTCCAGTCCCCCCCCCCCCAGTCCCATCCCAACCGGGCTCCTTGCGGGGTGGGGGAGAGCTCAGTGCTCCCTCTGTCCGGCTGGAGGAGGCCGCTCCCTCCCAGCCGGACGGCCACGGCCACACTGTCCCGCTGGCCCTGTGCCCCTCTCAGCTCCCCGGGAAGGCAGGGCTCTCGTGGTGCCGCTCCACCCTGCGCTCGGCTCCTTGAGCCCCTTTTTCTTTTGCCGCCCGAGCCTCCCTTTTCTCTTTCAACTTGGGGAGGCTCCCACGTTAATTCGGAACCTTCTGGGCTGACTCCACAGCGCCCGGCAGCCCCAGCCCTCCAGCTGTCCGAGGGTCTGTCTCTATCATCAGACCTCCTGCCCTAGGCAGGGAGGGGCCTCCCCTCTTTTGGGAGTTTTCTCTGGCACCGACACAAGATCCTACCAAGGAGGAAGGTCAGGTAGAGAGGGGCTGGGCTGCCTTCAAACATTGTTTTGTTTCATTAAGTAGTCTCTGTGCCCAACGTGCGGCTCAAGCTCAGGACCCTGAGATCAAGAGTCGCACGCAGGCTCCTCCCCACGGAGTCAGCCGGGCACCCCAGGGGGCTGCCTTTCTGCCCGGGTCCGGTCCGTGGGTCGTCCTCTGTCTCCAGCGCTGGGCCCTCCTCGCAGCGCTGGCTGGTTGTTAGGAAAGCCCCAACGCCTCAGGCCTCCGCTCTGGCCATTTTCTCTGCCTGGAACACCTTCCGCCCCCTCTTTGCCTGGTAACCGTCACACGCCCCGCAAGCTTCAGCACAGGGGCCACCTGCTCCCGGAGAGGGGGCCGGGGGGCCTCCTCTGTGCTCCGCACACCCCAGCTTCTCTCCACGGGGCTTGCCCATCCCTTCCCCCTTCTCCTTCTGGCTCCCCCTCACAGCGTTGCTTCTGGAGGGCGTGGGCTTATTGTGTCTTTGTATCCCCAGCACCTAGGACAGAGCCTGGCCTATAGCTGGTCTCCAAAGCATGTATGTTGACTGACTGGTGGCCTGGGGGCTCGCTCCCTCTACTCTGCTGCAATTGGGATTATGCTTTAGCAGCTGGTTGCTGAAGCCGCAGAGACGGTCAACCCGCTCCTGGAGCCGGTGGAGCACCGCAACGGGAAGGTTTTCATGCCTGGGAACAAGGTCCTTTTGCATCTTAACCTCCTCCGTATGTCTGCCGAGCACCCCTGTCCTCCTGCCGTGAGGCCACCGGGGCCCCGTGCTGCCCTGGGGTGCCCCCACCCCCCCAACCCTACGGGGCAGAACACGGTCCTCCCATGGTTGGCCGTCACGAGGGTGGAGGCCCTCCTGCACAGGGTCTGGGGCGAGAGTAGGTCGGGCCGCGGGCCTGGCAGTTGGGGTGCAGGTGGGAAACCAGGTGGGCAGGCAGGAGAACGAGGCGGGGGGCGGGGAAGAGGGAGAAAGGGAGGGTGGGTGTGGGGGGGGAGGAGCAGGAGGAGAAGTGAGGGGCAGGGGCTGGGTGGGAGGGGCACAGGTGCAGTGGGGCCACCTGGGTCGCTCCCTCTCCCAGGAAACCGCATCACGGAGGTGGGGCTGGAGGGCTTCCTGGCCACCGTGCAGTACCAGGCCCAGTTCTCCAAGTCCAAGAGCCCGTCCAAGGGCCCAGTGGGGCTGCTGCGGCTGTCCCTGGCGGTGAGTCCCCTGGCCCCTAACCCACCTTGTCCCGGGAAGCTTTGTCCTGCCGGAGGACTGACTTGCATCCCTTCTGTCCACCGTCCCCTTCCTTTCACTCTTCCAGAAAAATTGCTTCTCCCCACAATGTCCTGCGTACGCGACGATCCAGGAGCTGATGCTGCCACGAGCCCCCGTCACCAAGGCCAAGCCCAGGGAGGAGCAGACCACCTAGCCCTTCCCACCTGCCTCCAGGAGCCGCCGCCGGGCTGTTGCAGCATCTCTGGTCCCTGCGTGGTGGGCTGGCCTCCCTGGGGGCAATCTCGATCGCTAGCAAACTCCACTGCTGTATGTTGCCCCTCGAGATTGTCTGAAAACCGTTCCAGAACTACTTGGAACGTTTGGACTCTGAGTCTGTTCATGTCTCGCGGCCAGAAGTGGCTGAAGGGCTTTCCATTTCTTCTCCGGGCTGAGCTTGGCCCCTCCAGCCTGGGCGGGCCAGGGCCTGCTCCCGGCTCGCTCTCTCCGTGCTGCCCGCAGGACCCCAGGGATTGTAACCCCTTCGCCCGGGCCCAGGCGAAGGGGAGGGCTCCAGGCCCCCACTCCTGCAGCTGGCAGTCGCCCACAGGAGGCAAGGACTCCATAGAGGATGCGGAGTTGGCGGCTGATTTGAAGAGGGCTCTGTATCTACATAGTAAAGGCCAAGCCCTCCACCCAAACCCCAAAGCCATGGTTTGTGGAGGTGGGTGGTGTGAAACCAGGGATGCCCGCATGGCAGGAAGCGGGGGTGCAGAGGAGCCTCAGAGCTGCCCCCCCGCCCCCCCATATCTCTACCTTCAGTGCTGCCTCAGGTGAGAGCACCTATGGAACAGGTAACCTGTGGGACGCTGCCAGTGCTCGGAGGGGACCTGGCTGGCCTCTCCAGTCCTCCTCACGGCTCCCAGGCACCGTGTCGTAGGAAGTCCAGTGCCAGCTGCACCATAAGCCCATGAGGCCGGCACGGAGGGCGTGCTGGGTCTGGGAGGGAGACCAGGAGACCGAGTGGCAAGAGAAGCCGTCCCTTGGTCTGCCCATGAAGTCCGAAAGGCAGGAGGTTTGGGGGATGCGGCCTCCAGGGCTGCCAGGGCCCGTGGGAGGGAGCGGGGGCTGAGGGCAGCGAGGACCAGCCAGGCCTGCCCGAGGTCCCCCGGCTCTGGGCCCCCTGCCTGTGTGTGCGGTATATTCCGTGGCTTCTTTGGCCATGAGGGCTGCACCCCCAACAGAGGCTGGGGGAGACCCTGGCCAGAGCTGCGCCTGGGGGTTCGACGCCAGGGGCAGGGGCTGCCTTTTGTTCCCTCCACCCGAGCCTGAGAACCACCCCCTTGTATCAGGGCAGTTTCAGAAATCACACACACACCACCACGGTTGAAGAATATTTAACTTTTCTTAAAAAAAAAAAAAATCTTAACCATGAAAGAAAGAAAGAGTATACATTATTTTAACAGGAAAACAGTCATTTCCATCTCTATACTTTATATATTATATATATATTTATATATATATGTATATATACACCTAGCACAGTGTGTATATTTTATTAGGGTGGGGGGTTGGCCCGGCAACAGGGGCCAATGCTGTGGGGCCCCTGGGGACGGTCCTGGGTTAGGTTCAGGGACTCCAGCATTCAAACCCCCACCCCACCTCCTGGGGCCCAGTTTTCAGGGCCGTACCTGATACACTGGTTTTCTACAGGGACAGGGTGGGGACGGGCGGACAGAGGTGGGGTCCGGAATCCCCCTGAAGAGAACCGCAGGAGGGAGCAGCTCTGGCCTGGGCCGCAGAGGCGGGGCTCTCAGGCCAGGTGGGCTGGGACACCTTCCTGCCCGCTGGGGACCGGCGTGCTCAGCTCTGACCCTCCCGGGGCTGGGCTGTTAGGACACAAGCTGCCCTCTGTGACGGCCTCCGGCACCCCGACGACAGAAACCGCTCGGTTATTTACAAAGCAAGATGCACGTATGGTACATACATATTTATAGGAAACCAAAGTGACGAGGAGGGCAGGGGTGCGGGCACCCCACCCCAGCCCCGGGGTCCCGCGAAGAGGGGAGGGGAGGAAGAAAGTGCACGTACACAGAGCCGCCTCCTGCCACCTGCGTGTCTGGGGGGCCGTTTGGGTGCAGCCGGCATGCTCAGGGCGCCCGGCCATGGACGGGGCTGGGGAGGCGGGAACACACTGAAATTTGACCCGGACCTGAGCGGACCAAGGGACATGCGGGTCTCCTGTGGGGTCTCGGCTAGACCGCCTCTACTGCGGGGTGGAGGTCTGGGGTCCCGCTGCCCTGTGCCCCTGCCTCGGGCCAGTCCCCGGGGGGAGTGGGGACGCGGAGGATGTGGTGTTTGGACAGTTAGAGTCCTGGGCACGAGGCTGCGTGGGCCGTGCACTCTTCCAGGGGTGTGTCGGAGCCTGTGGTGGGGGGGGGGGGGGGGCGGGGGGGGGGGGGGGGGGGCGGCCGCCGGGGAGGGCAGTGAGCGGCCAGCCTCTGGGGTGACCCTCCCTGTTAGGGTTCACCTGCACGGCACCCGAGCTCAAGAGAGTGCGTCCTCTGGAGCCTTTTGCGACGAAAGCGGAGTTTCTCCCGGAGCCTGGGAGTGGCCGCTGCTGCTCCCAAGCCCGTGGGTGGCTACGCGCTGGCCCCACCCCCACCCCGTCTGGTTCGAGGGGGGAGACCCATCCTCTCTCTGATCCAAGGAAATGGAGTTCGATACTAAGTTTTCCACTTTTAGGGGAGCTTCTGTAAGGGTTCCCTGGAAAGATCCCTTTCTGAAGCTGAGGGTGTGAATTACTCGTGCTCGGGTGGGGGTGATGAGACCCCTTCACAGAGCCCTCCTCCCCCTCCCCTGCGTGGGTACCCAAAGGGCAGGGCCACACTCACCGTCCTCAGAGCACGGCCCTGGCTGGTGCCTGTCCCTGGAGTCTGAGGCCAGGGGCTCCTTGGCCGGAGGGGACAGGGAGCTGTCTGTCCATCTGGCCGCCTCTGCGTGGAAACTGCCCACGGGTGTGGTGCCACCAGAGGAGTCTCCCCCGAGGGACCTGAGCAGCTCTCTGTGGGCGCGCTCCATGTCCTGGAAGACAGCAGGGCGATGTGTGACCCTGGTCCCTTGCGTCAGGGCCCTGGGGGCGACGGGTCTGGGGACCTGCCCTCACCTTGAGCCTGTGGAGCTTGATGGTGAGCTGCTCGATGGTACGGAAGATGCTGCTCGCGTCCCTGAAGGCCAGGCCGGGCGGGGAACGGCTGGGGCGCCTGCGGCCGCCCTGGCACCGGGGCCGAGGCTCCGTCTGCCAGTCAGGGAGGCTGTCGGGCTGGGCGGGGCTTGTGGGTGCCCCCGAGGGGTCGGTGCTTGAGTCTGGGGGTCCCGCTGGCATGCTGACGTAAAAACAGTTCCCTGTCCCCACGGCGAGACGGGGAGGTTAGGATGCTGGTCCAGAGGACGCAGAGCCCAACCCCGTCGCCCAGGGTGCTCGCTCCCCATGTGGACTGGCGCGGCCAGGGGCCAGGGCTGCTGTCCCGTGGGTGAGCGCGGCGTAGGCGGCCTCACGCTGCCCACCAGCCCTGTAAAGGCCCCCTCCTCCAGAAAGCCTTCTAGGTGGCACTTTGGCCAAGCTTGGCCCACGCCGAGGGAGGGTGCCCAGCAGCGGAGGTTAGGGAAGGCCTCCCCGTCCCTGCAGGGGGGTGAGGAGGCAGGGCCGGCCGCAGGCACTTGGGAAAAGGAGCGGAGGGAGGCTCCGTCACATCTCCCATCACATGCCCCGCCACATCTCCCCATCGCAAGCTCTAGATGAACTCTGACACAGCCCCTGCGCCCATCTGCAGGGTCCTAGAGACCCCTCAGCTCCAGGAGGGACTCAGACACCACTGGAGCGGGGAGGAGAGGAGACACCAAGGGGCCTGGGAGGCCACGTGAGCCTCTTTCCACAGCGACACTGCAGTGTGGCTCAGGATGTCAGGCCAAGGACGCGGGGCTCCGGGCACCAGGCTGCTTGCGCTCCCCACCATATCCAGCACCGGCTCGCCGAGCCCAGTCCCAGAGGCCCAGGCCTGATGGGGGAGGGAGGACGCAGGGGCAGGGGTGCCCTGCGGCAGGGGGTCCGCTCCCGGAGCCCGGCTCTGCCCCCGCAGGCCCCACGCTCCAGCCCCAGCCTGGCTCCGGCTCCGCAAAGTTCATTACCCGCAGCCTCGGCTCCGCCTTCTGCTTCGGCTGGCTCAGGCCCCGACTGGCCACTCTCGGGTAGCGCGGGGACAGCTGGGGCACCCGCCACCTCGGCTGGACCAGCACCACCACCAGGGAGAGCCGACACCAGGAGAGAAGGAAAGAGGAGGCGGCGGAAGGCAGCAGGAGAGGAGAAAAAAAGGGGGAACACCGTGAACGCAGATGCCCGGGGGCCGCGGAGAAACCGTCCACCAGTTCACCGAAGCACAGAGCAGGAAGGGCAGCCCCCGGAAACCCAGGAGAGAGGGCGGGCCTCGGGCAGACGGGAGGCGGAGCTGAGCGCCGGGAGGACAGGACCCCGCAGCCCTGTGAACATCGTTCCTGCTGCCCTCCTCAGACCACGTCCCGTCCCCTCCCTCCTCCCTCCTCCCTCCTCCCTCGGGCCTGCAGCTCTGCCTGAACCCGTCCCCAGCCCCTGTCCTGGCCGATCTGGGCTTTCTTGCTCGACCCCGCCCACAGGGCCGCAACTTGGGGCGCTCTCCCACTGTCACGATGGCTCGCCACACACCCCCAGCTTCGTCTTGTGGCGTGTGCCCTTCCCCCCCCCCCCCCCATGCTGCCAGTGCCCTCACCACAGCCACTAACCACCAGCTGCAGGGGGTGGCTGTAAGCACCTGTCCCGGGTCTGAGGCCCCCAAAGAGAGCCTCATCTTTTCCTCAGGCCTGGGTTGTCTGTGAAGAATGCTAGCGAGGGCTTTTGTGGGCAGCCGGTTTGTGCCGGGCACCAGATGACACCCTCACGTTACACACTGATGTTCAGAGAGGGTTCGCGATTTTGTCTAAGGCCACATGGATGTTAGGTGACAGGCTTTGAACCTCGGCTGCCCGACCCTGAAGCCTTCGTGTGTCGGCGTCTCCTCCCGGGATCCGGGAGCCTCTGTGCACACGCTTTCCCGGATAAAGCGCCATTTGGGAGGCTTGCCTCGACCTCAGTGAACCGGGCGCCCGTCTCCCCAGTGGACGTCCCAATTGATTTACCTTTTCTCACAACTTTGTAGCTTCCTGCTGCCTCTGTGTTTGAAGTCTCTTCCTCTGGATTCCTGTCCAGCTCGGGGGACTCCCAGATCCCGGAATTCCTGGCCCGTGGGGGCAGATGCTCCAGGGAACAGAGAGCCGTGTCCTCTTGCTCTGGCTGATCCCTCTCTGGCCCGGGGGAGCCGGGGTCGCGGGGCTGAGAGGCGCTGCTCACGAGGGAAGGCGTGGGTGTCCGGTCGGCCTCGGGCTCTCCGGACGCCTGTGCTTCCGCGGGGTGACCGGGCAGCAGGCCCCACAGGATCAGGCGCCGCAGGCTCTCCACTGGAGGGAGAGAAGGTGCTGGCTTCCCCCGCACAACCACGCCCAGGGCCGCTGCTCCCCTCCCCCACAGGGCAGAACCCGGAGCGGACTCTGCGTCCCTTTTCCTCCAGCACGGCCGGAGAGAGCGTTCCAGCAGGTGGAGGGTAGAGGGGTCTGTGGGGCCCGGAAGGCACTCACCATCTTGGAGGGCTGCATCAGCGAGCCCTTCCATAACCAGAGGTCCTGGGAGGCACAGGAGGATGGGATCCCTGGTCCTGTGGCCCCTGTTCTCTGCATCCAGGGCTGCGGGAGGGTGGGACAAGGCACCCAGCTCCTCCTCTGTGCTGCCCTCCTGCTCGGGATCCTCTAGCGGGACCGGGTGCTTCCCCTTGACCCTCTGCTGTGGCCCAGGGCCTGCTTTGGGCGGGAGGACAGCATAAGGAGGGGGAAGGAAGGCCCCTGTGGGCGGACCCCATCCACACCCAGCTCTGGGTTCAAGCGGCTGAGAACGTGGACTCATTCCACGAATGTTTAGTGAACCCCTGCTAGGACTACAACCAGACACCGTCCCGAACCCTTGGCAGACGTTGGGGATGACACCCAGCTCCCTGCCAGTGTGGAGCTTAAGCTCTAGTGGACAGACACAGAGGAGTAACACAGTACAGCGAGCTCTCCAGGCGAATTAGAAGGAGACAGCACTGTGGGAAAGACACGGCAGCGTGTAGGCCAGGGGGCGGGGGCGGGCGGGAGCGCCGTTTACCTGCAGCCACAAGGCCACAGAAGGCGCGTCGCCGCAGAGGCAACGTCTGCAGGGACCCGAAGGAAGTGAGGAGTCCACCAGGAGATTTACCCACGGTATCCCACGGGTGTGGCCTTCTCCATGGAAACGCCCAGCTGGAGGAGGCGGGGCCCCCCCCTCCACTGTGGAACGCCTGTCACCCGGAGAGCCGGGGTGGGGGCCTCTGTTCAAGTGAGCTCGTCCACACTGGCTCAGGTCTACTCTCTTTCCCCTTCTGGACACCCTTCTCAGTCCTTTCTCTGTTCTTATCCAAACCTCACGCTTCTGGCCCCGACATCCTCTCCCATCACCCCGCACCCGCACCCGACCACCCCCTGACCTGTCCCACCAACAATGGCCCGGTGGGCTCCCACAAGGACGGTTCCGGGGACACACCTCCAGACAGCTCCTCAGGTCCTGGTTCGCCGTGGAACACTTCCGAGCCATCCAGTCCCACCCTGCGGGGACAAACCCCCAGAGGTCACCCGCCGCACTGCTGACGCCAGCCAGGAGGGGTGAGCTCAGACGCCGCCCTGGCCTCCCGCGTCACAACGGGCAGTGAAGGATGGTCCGACAAAGGGAGGTGGCAGGCTTCAGCACCTGCCACGGGTCGGCCACCTGGAGAGCAGGGTGGGTGCTGGCCGGCGTCTCCTGGTCCCGATTCTATACCCCCCACCCCGGCGCAGGCATGGTCTCCCTGACGGCCAGGTTGGGGGGAGCAGACAGGGACTGAAGGCGGAGGCGTGGGGACGACTGGGGGCCTGGGGGGTGAGCACCTGCTGGGTGTGAAGCTCTGGTGGGCCGGCTCCTGGGCGCCGGTGGGTGGGGGATGGGCGGGTGCCGGGGCGGCTCCGGGGCGCCCGGTGGCGTTCCGCACGGCCTCCTCCAAGAGCTCCATCCACCTGTGGCTCAGCAGGGGCAGAGAGGGCCGGTGGTAAACACAGGGTCAGGCACGCCCCCCGCAG
Organism: Herpailurus yagouaroundi; assembly: GCF_014898765.1. Classification (NCBI taxonomy): domain Eukaryota; kingdom Metazoa; phylum Chordata; class Mammalia; order Carnivora; family Felidae; genus Herpailurus; species Herpailurus yagouaroundi. The sequence goes on along the minus strand of NW_024412438.1, from coordinate 3,189,648 downwards.
GCAGCCCTCCCCACAGGCGTGTGCAGCCACCCACAGTGGCCCTGTGCCGTGCTCTGGGCCGAGCGGTCCCCGTCTGCAACTTGTCTTTAAACGGCCCCCAGACAGGCAGTAAGACCCACAGGTGACAAGCCTGACGCTGAGACGCTGACTCAGTCGAGCTGCCTCGTGTGGCGGCAGCGAGGGAACGAGGGGTGGGTGACGACCCCGGAGGCGGATGCGCTTGGTGGGAAGGAGGAAGAACCCCAGTGCAGGGAGGAGGAAGGGACCACTGACCACGTGGAAGACCCCTCGGGGGCAAGGACGGCGGTCCCGCGAGCCCGCTGCGCCTGCCCTGTCTCCCTGTCCCGCGCCCACGCCCCATCCTCCGCCCCTCGGCCCGGCCTCACTGCCCACCACTCACACACGCCGCCCTGGCCCCTCGATTCTTACGTGTTCTTGTCTGACGACGTCAGAGCCACCAGCTCATAGATCTGGGGGGGGCCCAGCTCGGAAGTGCAGATGATGAAGAAGGCCCGTTTGTCTGTGCGAAGGAAGGGGGAAGGGCCGCGTGGAGGTGGCAGAGCCGTGACGGCGGCCCCCGCCAGGGCCACAAGGTGCTGGAAGCCCCGGCCCTCAACACGGGACGGGGACCAGAGCAGAACACGCAGCTGGCCACCGGAACCACGCGGGGTCGCGTACAGGAAGGCCAGAGGCAGTCCTGGACCCTCAGGCCATCCCCGCGGCGGCCCCCGCTCCCTCTGCTCTCCCTCACGCTCGCCGCCGCCCGCGACTCCCGGAGGCGGGGGGGCATCGCCCCAAACCACGGGTGGAGAGAGCGGGCCCAGGGCCCCTTCCCGCACACACGGGGCTTCTCACAGAACCGCCTCTGTCCGCCGGGCCCCGTCCCCCCACCCCGCCCCGGGCCATGTCCTCCCACTCAGGGGCCAGCAGGGAGGCCCGAGGCCAGGCCCGCGCGGCACCTGTGGCCACGGAGCGGATGAGCACGGCGTTGAGCTTGAGCACAGGGCTGAAGGTCTGCTTGCTGTCCGAGGAGCCGGCGGCCGTCTTGCTGTGGCACTTGAGCAGCAGCTTCTCGTCCTGCTTCTGCAGCAGCACCAGGAGGTCGTCCAGCAGCAGCACGTGCAGGTCTGGGGGGCAAGCACCATGAGGAGTGCCCCCGCTCCCCCCCAGCACAGGGACAGGGTCCTGTGCCCCCTCCCCAGGCGGGGCCGCAGGAGCCCTGCCGGGCCCCGGGCGTGCGGTCCAGGGGGCAGGGCTGGGGTACCCACCCAAGGTCTTATCCTTGCTGGTCCTCCAGGTCAGGGGCCCCTCGTGGATCATCTTTCTGGCTGTCAGATCCAGGCTCTGTTAAGGAAACGTCGTTCATTCATTCGTACCTTTGTTCGACCCAGTGCACGCCACACTGCTGAGGAGCTGGGGGTCAGCGGCAAGCAAGAGGCTGCCTCTGCTCTGACGCTCGAATAGAGGCCACGGGCAGGACAGAAGCCACCGTGAGGCTGTGCGTCCCACCAGGGGGTTCGCCAGCGGCTCTGCCCGGGCCTCTCCCCAGCCCGACCTCTTTTTGTTTCCTCCCCGGCCACCTTCACCTGGACCCCGGCTCCCAGCCCCCGCTCGGCCAGGAGAACTCCAGCATCCCGTCCCTGTCGGCAGGGCCGTCTGCTGGGTGTTCGTGGGGCCCCGCTGCGGCACCCCGTCCCTCCGGGCCCCGGCCGGTTCCGCTCCCAGGGGTGCCCCCAGTGTGTGCGGCGGTCCCCGCCTCCCACCTTGAACTCCGCCGCCAGAGGGTTGCTGGCCCTCTCCAGGGAGGTGGTGTCCAGGCGTTTCTGGTAACCCTCCAGACGGTGCCGGTTCTCCGTCTGCTTCACGGCCTCGTTCACGTACTTGAGAATCTCCCGGCACTGGTCCCGGGCCCGGCACAGCTTCTCGTGCTCAGACGTGCCACCTACCGATCGGGGCAGAGGCGGTGCTGGGGGATGCCTGCCTGAGGAGTGTGTCATAGCACACCCGGCTGCCGGTGGCTGTAAGCCGACGGTACGGGTACAGGTGTGTTGTCTTGGCCTCACTCGAGGGCCTCAAACGTAAGGGGCCCTGGCGCTGAGCGTCCTCGGGATCAGAGCACCATCCCGGAGACACACACAGCTCTTGGGAATTGCCAGCTGGACCACAACCAGCTCCACGGATGCGGGGGAGGGCAGGGCCTGGCTGACGGCAAGGGTGCCTCCAGGATGCCCGCCCAGGTCGGGAGAGGGTCCTCACACTCCATACCCTGACTCCAGCACCCCAAATTCGAGGGCGGCGGGGGAATGCTCGGGACCCCAGAGAGTGTCCCTGGGGCTAGCTCCTCTCAGCACGGCCACTGAACTTCTACAGTCAGCACACGCGGCTGTACGTCTGTGCGCTGCACAGAGGCGTCCGGCAGGGGGATGGACAGATGCGGGGGGCAGCCGTGGCCCCGGTGTGGGACCACAGTCACATGGGAGTCCGCGTGCCAACCTCTTTCCATTCGGACGCTTTCCTCAGGTTTGCACCAAGGCCCCCACAGGCTGGGGGCGAGCCTCACACCCCCTCCCGCTGCTGAGCTTCTTCTCCCCAAAGCACGCTCATAATCGCGACCTCCCTCGAGACTGAGCGAAACAAGTGACTCGTGAAGGCCACAGAGCAGGTCAGCGCTAGAACTAGGTCTGAGTGCGGCCACCGCCTCGCGCTCCCTACCCTCCGTGTGCTTGAGGACGCTCTCCAGCAGCAGCGGGTACTTGGTGAGCCGCTGCATCTCCGAGATGATGAGGTCTCTGAGCTGCAGCCGCCGGCACTGAGGGTGGCTCTCGGCCTCCTGGACAGCAGGGGGCACAGACGGAGAAAGAGGACAACCCGCGGTCAGGGCCTGGCTCATGGGCTCGGGACCCGGATGGGTGTGAAAAGGCCAAGTGGGTCCTGGCCCCAGAGGGTCACTGAGAAAGGTTTAGGGAAGACTGGTGGGGGCCGGGAGATAACCCACGGAGGGGATGTGGTCGAACGAGCGCCACAGAGCAGGTGCCATGCCCACTTTACAGACAGGGAAACCGAGGCCCAGCTACGTGCACACAGGAAGCAGGAGGCGAACACGGCCTTCTGGCCGCTAAGCCACGTCCGTCCTGAGGGCCGGCACGTGCCAGTGTTTCTGAGGCGGTGGCGTGGGACGAGGGGGGTGTGGATGGGCGTGGGGGTGGCTGGGCTGCCCTCCCGGGTGGAGAGGAGAGGCCGGCGGGCCTGCCCCGGGGCTCCGGGAAAGCAGCCCGGGGGGTTCCCTGGCGACCCCGGTCGGCTTTACGGAGCTACGCCCGCACTGACTTCTGCTGGCGGCCAGGCCGCGGCGGGGAGGCCACACCTGCATGAAGAGCTGGAACCGGCTCTCCTTGCGCTGCTTGGTCTTGATGAGCGCCAGTGCTATGGACTGGTGGGAGCAGAACCGCGCGGCCACCTGCTGGAGCTCCTCCCGGGCGGGGCCGTCAAACTGCAGCACAAGGGACGCCACCCGGGCATCGCACCCCGGCCCTCCCACACCCTCCGCCGCCGCTCCCGTGGCCACGGGAAAGGGGGACCCGTCCCCTCCAAGCATACCCGAGCCAGCATGAGGTCACCGATGTCTTTGATAATGGGGCCCTCCTCCCGGAGCTTCCTCATGGCCTCACACCAGGAATCTGGGGCAAGGAGAGAAGAATCAGAGAGGCCCGGGGTAGAGTTGCACCGCCGGACCCTCCGGGACCCGGGGAGAAGGGCTCTGGGCGGCAGTGCCGAGGGGAAGGGTCCGGCAGCCGTTCTACTCCTGGGGGACCCGGGAGGCTGGCTTCAGGCCGCGCATCAAGCCGTCCGCCAGAGAGAGCAGGTGAGGGCTGTCTGCTCAGGTAGGCCCTGGCACACGGTCAGATGGGGACAGACACCAGGAGGCTGGCCGGAGAAGGGGTGTGGGGGAAAGACAGCGGGCGGGGAGGACGGCCCCTCACTGTGGATCTCTATGAGCTCAGGCAGGTTGGGGAAGAGCCGGGCCAGCTCCTCCCGGGGCATCAGGTTCTCCTTCTTCATTCGCTGGTAGAAGATCAGGTCCAGGACCCGGAGCGTGCGCAGATGGGAGGCTTCTGTCACAAACAGCTCTGAGCGGGGTGGTCGCGGGATGGGAGGGACACAAAGCACAGGGGGTCAAGCGAGTATGCGAAGTCATATGACTGCCACCCCAAACCACTTCTGAGGAAGCCGAGCGCTGGTGTCAGATCGCAGGGCGACGTCCCACCCCAAGGGCCATGCGGGAACGGCGACACGGACCCGGTCCCGTCCCCGGGGAGCCACCTGGCCTACTACCACCCTCTGCCCCCTACTCGCCCGAGACAGAGGGGCACATGCTCACCGTTGATGACCTCCTGCCGGTCGATCTCTCTCTGGCTTAGCCCAGCCACCACGTCCTTGCCCACCATGTGCTGCCAGTTCTGGGCATCCGGCTCCAGCTCCAGGTCAGACAGCTGGCCCAGATCGTCCTCTAGGAGGTGGGGGAGGAGGGCGTCTGCACCGAACCCCAGATTGGGGGACTCGATGCTCCTGGGGAAGAGGAGGAAGGACTCAGCTCGGGGTCCGCCCCCGTCTCTCCTGCCCGGAGCCCACGGGAAACGGCGGCCGTGGACGGGCACACCTGGCCGGCCGCTCGGGGCCGGGACACCCCACTCACCTGCGGCCCATCTTGGGGGTGAAGGGAGGGGTTGGGTTCTCCAGAGACCTGTGGAGAGAAGTCAGCCCTCAGCCCCCGCTGCCCCTGCCCCGAGACGCCCCAGCTGAGCTGCCCGAGCCCTGCCCACCTGGTGGAGAGGCTGGAGGCAGAGGACGAAGCTGACTGGTGGAGGCGGGCGGCCTCCGCGGCCGCGTCCATGTCTACGTCGCTGCGAGAGCGGGGCACGTTGTCCGCCTTCCGAGACCGCTTCATCTCCTCCCGGCCCTTCAGGCTCTCCGAGCGGCCCAGGCGAATCTCTGAGCGTGAACTGGGGAAGGAGGACCGGCAACCTTGGGGTCCCACGTCCCGGACGAGCTCTCCTCTGCCACCAAGACTCCAGGTGCCTCCCCTGCCCCTCCCCAGTCCGGCTCGATGGACAGAGGCTCTCATCGTCCCCGTGGCCCACCAGGAAATGAGAGCGGGGACCAAGAGATCAGACTTGTGGTATGCCACAGACCCCAAACCCTCCAGGAAAGCTGTGGATGCCGCAGGCCCTTATTGGGGACCATGAGGTCCTCGCTCCTGTCCTGGACTGTCTAGTGGCCGGACCATCTTTCCCTCGACTCCAGAGCAGGTCAGCTCCCACCGCGGACCCCGCTTGAGGCAGATTTCTTCCTTTCATAGGACTTTCTTCTACCGAGAAGTACAGGCACTTCCTTCACACTTGTCCTGGCCTCCTCGCAGGCCTATCAGAGATTCTATCCACGGATGGGCTCCTGCCCCTCCAGCTGTGGTGTGGATTCTTCTGTTCTCATCTTGTAGCATCCTTCTGGAGCTTCCACGTCCCCTCCTGGGGGCAGGCTGGCTGGGGAGGGCCCATCTACTGACCGGCAGGAACCCGCTCCCTCACCTGCCAGGTTTGGCCAAAAGACCCACAGACAAGACAAGACTCAGCATCTCCAGTCCCAGAGACCCCTCAGTGTGAAGAGACGCTGACGGCCGGGTGTTCTTTTCCGCATCCTGCAGAGCATGAGCCGGGAGACAGCTGGTGTCTCTGACCCCTGCTGCCCCAGGATGGTGCCTCCTCCCTCCACAGCCCTGCTGGCTTGGTTCTTACTGACCTGCTCACTGATCTGCATCCTGGCCCCCTGCCTCCAGGACCAGGGACGGCCTACGGAGTCTGGGCAGCTCCTGAGGGCACAGCAGGCTGCTGTAGCAAAGGAGGCCAGCACCCTGGGCTCCATTTATCTCGTGTCTCTCAACTGCCAAGGACTCAAACGGAGCTATCCCTGAAGCCACGCTGCCAGCCGACCACCTCAGACCACCCCCTGGGGGCTGCTAGAACGCCTCCAGCCAAGACCACTCACCCAGCACTTGCACCAGTAACCCACAACAGGCCACCTGAGCACCAGGACAAGCCCCCACAAGCGAGTAACCTTCCTCCCAACAAGTGGGGCGACCTACCTCTGGTCCCCGATCCCTAGAATACTGCCTTCTAGACCCGGGGGCTCTTATGCCTGCCGACCTCTGACCCACCGTTTCTGCTAAGATTGCTGGTGAGCTTACAGTCAGCAAAGCCAACGGCTCCCGTGGACAGTGGATTCGGGATCCTAGGGTCTCAGGGCATGTATAACTGGCACCTTCAAGAGCACTATTTACGAACGGTCTCAACTTTTTTCTCACAACATTGGTATCTTGTCTCTACACGCCTGATGCATCTGTAACATCGGGCCTACACATCCCGTAATTTATACATTTAATTCACTCAATGAGATTACACAGAGCTCGGCCTCTTGGCTCAGGACAGATCTAACCTTCACCTTCCCTTACAGCTTTGTTTGTTCTCATGACGGCAGAATCTCCACATGCACTGAGCTTACGAAGGTTTGCTACAAGCAGGGGTAACCTTGTGTGGGAGCAGGAACGGCGGACTTGTAGTTTGGTCAGTTTCCCAGGTAAAATGGTTTGATTCCCTTGGCCACTCCCCAGTGACCCAGTGACCTGGCTTGCGCCTGCTCAGTAGGTGCGCACGTGTATGATTTCTGTGCACGCAAGACCCCGTCTACGATGACTCAAGGGTGACTCAGGGAAGGTGCACGGAGCTTTCTGACCACAGGTGGTTCTCACTAAGTGTTGGCTGGAGAATTTCAGACATGACGTGGCTGCTGTCGTGCCGCGGTCCGGAACAAGTCCGGGAGCACGCCTCGATGCCAGAGAAGGGTTCTCACTGGAACGTGGCCAAAGATGGAGAATATACGAGATGCCGGAGCTGCAAACCCTCTTTTCTTCTCGAAAGTGCTTTGGAACCAGCAGAGCCAAACTCCGGTGCTCTTCCTCACGGGCATCGGTGGCCAACCTTGCCTGACCCCTGCATCCCCGGGACTGTCCCTTGCCACCCCTGCCCCAGTCTTCTCCAGCCTTGTCAGGTAGGGTGTCGGGATTAGCTGCTGTGTAATATCCTCTAGCTGCTGAGTACCCAGGCGGTGAGTCCAAAGGAAACGTTCAAGACACGCAGTCCCCAGGCTGGGAGGTCGGGGGCCCTGCTCGGTCTTCTGGTGGCCTGATGGCCGACACTGGCGTGTCTTCAGAGCAGCTGCGAGTTCTGTGGCGGGGATCTTATGGTCTAACGGAGTGGGGGGAAGCACCTGGAAATAACCCTGCAGCACACCCTGCCCAGGCTCCCCTCCGTGGGAAGCCGGCAATTCCCATGTGGCCCTTGCTACCTGTCGCTTTCCAGCAGGTCCTCGGGAAAGCTTCCTGTGGAGAGCCGCTGCGTCCCGGGCTCTGGGGCGTCATACGGCTGGTTGTTCTCAAAGTGCTGAATGATGTTCCTCACGTTGCCTGGTTTGACTGGAAGCAGAAAGACAATGAAGGGTACTCTGCTTTCTATTCGGGACCCTCGCTCCCATTAGCCCAGAAGACAGAGCAGTGAGCAAGCACGGATGACAGCAGCACCGGGCTGGGGACTGGGAGACGCGGGGGCTGGTCCTCTAGACCACTTCCTGGTCCTCTCCCAATAACCCGGAGAGTGACAGGGGCAGTCCCTTGCTCTCTCACATGCAAAATGAGACCATTTGGAGGTATATTTCCTGTGGGTATTCCTTTCGGCTCTCACGTTATTACAATGACTCTCAGGCTTAATTAATGATGAGATTTTTTTCCAAGAACCGAATACAGAATAGAATACCAGCCAGGAGCACCCAAAACGCATCCATCTGTAATTTGGCCAGGTTGCCAGGTTATATCAATCATTTCCCAAGTTTATATTACTTTTAGAGCTCATTATTTGTTCTTTTTTTTGACTTTCCTTCCAGTCCCGGCCCCTGCCTCTAGTTGCTGCCATCACTGTGAATCAGACCCTTTATTATCAGTGAGTGGGGGTGGTCTTAGGTAGAACAGAGAAAAGGGGTCACTCTCTGGCATTCAAATTCCAGCCCCTCTTCAAAGCGAAGACAAAAGAAGGCTGTTCTTGTTCAAAGAAACAGAGAGAGCAGGTATGAAAGTCACGAGGCTCATGGGATACCCGCAGAAGGTTCCTCCTCAGAGATGCAGTGACATCAGCCCAGAGCTGGGCTTCAGAGGCCGATCTGCCAGAGACCAACAGGAAGGCTGGGGGTGGGCAGGGAGGCAGGCGAGGCCCTGATCCTACCCACACTAGCCAGAGTCCCACCCGTGCAAACCCACAAATCTCCCTAAGTCTCTAAACTCAGGTTTCATGAGAAAGTTTCCAGGCCAGAGCAAACAGAACATCCAGCTGGTCTCTTCAAACTTCGTATCATTTAGGCAGGTGGCCGGGGTAACAGTTTTCCAGAGATGCGTAACAGGAGGCCGTGTCAGGAGCAGGGGCTGTTAGCGTCACGCCCACTCTGGGGACTGGGGCCTGAGCTGCCTGCCACAGGGTCAGCTCTGCAGTCACAGCCTGAGCGGCCCTGCTGGGTGATGGCACGAGGGCCTGGGAATACCCTGTAACAGGAGGCCGCCGGGCTGAGCCCACCGCTCCCTCCCCTGTGTGTCGCCTGTGCTCGGGGTATAGTTCACCCTGTGACGACAAACGGGGATTGCTCTGCGAGGCGGCACAACTGAGGAAAGTCAGTATAATGGGGGGAGAAAGGCAGAAAGGAACGCAATTTTTTAAAGGAGCACAGTTTTCACTGGTGTCCCCTGTTCTCCTTCCTCCAGTCTCTGGATGACAATGAAATGGAAGGGTACATTCCATATTATTAACAGTCAGTTATGGTCGCTGTTAAACGGGGCAACAGCTGATGACTCTAACGGTCACTCAGTGCTGACCCTTCCTCCACCTCTGGGGGCTGTTTGGTCTTTAGACACAGACATAGGCTTTGCTGATGTCCTGGGAACTTGAGAACCAAGGCCACACCAAATCATTAGATTACAATGGAAAGACCGAACTCAGCCCTGGTGAACACCCAGGCCCCTTACCCTGTCCTTGGGCTCCCGGCCCCTCGAAGCTGCTGCTTCCTCCTGCCTCCACTGGGGCAGCGTGGACAGGAGGAAGTGTGTGTTAAGATCTAAGGGCCTGGGTCCCAAGGCCATTCTTTTATTTTTCCATTGTTTTATATGCCTTTTCTCAAAACTTAAAACCTTTTTTTTTTTTTTTAAGTAGCATAAGGAGGGGTGCCTGGGTGGCTCAGTCGGTTGGGTGTCCGACTTCAGCTCAGGTCATAATTTCACGGTTCGTGGGTTCAAGCCCCCTGCGTCGAAGTCTGGAGCCTGCTTCGGATTCTGTCTCCCTCTCTCTCTGCCCCACCCCTGCTCACGCTCTGTCTCTGCCTCTCTCTCGAAAATAAATAAACATTAAAAAAAAAAAAATCAATAAATTAGCATGAGTCTAGGAATTTAGTAACTTTGAAATAATTTTGAAAATCGTTATTTTTAATTGTCACTTCACATAAAATGAATTCTAGCCACTGAACAATTTCCTGATTTCACTGCACTGCTCTCTCTCTGCACAGATTCACAGTAGAGCCTTGACCGCATTAATCACGTGACTGTACTCGTGGGAGCCTCACTGATGAGAAATGAGTTTGCCCAACTGCAGGTTCTCAGCCTCTCTGGGTTAATGTATATGACGTGTTCGTTTTCAGCGCACAGACCCCCGACGGCACCAGGCCCTCTAACACACAGCAGGGGTCACTCTCTTCAACCGCCGCGGTGATGCCACGCCGTCCATGTTAAGTCAGGAGCGGTGGACGCGCCATGCTCAAGGGCTGAAGCAGAGCAGGTGACGGACGGTGAAAGGCCCCCAAGAAGAACTGTTAGAGACCCATTGTTTATGAAAAAAACCCCGCATAACTCTCAAAAATGAGGATTTTCGTTATTTCAGTCGAGACAAAAACCTGAGAAGCTCGTGCAGGACATTTTAATGTGTAAAGGCCTCCCTCGTGTACACGGAGCCCTGGACCTTCGGAGCCTGTTCCCTGAGATGTGAGACAGGGACAGGGTGGGGCCGAGGGCGGGGAGGCTGGCCTCCGTGACACCGCCAGGAGCAGCCCCTTGCGGAGGCAGCTGGAGCAGGAGGGAGGCACACGGAAGACAGCGACGGAGTGACGGGATGGGGGACGGGGAAAAAGGGCAGACAGACAGACTGGAGAGATGGAAACTCAAAGCTAATGCAAAGAAAAACCCACAGAAAATGGTCCTTTTACCTTCCACAGGGGACAAGGGAATATGAAATGCTAAAAGAAAACAAACAAAAACAAAAGTAAACCATGAAAAGTCAAATTAACGTCTCCAGAGTCAAAACAAAACTTACATCAAGCTGGAAAATGAAAAACGAATGGCAAAAATCAGGTCTGATCTAGAAGAGTCCCCCCTTCCGCAGCCCCCAGGCAGCAATATCAGAAAAGGCCACTGGCCCACCCACCCCACAGCCCTTCCCAGACTCCCAAGACTAACACTGGGGTCTGAAGACGCCGACCGGGAGGCCAGCAGGAAGTTCCAGACCGGCGACAGGCTTAACCGAGTTTCAGGTGAGTGGCAGCATCGGGGGTGTCGCTGGGCCCCCACCTCCCACTCCACATGTAGTTCTGCTTAGCAGTAAGTCAGACTTCCCATCGAGGGCCCACAATTGCTCCCGACACACCTCAGGGGCACAGACGGAGCCCACTGGTGAAGGTGAAGGGGGCATTTACTGTCAACAGGGCAGCCTTGCCAGGCGGGAATATTCCTCCGCGTGGCTGCTCGGTAGCTATAACTGCCCTGAGCTCCTAGACTAAGGCCCGGGGACCGGCATGGCCTCCTTGGCTCGGAAGCGTCATCTGCATCTCGAGGAGCCTGCACGCGGTGTGGCAAGGGGACAATGAGCAGCACTGAGCGGGAGCTGCGGTCTCAGAGGGCAGGCGGGCGTGCGGCTGCTGGGACAGGGAACACCCTCTGCCAGCCACCCGGTCGGTGACGGGGCCACCGCCCCCCCCCCCCCCCATGTACTCACTGCTCTGCGAAGAGCCTTTGGGCTTCCCGATGTACTTGAGGATAGGGTTTCGCCTCTTGTCCTCCAAGGCTTCCTTGTCTTTCTTGGAATTGCTGCTCTGTTGGGACAGGAGACACCAGCTTTGGAGAAGGTCCCAATCCCCAGACTTAGCCACTCATCCCTGCCACTGCCCCCCAGACCCGCCCTGAACGGCTAACTGCAAAGCAGACTCCTGCTTGCTCCCGAACCAGCACACGTGCGCCTGGGCCGGGTTTGAGCTCGTCTGTGGGTTCTCACGGACTCCCCACGCAAAGGCAGCGAGGGTCGGGAGCAGTCGTGAGTGGCTTTCCCGGGTTGGCCTCATGCAGAGACCTGCACCAGAGGACTCTTGTCCAGGTAGTTCTGTCACCTTCTTGGTCTTTGGGAAGAAGGGCAGCCACTTGTCCTTGTCAGGAGCTGCCTGAGCCTTTTCGGCTGCGCCGGAAGGCCGTGCCTCTCGAAGACGGAGCCCGGCGTGGCTCATGTAGGTATTGAGGGCGAAGTCCATGGGGGCGCTGTGAGACGGGAAGCAGAGTGGTCAGTCAGAAAGCTCGAGCTGCGCCCGCCAACAGGCGGATGGGCCGGAACCCCGCTCCGAACAATCACCAAACTACCACCCGGGGGGGTGACAAAGGGAGAGTTCTGGGTCAGGGTGTTTGGAAGGAGCCCTGGAATTCTCAAGGGGGGGCACAGAAGGACTCTTGGCTAGCAGGAGTCCTGGGAGAGACCTAATTCTCTCCCTAAGCAGAACTCTTCCTGAAGGGGGGAGAGCGGCCAGCAGAAGGATGTGGCTGGTCCCTACAACATAAGCCAACAAGCCGGCAGGCCTGGAACCGACTGAGGCCCACGGCCACGGTCCTCGGGCATCCGCGTGCGGTGGGGTGGCAGGGAAAAGGGGAGAAATGCCGGCCTGCCTCTGCCTTCACCACCTTCCCGGCCCTGGCACCGAGAGAGAGATGGAATGGAGCCACCACGGGCCACACGTGGAACCATCCAGAGCTGTGTCTGGAAGCGGATTTGGCCCTGGATTCAGGAGGCAGGTCGGGCACTCTGGGCACTCAGTGCAGCAGGGGCTCCGGCCCCTCCTCCACAACCGCCCTGGCCTGCCTTCCTCCGGCTCAAGCGTGCGCACCCTCTTCGACGCTGGCTGCTCGAGGAGCGGACACGCATACAGGCTGCGGAAACCCCATAACCTGTGCCAGAGAGGAGAGGCGTTGCACCCCGGCTCCCCGACAAGGGCTGCTGACTCAGACCGGTCCTGTCACCAGCACTTCACGGTGGCTCAGAGGTGAAAGCCGGAGGGAGACGCAGAGCTAAGGCGGAGGTGGGGAGGCCGGCTATGCGCACGGTGGGGTGAGGGCAGACCCTTGCCCCAGGCGGCGGCCCCAAGCGGCAGGGGCCTGGACCTCACAAGCCGCTGTTACGGTTACGCGACACCTGGGGCCATGGCTGGACACACTGTGACCTCGATGCTCAGGGCGCCCTGTGTCCAGAAGGATGGCAAACGCACCGCACACTCACTCACCTCCTGTCCTCCTCGTACTTGGACCTGGAACAAAAGGAAGGAACCATGACGCGCATGTACAGCACAGGCGTGTTGGCCGCGCAGACACAGAGGACGGGGGCGGTGGGGGCGGGGAGGCCAGACCTCGACTCCGGTCTCAGCTCTGAGCCCACGTGGGGCTCAGGAGGCAAGAGCGCTCACCCCCTTGGGGGCCTCGGCACAGGGACTGAGAGGTCCTTCCCGCTGAAGGGGGACGTGGCCAGCACTGTGACGTGATCACGGAGGAAGGGGCCCGTCCTCGCCCAGCCAAACTTGACTGAAGGGCTGGGCTGACGTAGAACTGGAGGAGGGCGGGTGGCCCCTCGAGAGCCGACCCAGAGAGACCTTCCCACACGGCGGTGGAGGCAGCAACGACCAGCTGAGGGGGCATGATGGGCCAGGCACTATTCTAAGCTATTCACAAGCTGATCGAGATCTCAAAGTGCCCGGTGAGGAGGTGTTAGATTTCCATCAAGTGAGGCTGAAGCTTCCCGTAGAGACCACCCTGAGCGGGGTGCCCACTGTAACAGGCCAGGGAAACTGAGGCCCACAAAGATCCAGGGCTTGGCTGAGGTCAGGGGGTTATTCCCAGGAATATGCCCCTGTGTGATGTCTGCAGTCCTGTCTCTCCTCTGCCAGACTTAGCCTGCGGCCGCACCTCCAGGGTGACGTCTAATACGGACCTCAGACTCAACATGCCCACCTCAGACTGCCCCCCACACAGCCGCCCTGATGCCGGCTGATGGCACCTCGTCCTTTCTGCCGTGTAGGCACAAACCGTGGGGTCTTCCCCGACCCACACTCAGTTTTTAGGAGATGCCCATTTGCTCTACTGTTAGGATACACGTGGGACACCGACCGCGTCTCACCGCGTGCCCCAGCCCTGCCCGGTCCAAGCCCCACCGCGTGGGTTCCCGTGCGGCCCCTCCCCGCCACGGACAGGGAAAACCAGAGGCCGCACAACCGTCCTCAGGCTCTGCGGCTGCCCTCCCGTCACCTCTCTGACTTCAGCACCCACCTTCTCTATCTGCTCTGGTCTCCGCTGCTCCCCACACGTCAAGCACGTGCCTACTTTGCCCTGCCTCTTCCCCCCAGCGGTCTTCAAGGATGACGGTCCCACTTTCTTCAGTTGCTTAAATGTTACTTGGGGGAGGGGGGGGAGGCTCGCCCTGGCCGCCCTATTTAAAACCGTCACCCGCTGGCTCTGGTGTGCCCGACCCCTTCCGCCAGCCTGCTCTGTCCCCCTCGTCTCCAACGCGTTACAGGCCTTCCTTATTTCTTGCACATTGCTCTCTCTTCCCCCTATGACGTGAGCACCACAGAAACTGTTGTTTTGTTCACTAACACGTCCCGAGAGCCCAGAACGAACTCCGCACGTGTTGCTGCATTGAATGGCAGCGTGAACAGAGACTCTGGAGACAGTCTCGTCCACCTTTTGTCATTTTATAGCTGAGACCAGGGTCCCAGAGCACTGAGTAGAGAAGCCCCTAAGTCTGATGTGTCCCCACAAAGTCACGCGGGTGGCGCTGGGAAGACAGGACAGGAGAGGCACGGCCACCGCAGCTGAGCCGAAGTTCCTGACCAGGTTAGTCAGGCCGGTCTCCTGACGCCCAACTGAGATGATCAGTTGAGAATCGTTCACCCTCCCGCCCACCAGCCGGTCTGCCTCCTGAGGGCCCACGTGTGGCCCTCGTGCCAGGGTCCCTGTGACCCTACAGACAGGAGGCAGCACGGTCAGGAAGAGGGCTCGGAAGGGGAGCAGAAAGCTCCGTGGGGAGCCGCGGAGTCCCGCGGCCCCGTGAAATGCCGACAGTCTCGCCTGAGCAAGGCAGCAGGCGAGCCGGGCCCTCCGCACCTTCCGGGGGGAGGATCCGGCAGACGTCATGGGGGGAGAGGCCGGGGAGCAGACGCACAGGACACTCGCGTCTGTTCGGCACTTCCGGGTGGCGTTGCGGGGGTGGGGGTGGGGGGTGGGGTGGGGGCGGGGGAGTGGGGGTGGGGTGGTGGTGCACTCACAGGATGTCTCCCAGGGCAGCCAGCTGCTTCTCGGCCACTTGGCGTTCTCGGAGAGGGTCGCCGTCCAGGTCCAGCAGGTCATTCTCACCGTACAGACTGCCCAGCCCCAGGGTGCGCTTCGTTCTAAGACAGACAAAGCAGGCGCACACGTGTGCTCACAGACGCCCGGAAACAGCGAGGCAAATGCGCTCACGAGAGACGCTCGTCACAGGGGACAGACGGGTGAGGACACAGAGGGCGCGGGGGGGACCCACAACCTGTAGTCCTGGATCTGCTCCTGGATCTCGGGCATGGCCGCCTCCTGGGCTTCCCGGAGGGCAGCACGGACGTCCTCGCTGCTGCGCAGACGTGAGTCTGGTGGGAACCCAGGGAAGGAGAAATGGGGTGTCGGGAGAGGGGGCAATGCCTGCTGAGCCCCCTGAGTCCTGGACCCACCAGGCCACTCCCGAATCCAGGACTGGACTCCTGTTGTCCAGGTCCCAAGGCAAGCACAAAAACATTTTCTGGATGTTCTAGGCTCTGTTATGTGGACAAATGAAACCCCGTCTATGATCAGATGGGCCCAGGGGCTGCCCTCTGATGCCACAGTGCAAACCCCTCATTCTTCGTGGCCACCGGGCCAGGGCGCGAGGCCGAGAAAGACAAGCACTTCACATGAAGCCCCGACTCCCCAGCGGAACCTGGACGGTGTCGGTCCCGCTCCCCCAGCAGCTTCACGCGGTCGAGGGACTCTACCCTCTGGCCTCAGGCCACAAAGCACGCTTTCCGAAGGCAGCGTGGGACGCCTGTTCTCTAGAAAGCTGCCTGGGACCCGCTTCTCAGGCTGACACCCTCTTATGCCGCCTTCCCTCAGCTCTCCTATCACGACTAGAGAACGAGATGGGGACAGAGCAATCATTGGCCGGCAGGGTCCTCACCGGGCCAAACGCCGGCAGCATCAGAGAGGAATTCACAGAAACAAAAATACTCCAGAGATCCCGACCCGAGGTGGGATGGAGTGAGGCCCCGGTTTCTGGAGTTTCAAGAATTCCCCCAGGGATTCTGGTGATCGACCAGGCTTAGGAATCCCTCAAGTCCAACTGCCCTTTCGTACAGATGGCCCCGCTGGGCCCAGGAAGGTCCCGGGGAAGGCTGGCAGAAACGAGCTCAGGTCTGACGGGGGCACGTACTCCCGGGATGGGCTCCCCAGGCAGGGCCTGTCCCGTTGCGCAGCCCGTCAGCCATCGTGAGGCGCTCGGGGGGAACCGCCCCTGCTTTCCCTCCTAGAGGAGGGCTTCCCAGGGATGGGGCCCACGTGCCCTCTGTGCTCTGCGGCCTCCCACGGCCCAGGACAAGAGCAGCTGGCTAGTAAACTGACTTACCAATTTCAGTCTGCAACACCTCTGGGACCTTCACTCTCAGTGGCTAGAAAAGAGAAGAGTGGGGGCGGGGGCAGTGAGGCCCACAGCCCAGGGTACGTGGGAGATGTTGCACGGTGGCAGGGAGGACTGGAACACCCCTTCTCTCCTTCCCGGACATCCGGCCCACCGTCCTCTCCTCCGCCCCCTCGTAAGCCTGCACTCGAGCATGAAGCCACAAGGTGAGCTGGGCCACCTTCTGGGGCACATGTAGGCTTCCCACTTTGCTTCAAGGACATGGGGTGCATGGGATGCACGGGTGCTGACTCAGCACCAAGGGAGCAAGCTTTACTGGGCCGTCTCTGCTCCCTCAGGTTACCGAGCGTCCCAGTGCGCGGAGAGCAGAGGGACTGACCGCGGGGACGGGCCGGTTCTGCAACCCCCACAGGGTGCGGCCGGCAGCGGCCGCCCCCCTCCAGACCCGCTAGAGGGAACAGGTGTGGAAGTCTTGAGAAGGACACTTTACTCCCAGTCTCAGGAATCCTGCGAGCTTATGTTTTGGAACTGAGAGACTGAAGTCGTTTGGGCATCAGCATAGCCGCTCACACTGGAGAGTCCGTAAGGCGTTGCCCTGTGCAGGCAGGTGCCGCCGCAGCCCGGCCCCGTCCACACGGGCGCGCGCTCTCGGCCTCCTCCCCGGGAAGTCTGCTCTGGGCTGGGCATGAGAGCCCCTAGATCAGTGAGCCCAGACACGGAGCCAGCACCGCTCTAGGGGACAGGAATCAGGGTTTGGCACCAGCTCCTTCTCTCTCCAAATGTTTGGAGAGGCCACGTGCATTCTACCTGGCCACACGCAGAACAAAGGGGCCAGGAGAGGAGCGCAGGGTTGAGAGCAGGGCCGGGAACAGGACCCAGGAGCCGTCCGTCAGCCCCAACTTCTCCTGAAGAACGGTTTCCATCCAGCCTGAATGTATGGCTTCATTTTTCCTCTGCTCCGAGTGGCCCCCAGGAGTACAGTAAAATTGTAATTCAATCTACGACTGCCTTACCGCGTTTTTCTCTAGGAAAATATTCCAGATGTCTTTTCCCAAGCTTCGGGAATCCTTGGGGTTTGTCTGCTGATAAACTTCGGCACACAAGTAAAAAAGCTAGGAGAAGAGAGAAGGGGGCTGGAGCGGTGGTTCTCAGTGGCCCCCCTCCGTGGAGGAGTGATTTTGCCTCCAAGGGACAACGAGCAGGAGGTGCCTGGAGACACCTGTGACCCTTCCCTGGAGAGGTGCTGGGGCACCTAGTGGGCAGAGCCTAGTGGCGCAGCTGAGATGGGAAGATGCACAGGATGGCCCCCCAGCAAAAACTCCTACAGCTCAACGTCACCACGCTGGGGCGGAGAAACCCTGGCCTGGAGTCTCAGAACCCTCTGAGTTCTGCCCACCCGCTTGCAACACAGGCACCCTATCTGTGCGTCCTCCACACTCGGCATTTTGCCTCGTGCTGGTCTGTATCTTGTGTTCTACGGGCCGGTGTTCTACTTCTGTCTGTGATGTGCCCGGACTTCACTCCGGAGTCTCTGGGACACAGCACGTGGGTCCCACACACCGGTGCTCCTGGCCCCAAAGGCAAACAGTGCTCTGTGCCTCCTGAGGGACACGACACCGTCCCCTCGTGCCCATCCCCTTCCGAGCGGCTGAGCAGCAGGAAAGAAGCTGCTGAGGCCGCTGGCCCCGAGCCCTGTCCCAGGGCGCCCCTTCCCCATACAGCCCGCTGTCATCTTTGTCACCTTGCCCCTCCGCTAAGCCTCCCTGTGGTAAGGTCTCGTGTCTGCAAGGCCAGGCTCTCACGTCCTCAGGGTTCATGACTCCAGGATGACCGTCTCCTCCAAGCGGACCGAGAACGATGGCGACTCCCCTGGCCTCCCTCTCCCCGCGCCTCCCTACGCTCCGGACGTGCTTGATGGGGCACAGTCCCTCCCGCCTGACCCGCACCTTCTTCCCTATTTGCCTCTGTCCTCAAGCTGCCTGCCGGCGCCCACGGATCGGACTTACCAGCGGGCTGGGGTCCGCCTGAGAGAAGATGTACCGCAGGAAAACCCCCAGGTGGGCTGGCCGGGCCTTCAGCTTCTCGAGGTCCTGGAATATGATGTCGCTCTGGAAGGCAGACGCACGGGCGTGGCTGCGGTGCGCAGAGGCAGGATACAGCAGCATGGCCTGTGGCCTCGCCCCACGTCCCCCGTCGCCCGGGTCTGCAAGCTTCGGCGCCCACCCTGTGCCCCTCACGGCCGGTGTGGGTCTAACGGCTTCTAGTCAACAGCAGCCAGTGCGACAATGACGAAAGCAGGGAGTCAGGGAACCGTTACCTCGTTGTTGAAATAACCCGGGTCACAGTCTTCCTCTGGGCCAATAATTAAAGGCTTTGGGCTTTGGTCTGTGCCCTGCGGAGAGAGTCCAGATGCAGGGAGGTCAGGGGACACGGATCCAGGCCCCATACCACATCTGTGTGGTGACGGCATGGCACCGGTGAGGAGGACCGTGTGTGTCTGGCGAGAGCGCTGGCATCTCCCCACCTCCCCTGGTCTCAGAGGGCAGACCACAGTCTCCTGCGCCCGGAGTCAAGTTCCTCTGGGTGGGGAGGCCTGGGCATGTGCATGCGGAGACAGGAAGTGAGAGAAGGCGCTCTTCCTGTTTGCGAAAGACCGTGGGACGCAGTGCCAGCTCCTGCCGCCGCGGCCTGGGGCTCTGTTGGTCCCTTCGGCGGCCATGTCCACGTCCAGCACGGCGCCCACGGTGGCCCGGTCTCCGTCACAGGACAGCTTGGAGCCATCTCTGCCTCCTTGAGCAGGATGGGACGGAGCTGACCGTTCCCCCAGCCGGCTCGAGGGTCTACGGCAGGCCTCCACCACCTGCCTAAATTCCAGACTTCTGAGCATGGCGTTCTCCCCTTCCTCCTCACGCCTGTTTTACTAGAAGCCCAACCCCTAACTGGTGTGTGGTCCGTGTCAGGTACAACGAGAGTTCATTCTGCACAGACGTGTCAGACGCTTCACTGGACAAGCTTTCTCCTGAAGGTTCCATGAACTTCCAAAGCTTTTCTACCAATGTTTTCCACTGAATTCAATCTGCCTCATTTCCAGGCATTCCCCAACACAGGCCCTGCTCTGGAGCCCGTCTGGACCACTTAATGCCCACTTTGCCCACTTTCTTCCAGGCCTAACATGCCCTCCCACCCGACTCGCTCAAGGGGTTTTTCCTGACAGCGCCTTCCAAAAACTCACTCACCCTGCTCTCCTGCTATTCGCAGACTCTTTGCTCAGAATGACAGAGTCAAAGAACGTGAGACCCAGAAGGTACGTCAGAGATCAGCGTGACGCTCACTGACAAATGAAAACGCGAGGCCCGGACAGACTGAACGCGGGGGCAGCTGCCTCTGTATTTCTCAGACACATCCTGGGCTGCCTTCTCTCCTGTAACACCCGGGTCTCTGCATCCCTCGGGGTCCAGGATCCCCAGGGATGGCGGATGGCCACTTCTGGGCCCTCGACAGCCCAGACCCTCGGCAAGCTTTCTGCGCTGAGCCCAGAGCCCTCTTCCCGGGTCTCCCCTCCTGGTTCTATTCTTGGGGGCAGTGGTTCCAAATCAGGTTTTCAGGACCCTGGGGCCACAGGACTTGCCCCGGGGTGGGGGGGATGCTGACGGGCGCAGGTCCCGGGGGAGCTGAGCGTTTACCTGTTTGTGGTACCAGGGTGCCAAATAAGAATAAGATTTTGCTGCAGAAAGAGAAAACTGAGGAGTAGTGTTCGGGAGAAAGACTGCACAAATCTATCTGTTGCTGTACACAGACAGCTGTCTGTCCCTCGGGCGTCCTTCCCTTCCCTGCACACGTATTCACCGTCTTCACACAGCCCGAGACAGCGTTCAAACATCCACTCAAGCCACGTTCGTCCTTCCATCTTGTTCTCTAGGCAAAAGTCTATCAGGAAGCAGGTGTGGCCAGAGGGGTCCGGGCCACGCACTGGAATGTGGTTCTGAAGGAGGGGAGGAGGGGAGGGAGAGCCGCAGGGGGCTCTGGACCCCTCACCTGGTCGCTGGCGCCGGGCACCGGTGCGTCCGAGCCCTGCCGCCGATGGTGCTGGGCCACCCTGGCCACGATCACAGGGGAGGTTCGGGGACTGTCCAGCCCAGGGTCTGACAGTGCCGAGTTCCGATTCTTCAGCACCTAGAGGGACAGAGAGCCCATCCAGAAACTCACGCTCCGCTCGTGTGGTGAGGCCCATGCCCGGTGGCGCACGCGCACTCCCCAGTGCTTCCTCCGCGCCCGCCACGACTCTGGGCCCGCGTTAGGCGCACCGGGCTCGATGCTCACAACCGCCCTTTGAGGCAGATACTACCTCTCCTCCCGCTTCTCACATAAGGAAACCAAGACTCGGGAAGGTCATGAGATTTGCCGAAGGTCGGGACCCAGCCACGGGTATTCCCTGGAGTCCCAGCCCACAGCCTTCCTCTCTAAGCCAGGTCGCCTCTCTGACACCCGGCCGTCAGGATACCTGGAACGCAACCTGGGTCCTGTAAGGACACGCTAATACAATTCCAACTATTACTTAGAATTACGGTGTAAGTGTGTTAATTAACCTGGCTCAGCAGGTGTCTTACAGACATCACGATTACTTCTTCCGTTCACTTGCACTTTCAGCTTGCAAGTTTATATCTGCAATTTACATATGCAAATACAGAACAGCTGGGAGGTAACGCTAGGCCAGAACCAAGTCTTCTGACCGCTGCAGAAAAGATGAGCTGTTCAAGGACAGTGAGGTCTGTGAGAGAGAGAGGGGCCGCCGCTCTGCCTCGGCCGGCTCGGGGTGTCCACCTGAGAGGGAGACCCGGGTGTGCGGTCAGGCCGCGGTTTTCGCGGACAGGCTCTCCTCCCTCACGCCCAGAGGCTCCCCACACGTTGTCCGCCTTCCTCCGCCGATTCTTTACAGAACGAAGGCGGCTCCGACAGCCACGCACGCAGGGCGCACGTGCAGCCCCTTCCGTGCCCAGAGCACAGCGACGAGAACCCTTGGAGCCGGGAGCGCGCACAGACGGCAGGACCTGTGGGTGCCCGGAGAGCGGACGCCGACGGTGGTTTCAGACGGGGCTGGCCCCCTGTGGGCACTCACCTCGCCGAGGGAGGGGAAGCGCTCTGCCCCAGAGTCCAAGCCGCTGTCCCCCTCCTGGGAATCCAGAGAGAGCCGGCCTGGGAAGGAGACAGATGACACGGAAGGTGGCATCGTGGCCTGGGGGGCCCGTGGGCAGGGTAGGGGGGCGACGTGCCACCTTCCCTCCTTTCCGGGTTTCCCTCAGGTCAGATGCTCTACACCCGGCTCTCACCCACCAGTGTGCCTATGCCCGGGCCACGTCAGTCCCGGAATGAGACTCTGCTGTGCCAGATCACCGAGAGTCTTGCCCCCAACCCCAGTGTGGCCTTCCAAGGGCCTGACTGCTGTCATCACAGTTCCTCCCTGGTCCGCAGCCGTCGGTGCTGCGGTCACGCACTCCTGTCTACTGACTGAGCCGCCCCTGCTGCTCCTGTGCGTGGATGTCGCTTTCTCTCCCTATGCTTGTGCCCGGAGCAGGGCCTCCAGTCAGTCTTTCCTGAACCTGCCCCAGGGGGAGGGGACAGTGAGTAAGGAACCCGGACCAGAGTATGGAGAGCTGGGCCGACTTACCTTCTGACGACCTCTGGCCGGTGTCACCGTAAAGGGACAGCAGGTCCTAAAAAACAAAGGTGCCGAGGGTGGCAAGTTCTGCAAGCCTCTCTCCTACTTGTTTCCTCCTCCAGCCACCCCTTCCCTCATCTCCGCAGAGAGTATCTGCCGCAGTGAGCGGCTGCTTCTGATTTGCTGCCTTAAAAATGCCCAGACTGGGGAGCCATTGCATCGTGGGTAGTCGGGAGGATGGTGGAAGCGGAGAAATTCTTCAAACCCACGGATTTGCCACCCCGGACCTCAAAGCATCTACTGCCTCAGTTGGGCTGGACGCAGAAGGAGCTTCCCGCCAGGAAAGCTGGTGACTGAGGGCAGCGGAGGAGGGCTGGCCTCTAACTGCCGCTGACCAACAGACAGGACGGGGCTGGGGGGATGGGACTATGGTGACAGAGCTCGGCTGCTCGGGAAGCCCACCCTTCTAGATCTCGTCTAGGCTTTTGGGAAGCCCGAGGCAGGGACAGCTCTCTGCCATAACTGAGGAGCCCAGAGACCTCACGTGACGTGCCCAAGCTACGCAGCAGGAAAACTGACGCCGGGGCTGGCGACCCGACCCGCCACCCCGCAGAGCACACGGGTGTGGACAGCGGCAGGGGCATGCTTCTCTCCCGCAATACCGCCCCGCTCCAGCAGGCCCTGCTGTGACCTCCGTTCTACAGACAAAGACACAGAGCCTCCCGGGAAGTACGGAGCCTGCCCAAGTCTTACAGAAGGCGAACACAGAACCTGAGCTCCTACCAGCCATGCGACACTGACTGTCCTTCAGAAGACACAACGGTTCAAATCTGACTAGCCTGCGGTTCCCAGACATTTTGATCCGGATGCTCTAAAGAAGAAGGTCATCCTCCAACAAGTTCTACCAGCTTTGGCAAAACTATCCTTGGAGATCTTAAAGTTTCTGGCGGGTTCCTTCTTATTTACCCAAAGAGTTAAGGCCTGATGGAGATTCAGACGGATGCTAATAACAAAGCCCTTGACTAGGACAGGTAAGGACACTCCTCTCTGGCAACTCCGTTTACGCAAAACAGTCAGCGCTGTGGGTCCCTCACTTGGGCTGATGTGCAAAGTGCTGGGACGGGGGCTGAAAGGAGCCTCCAGACGTGCGCCGTGTGAGATCGCTCAGGGACAATCGTCAGCTCCAAGGACAGCACTGGGGAGCAGGTGACAGGGAGACTGAAGCCAAGGGCCCGACTTAGTTCGTGCGTGTTTCCTTCCGCCATAGGCTCATTGGGGGCAGGAAGGGGCCCTTTGGCGCTAAAGAAAGAATTGCTGCCCTCTGTTCCTTGTAAAGTCCTGGGCGCTTACTGGTCAGCCCCGGGTCCTGCACAGCTCCAGAAGCCCATCCGGGCTCTCCGTGCTCTGCCCCCGGCCGTCTGCGCGGCACCCGCCTGGAGCCCAGCCTGCGTCACTCACCGCAGAGCCACCCGTCTCCTGCTGGATCTTCCGCTGTAACTGAGTGACGCGCCTCCGGGCGCCCTCCATCTGTTCTTCCAGCGGGCTGGCGGGGTTCCGGCTGTACACCTCGCAGATCCGCTGGGGACGGGCGAGGGTGACGGGGGAAGGCAGAAGGTGGTTAGTGGAGGACAGACAACTCACGGGGGCAGGGAACGGGGAGTCACCCCACAACAAAGAGAAGAGATGGGAGCTCTCTGCCTTCGGGAGACGCACGTTAGGAGGAGGGAGAGGTGTGGAGGCGGTGAGGGCGCAGGCGATGCTGGAGAGGGACGGCAGGAAGGCCCGGGCAGTCTCTCCCTCTCCTGCTTCAGGGGCGGATGCACAGCGTCCCCGTGGAGCAGCCGGATGTGCGTGCCCGGCTGGACACTCACCCGGCGCGCTTACAGCCTGGGCTGTGCGCTCGGGGAGGCTGGACTTGAACTTTGCCACCCGTGCTCACTAGTTGCGTAGACCCGCAAGCTGGACCAGGTCCTCGCGGATAAAACGGGGACAGCTGGGAGACCTGAATGCCATAGCGTCCATGAGGACTCAGCGGGAGCAGCTACTGTAATTTCACTCCGGAAGGAAGTGTTGGCTCGCAATTAAACAAGATGGTGGGTGCACACGTTCTGGAAGCTCATCTGAGGCCCCCCTGCCACCTGCCAACCGCATTTTACAACCCCCCACTTCTCGTTCCATCCCGTCCGAGCTGCCCAGCACACGACATCACATCCCGGGCTCGGCCCTTGGAGAAGCCCTGCTTCCAGCTCCCCGGACTCTGCTGAGACGCTGCTCATGCCCTCGGGCTCCCCTCCAGTGGCTCCTTCCCCCCATCCTGCGAGCACACGAGCCCTTCCGTCAGTTATGACTACCCTCAGCCCTTTCACCCTCCATCCACGGACACATCTCCAGACACGGGTCCACCCTCGGGGCCAGACCCTGCTGCCCGCAAATCATCTGACTGCTACTCCTCCAAGGAGCCCGATGACCCAAGGCCAAAGCCAGAGGCCTGGCCCCAGCCGTCACCTCTCCAGTGCCCCCTCCTCGGACAGCCGCCCCGGTGCCCCCCACCCTCCCTCACAGCTGCCCGCAGCCTCGCCTGGTCTCCGCCCCGCCTTGCGTGCCAGCCATGCCCGTGCAGGACACGCATGTGCAGGGACACGTGGCCTTTAAGGAACTCAGTCCCGCAGGGAGGAGGACAGATCATTGAAATGTGAATGTAACAGCAACCATAGCAGCGATGTTACGGGCGGGTGCGTGTGCGGTAAGAGCACCGGAGCATCACGTTCTATCCCTGCGCGCTCTCCTCCTCTGGCCCCGGCACCCTGGGTGACACCACCCGGTCCCCACTTTCAACTACCAGCTCGGGCTGAGGACGCCTGAACCTCTGTCCCAACCCTGCCCTCTCCCTTGAGGCTCAACCCTGTCACGTCCACCGGCCGGGTCCACGGCCTTTTTATCTGAACGTCGCACGGTCAACCGAAGCTGACCTTCATTTCCTGCCCCTGGACCCGCCCCGCTCCTCTGCCTCTGAGATGTCCCCGTGGCCCCCTGTGGCCTTCTGGTGTGTCCACGCACGGAACACGCATCTCCGTGGAGACTGCCGGTCTGGAGGTGTGATCATTCCCCTGTTCAAAACCCTGACCAATCCCACGGTCTTCAGAATAAACCCCAAGCTCAGACGGAATTCTAGGCCCAAAGTACGTTCCAGAGTGAAACAGACCGAACCCAAACTCAAGGGCCACCTCAGGAAGCCTGCTCTGATTACGGCATGATTATTCCTTCTTTTGGGCTTCTGTGCCCTCAAAAACCATTGTAAAAACTGTTGACACGTGATTCACGTAACGTAACCCTCACCGTTTTAAAGTGCCCAATTCAGTGGCCTGGAGCGCCTTCGCAGAGCATACAAGCCGCCGTGGAATTCCCGAACGCGGCTACCACCCGACAGGACGGCGGTCACTCTCAACTTCTCCCCTCCTCCACCCCCGAAACCACTAATTTACTTTCTCTCTTTACAGACTTCCCTATTTGGGACTTGCACGTAAATGTCATCCTACAGCCTGTGGCCTTCTGTGCCTGGCTCTCTCACGAGCAACACGTGTTCGGGGTCCCCGTGCTGTGCAGCGTGTGTCCGACCTTGTCATGGCCGAGTACGGACAGACCGCCTCCGTTTACCAACAACTTTTGGCTTGCTTCCGCTTTGGGGCCGTTATGACCAATGGTACGAAGAACGTTCACGTACAGGTTTCTGCCTGGATGTGTGTTTTCAGTCCTCTCGGGTTGTACCCGGGAGTGGAATCGATGCATCTGTGATCCTCTGCGTTTAGGATCTGGAAGAATTGCCAAAAAGCCGTTTTCCACAGCGGCTGCGTGCCTGCACGCCCCCCCCCGCAATGGTGGGAACGGATGAGGATAACGAGCACGCAGACAAAACACACAGGCTACTGTCACCAACAACTGTTATTTTCTGTTATTCCGGCTCTAACCACCCTAATGGGTGCGGAGCAGTGCTGTGGGGCTTTGATCGCATCACCCTAACGACCGATGACGTGGAGCGTCTTTTCACGAGCTTCTTGGCCATCTCTACGTTTTCTTTACTGACTGTTCAAATCTTTGGCCAACTTTTAAGGCGCTCACGTGTCTTTTTTACTATTAAGTTTTGAGAGTCCTTTACACAGTCTGGTACTAGGCCCTTACCGGATATAGGAGTTGCTAGTATTTTCTCCATTCTGCGGGCTGTCTTTTTACTTTCTTGACAGTGTTCTTTGATGCACGAAGGTTCTGAATTTGGATGAAGTTCAATTTATTTTATTTTATATTTTTCGCTGTTTCTACTTCTGGTGTTTTACCTAAGAAAACGTTGCCTAATCCAAGGTCGTGAAGACTCGTACCTATGTTTTCTTTTTAAGTTTTATTTATTTATTTTGAGAGGAGGGGGGTAGTGAGCATACGTACGAGATGGAGGAGGGGCAGACAGAGAGGAGAGAGAGAGAGAATCCCAAGCGGTCTCCATGCTGTCGGCACAGAGCCCAGTGTGGGGTTCAATCCCGTGAACCCTGAGATCACGACCTGAGCCGAAGTCAGATGCTTAACTGACTGGGCCGCCCAGGGGCCCCGAGAGTTTTGCAGTTTCAAAAAATAGTTTTAGTTCTTACATGTGAGTCTTCGAGCGGTTTGGAATGAATTCTGGGAACCGTGTGAGGTATGGGTCCGTGTCCGTTCTCTGCGTGCGGACGGCCAGGTGGCCCAGCACTGGTTGTGGACTCTGTCCACTAAATGGTCTTGGCATCTGTCAAAAACCAACTGACTATATCTGTACGGTTTAATTTCTGGACTGTGACTTCTCTTCTCCTGATGTGTAGGCCTGTCCTGATCACCGCGTGACACGAACACGCTTAAGTACCTCTACGTATTATAACGTGGGGGAAGCCGTACCTCCCTTCATCCGCCGACCCCCTGCTGGAGTACAAGCGCCACGAGGAAAGAGCATCTCTCATTTGTCTCTGTGCCGACATCGCTGTGCTCCACCCCGCCACACAGATTCCATGCCCGCTGAACCCAGGAGTGCGTCTTCACGTGTGCGTGCCTTTGGCTGATGCGGTCCGTTCACCGCGGTCCCTCCGCATTGGTTCCGCCCACAGAAGTCCCTCTTGGAGGCCTCTCTCTGGTGTCCCTGCGTCCCCTGTCATTCACCAACTGCTCTCTTCCGTGTCCCCTACCAACTGGCCCATCGTGCTACGAATCTTCTCCGTCAGCACAGTCGCGTCAAGGGCAAGACGCGCCTCATCTTTCGGTCTCTGAACGCTGCCCAACAACAGGGCTTTCCGTGCAGCGAACGCTCACGGCAACGTGAACTGAAACGGAGGGGCCGGGCCAGGACCTGGCTGCCCGCCACAGTGAGAGCGCATCACCCCCGCCCCCGCCTGAACCTCACTCTGCACCCCTCCCACCGACGGGGCCCCCACCCGCCCCGCCTCCCTCCCCAGAGAGCCCGAGGCCTTGCTCAGTTCTGGTGCTCCCTGGCTGTGCTCTCCTCGCCCGTCACCTGCTGGCGTGGGGCCTGCGGATCTACTACTCCGACCTGACCAGGTGCTCTGGTCCCTATCCCCCTTCTCAGCCGGGCTGCGCGGTCACGAATCCCACGGCCCACGAGGTCCAGCTGGTAGGTAGGGTTTGGCCATGACGGGCTGCGCGCCCGGAGTGAGGTCGTGCACTTGGCTGCGGGTTTCACGACGGCCGCGGCCAGTCGCCCTGAGCAGGGGCCTTACCTGTAACTCCTTTTCCTCCTGCTTCAGCATATTCCGAAGGATCTGGGTGGCATGTTTTTGGAATTCGGGATCCTGGGAACGGAGCATAGGACAGGTGAGGGCTGGGAACAGCCCCGCGGCTTAATTCTCCTCTACCTGCTGATTTCTCAGGCGAGAAAAGCCACCACAGCAGCCTGGGCCGCGCGGGCGTGGGAGTGACACTCGGCCCCTCACTTCCCTCAGGGCTTCTACTGCGGAGTTTCCTAGAAGCCTTGGCCGTAACCACCTCTGCTGTCCCACGGCTCCCAAGTCTCCTGGGACTTCTGCTCTGCCTTCCTCCCCACTGGAGGTCCCGTCCCGTCTCCCAACTACGCCCTCTCCGTCCTCTTAGCTCCTGTCCCGGGTCCGCCCCCTCCTGGTGTCTGTCCTTTCCCAATTCTCTGCCTACAGCAGGGCCCCATGTCCCCCTCCTCCCCAGTGTATTCCACAGTCTTGCAGCAACGGCTGGGGGTGCGGGGGAGCTGTGGAGCAGGGCCCTTGAGGGCCTCCTCGGGGTCTCCCCCATTTAGGAGGCACGAGCCCACTGCTGTCTGGAAAGACCATGCGTTTGCGTGGAAGGGGGACACTAAGGATGCGGTGGCCGCTTTCTCGCAGCCAGCCTCTCTCTGCTCTGCTTTCTGACAGGCTTCACGGATCTCGGGGTTGTCTTCTCACCAGAACACTGAGCTACAACCTGCTTTCCTCCCCACGGATGACAGCTGAGGAGGGGAGCTCACCTGCAGTGGTTTGGGCCCCGTGATGTGCTGTGGAGGGGGCGGAGGCGGAGGCGGAGGAGGCGGTGGGACCGTGGGGGCGACTCGGGGGGCTCCGGCTGGGGCTGGGTCCTGTTGCAGCCCAGAGACGCTGACGGATGAGGGGGAAGAGCCCAGGAGGGTCAGTGCAACGTAGGCACCAGCTGGAGGAAGACAGACAAGGAGAGGCTTGCTCGCGGCACATTGTTCTGGACGGCAGACACTCGAGCTACAGAGGGGTCCTCCTTCTCCTTGCGCGGAGCTTAAAATTCTGCAGATAAAATTCTCTGCGCTTTAACGCCCTGTCATCCCTAATCCCAGCTCACTGGCCCTGCGTTCCTTCCCTTCCTTCACGTGGAACGCTCAACCACAGTCCCACCGGGATACGTGGCCGTACTCCCCAGCGGCCACCTGTCCAGCTCTCGTGACATTCAGTCAAGCCCCTGGCACACAGGAGGCACGTGGAAGCTAGCCCCCCGCCCCCTTGGCCCACCCACCAACTCTTTCCTCAAATCTGTTGCTTCTGTTTCATTACCTGGGCAGGCCTGACTGTTGTGTCTTCCTGGCTACAAACAGGGTGTTTCTGCTTCCCTCCCCCCCAGATAGGAAACCAATGAGAAAGGCTGTCTGTGGGGGGACAGGCAGTGAATGGTACTGGAGGGGCCCGATATGGATACGGTCCACATGGGCGTGTAGGGAGACAAGAGGCCACTGTCTGCACGTGCAGTGACCACAGGGAACGGGGGCAGGCCCAGCGGATCAGGTTTAAAGACGTGACCCCGGCTGCCTCTGTCACATACAAAGGAGGCTCCGGGTCAAGGGGCCTGCCCCACAGCCCACCTGCTCCCCTACTTGCTGTGCTCGGCTCTCTCCAACTCACATTTGATAAGCTTTACCACCTCCAGGTGGGAGCTGTTGGTCACCATGGTGCCGTTCACCTGTTGGGGGGACAGATGCTATTAAGTAACCAGATGGATGCACAGAATCCTTCTCAAGTTCGCAATGTCACTCCTTCAAAGCCATTTTCCAGTGCTCTCCAGACACCTCCGGTCACTTGTTTGCTCTGTTCTCATCTGCTGTACATTCTGTCCTCCCAGTCAGTCTGTGAGGATCCAGGGATGAGACCTGCAGCTTCATCTGTTATTTCTGGTAGGTTCCATGCCAGCTTCCTGCCCACACTCCTGTCACCTGCCCCAGCCTGTGTCCTCTTCACGAGAGGACCGAAGGATATCCTCGTCTAGGATCTCCTAAGCACGTCTAGGACTCTGTGCTCGGTGGACAGGGCGGGCAGGTGACAGTAGGTGGCAGCTGGCCAGGACCTCAGGTCAGTGCAGTGTGGGGACGGAATCCTAAGGCACTGGGCCCCTCGCTGGCCTCAGCCTCTCCGTCTTAACTGTATTTTTGTTGTTTGTTAAATGAATGGAAAGATAAAAGCCATCCCAGGAGCTCGGTTGCTTAGAGTCAAGAAGGGCCGAGGACAGGGCTCCTAGAGGCTGCCCCTGCTGCCAGGCACACCCCGGCTCCTCTCGTGGCCCCACCCCCAACCCGGGGGCCCCCGGCGGCGGCGAGGCTGGAGGGTGCAGGTGCCAGACAGAAGGGGAGGGGCACTCACTTTGATGATCCGGTCGCCTTCTTTGACACCAGCTCTCATGGCTGCCCCTCCTGTAGGGAGACGACCTGGTCAGCAGAGCCCGGCCACCCTCCCCAGAGGTCACTGACCCTGCCCTGCGGTCCCTCCGACTTGTCTTCTCAGCCCCTTGTGTCAGGACCTCAAATGCCGGGGATGCCTCTTGTCCTGCTCCGGTGACCAGACTTCCAGTGGCCAGACCACGGTGCTGGAGAGGCAGGCCGGGCTCCGGGGAGTGGGCGTGCGCCTTATTCGAATGTGTCTGGATGTCCCAGACCAGTAAGAGCTACTTCCTATGATCCAGTGGGAAGGATAGGTTTACCGTATCAACTGTACTGTTAGCATAATGATAGTTATTAACAGGAATATGGGCAAAAGGATAAAAATGAGGTTTCCAAGCATCCTTCTGAAGCCCTGAAGGGTTCAGGGGTATCCTGGGGTTCATATCAATAAAGATGGTCACGGTCACTCACTGTCAAAATTTGTTTCAGGCTATTTAGTTCCTCCCTTTAAAATGGGCCACATCAAGAGCCTCTGATTGAGACTTACTGAGACGCTGCCCCTTGGCCAGAGGCTGTGCTGGCTGTGACTGCCGTGTGGTTTTCCATGACTCAGTCCTGGTCTGATTTCCATCCAGGAAGCATAAGAAACACGAAAGCTGAGGCTAGCTAACGAGCGGCATGAAGACTGTTTTCGTGAATCTGCCCCAGATGATCATTCAATCTGTGAGCTGCACTCATCTGATCAAAACAAAACTCCCACAAAGCACACATAGATGTTTCTGGTCTAAAAAGAGATTCTACAGCGCTGACTGCGTCCCAGTTTGGCTTTTCAACACGGGACTCAAGACTACGCCCTCGTCTCCAGCGTGCTATTTACGGAAGAGGACTCAAAAGGAGCGTGAAATGCTCTACCCTGTGTCTGGAAACCAAAGGTGGGAAAGAAAGTAGGAAACACACGTGGTGATTTCTAGTAACTTAGCGATTCGGAAAAAAAACAGTCTCCAGAGTAAAGGAACCGGAGAAGCTCTCAAGCCTCAGTGAGCATGAGTCACTGGGGGATGTGTTCAAAGGCATGACCCCTGGCCCCCTGGTAGAGAGTGATTCAGTAATTGTGGCCGTGGGCTCAGGACGAGGGTGGCAGCCATCCTGGGGTCCGGGTGACTCTGACGTCGGCAGGGCACCAACCACACTCTGAGAAACTGAACTAGAGAAGCCTAAGGTCAGGGAAAGACCGTAACAACCACTTCATTACTCCCGAGAGGTCAACGCTGATGCCAATGTAGGTTCTCCTTGTCTCCTGCCCCAAACGCACACACACATGTGCAGAGACACCCGTGCACAGACACACACATGGACAGACACACCCCTTAACTCTGGGTCCGACTCTGCTTGGGCCTCAGGGCAGGGACATGTAAGAGGGCTGAGCTGCACCCGAGGGACCGCAGGCCGCAGAGGTGAAGGACGAGCATTTTGTCCCCACCAGCTCCGTCTCCCCTGTCCAGCAGCAGGGACAACACGGAAGCAGAGAACAGAAGTATCTCTTCAGAGCTCTGTCCTCGGACAGGAAAACAAGCCCCACAGACACAAGTTAACTCCCAAACATCTGAGCTGCAATTATTTATATCCTCGTGTGATCTACAGACCTCATTTTGGTCATGAATTTGAAATTCTCTTTTTACTTTTCCCATAAACAAATCCCAGCTATTTCCTCAAAATTACTTAAAGTCTATTTTTCTTCCCACTTTGCAATGTACTTAGTGTGAAATGCTAGCCTGCTCATGGGCACACCTTGTCTTACTGTACTTTGCAGGCAGTGGGTTTTACAAATGAAAGTTTTGCGGGAGGGGCGCCTGGGTGGCTCAGTCAGTTAAGCGTCTGACTTCGGCTCAGGTCATGATCTCGCGGTCCGTGAGTTCGAGCCCCACGTTGGGCTCTGTGCTGACGGCTCGGAGCCTGGAGCCCGCTTGGGATTCTGTGTCTCCCTCTGTCTCTGCCCCTCCCCCGCTCATGCTCTGTCTCAAAAATAAATAAAAACATTAAACAAAAAACTTAAACAAATGAAAGGTTTGCGGGAACAAGCGTCGAGCAAGTCTGTCGGTGCCATTTTTCCAGCAGCGTTTGCTCACCTCCTGTCTCAGTGCCACATTTTGGTGATTGTCACAATATCTAAAACTTTTCTGTTATTATATTTTTATGGTGATCTGTGACGAGTGATCTTTTTTAGGTTAAAAAAACTTATTTACATTAATCTGTATTTTTATTCTTGAGGGAAAGAGAGAGCGTGCGCGCGTGCGAGAGAGCGCGTGTGTGCGCACCCAGGGGAGAGAGGCAGAGGGAGAGGGAGAGAGAGAATCCTAAGCAGGATCCAGGATCCATGCTCAGTGCAGAGCCCGATGCGGGGCTTGATCCCACAACCATGGGATCATGACCTGAGCCGAAATCAGGAGTCAGACGCTCAACCGACTGAGCCACCCAGGTGCACCTGCAACGAGTGATGTTTGGTGTTACTGCTGTGATGGTGTGGGGGGCACCACGAGCGGTGCCCTGTAAGACGGTGAACTTGACAGATGCTCCGCCGACGGCCGTGCCCCATCTCTCTCCCTTCCTCAGCCGCCCTGTTCCCTGAGACATGGCAGCAGTGACATCAGGCCGATCACTGACCTACAACGGCGCTGAGTGTGCAGTGAAAGGCAGAGTCTCGCGCCCGTCGCTTGAAATCGGAAGCTGGCGGCGATTCGGCTCAGGGGGGAAGGCGCGTCCAAAGCCCAGATACGCTGAACGCTTAGGCCTCCCGCACCCGACGCTTGGCCAAGTTGTGAACGCGAGGGAAGGTTCCTGAAGGAAATGAGAAGTGCTGTTCCGGGGAACACGCGGAAGACGAGAAAGCTAAACGGCCTTACTGCCGATGCGGAGAAAGTCTGAGTGGTCCGGACGGAGCATCACACGCACCACGTCCCCGGTCCAGAGCCCGGTCCAGAGCAAGGCCCGCGCCGTCTTCGTTCTGCGGAGGCCGAGAGAGGGCAGGAGGCCGCACGGGCGCGGTGAGACGCTGGCTGAGGCCGGTCCGTGAGGTCTCGGGGAAGAAGCCGCCTGCGAGACACAGAAGCGCAGGGAGAAGCATCCGGGGCCAATGCAGAAGCCGGGGCAAGTTCTCCGGAAGATCCAGCTGAGAGAATTCACCAGGGTGGCCACGCTCACCAACAGATCCTCAGTGTGGACCAGACAGTCTCATGTTGGAAGGGGACGCCGACCAGGACTCTCGTGGCCAGACGGGACAAGTCAGGGCCCGGTTCCCAAGCTTCGAAGGACGGGCCGACTCTTGTCAGGGGCTAACGTGACTGGTGACTGTAAGCTGAAGCTCCTTGACCTTTCCCAAATTCTTGGGGCACACTAAGAACCACGCTAAACCTACTCTGTCTGTGCTCTAAAAATGGAACAACAAAGCCTGGAGGGCAGTACATCTGTTTACAACATAGGTTACTGAATATCTTATGTCCCCCATCGGGACCTGCTGTGCAGAAAAAAAAAAAAAAAAAAAAAAAAAAAAAAAAATATTTCTTTCAAAATATTACTGCTCCAGGGAGCCTGGGTGGCTCAGTCAGTTAACCATCCAACTTCAGCTCAGGTCATGATCTCGCAGTCCGTGGGTTCGAGCCCTACGTTGGGCTCTGTGCTAACAGCTCAGAGCCTAGAGCCTGCTTCAGATTCTGTCTCCCTCTGTCGCCCCTCCCCCACTCATGCTCTGTCTCTGTTTCTCAAAAATGAATAAATGTTAAAAAAAACAAACAGGGGTGCCTGGGTGGCTCGGTTGGTTAAGCGTCCGACTTCGGCTCAGGTCATGATCTTGCAATCCGTGAGTTGGAACCCCACATCAGGCCCTGTGGCTGACAGCTCAGAGCCCGGAGCCTGCTCTGGATTCTGGGTTTCCCTCTCTCTCTGCCGCTCCCCTGTGTGTGCATGTGCGTGCACTCTCTCTCTCTCTCTCTCTCCCAAAAATGAACATTAAAGAATTTAAAAAACAAACAAAATATTACTGCTCCTTGACCATGACCCGGGCACCCAAGAGCTCTGATGGACAACGAGACGAGTGTTGTCGTGCCTGCTGACACAACACCCGTTCTGCAGCTCACGCGTCAAGGAATCATTTCAACTTTCGAGTCTTATTATTTGACAAATGCATTTTGTAGGGCTGTGGCTGCCCTAGATAATGATTCTGCTGATGGATCCGGACAAAGCCAATTGAAAACCTTCTGGGAAGGATTCATCATTCTAGATGCCACTCGGCCCATTCACGGTTCATGGGAAGAGGTCAAAACATCAATATTCACAGGAACCGGAAGAGGCAGCCTTCACGGACTGACTCGGAGGGTTCCAGACTTCCGCGCAGGCACAAGTGCAGTGTGGCCTGAGGACGGGGCTGAATGGCTGCAACCTCAGGATAAAACCCGAGCGGACGAGGAGGTGCTTGCTGGGGAGGAGCGGGGCAAGCGGTTTCCTGAGATGGAATCCACTCCTGGTGAGAATGCCGTGAAGACTGTTGAAATGACAGTAAAGGACTGAGAATATCCCATCAGCGTGGTTGCTAAAGGAGCAGCAGGGTGGAGAGGATGAACTCCAATTCTGCAAGGTGTGCTGTGAGCAAAATGCTCCCAAACAGCAGCGCCCGTGACAGAGAGACATTCCTGAAAGGAAGAGTCGCTTGATGTGGCAAACGTCATCGTCTTATCTCAGGAAATCGCCACAGCCCCCCCAGGCTTCGGGGGCCACCACCCCGGCCAGCTAGCAGCCACCAACATCGAGGCAGACCCTCCGGCAGAGACTGTGACTCGCTCATTAGCAGGAACGCCCCGCAACAAGGTGTTTTTAACGAAGGCGCGTGTGTTGTTTTCTCAGACGTGACGCCACCGCACTCTGAGACCACGGTACGGTGAGAGCGCGACTTTCACGCGTGCGGAGACACCAAATCGTCGCTCTGAGCCGCTTTACTGCGACGCCTGCTTCTGTGGCGGTCAGGGGCCGAGCCCGTACCTGTCAAGCCTTAGACTCTCCACGTCACCCGCGCCACCCCCGCGGCCACACTGAAGTTCACCCCCCTAGGGACACTGGTTTACACACGTCCCCGCTCCCACGTCCTTCCCGCTTGTCAGCTCCGGCCCGGGTCGCTTACCAGCACGGCTCTACCTGGCGGGAGACACGGCTTCCAGGTACTGGCGGCTCTTCCGGTCGCGACTGGCGGCTCGACCGACCTGCCTACGTGCCCTCCCGCTCTGCTCCCTTCCCCCCCGAGTCCTATCCTGCCAGCCGTCTTTCATTCCCACCTTTGCGACTGCTCCCGAAATCCTACTGCTTCTCAGGGAGGCTTGGACCACAAACCACCCGAACACCATTCGTTCCCAGCACCGTCTCCTCCCAGACTGCCTGGCACACATCATTTCTCTGGCCCTTTACTATTTAACGTCGGCCGCCCCGGCACCCGCACCCGCCCGGGCCGGCACGCTGTCCCAAACTGTAGGGTGCTGCAGGTGGCACAAAGACGGGGGTCTCCGACCCCACACGGCACCTTCTGACCCGGTAAGAGGGCCTTCCTCGGGTGGCAACCTGGCATCTGCCCGGCAGCCTCAGGGCCACCCTGCCATTCTTACCCTTCCCAACGGGGAAGTGGGCACGCGACGTGACCCCTACGAGTTCTGTCTGGCGCACGGCACTGCCGAGACGGCCCCGGACGGCCCCGGGGACCAGTTCGTAGTAATTCACGCACGCCTAGCACTCCCCACACCTCCAGGGAGCGCCCACGCCCGTCCTCTAATCACGCAGCAGGTCACGCACACGGTTGCCACCCACACGGTGTCCCCGTCCCCCGCGGGCAGCGGGACGCAGCACTCACCGGGCCGCACGGACTGCACCAGGACGATACGATCCCCGCTGACGGTGAAGCCGAAGCCATGCTGGTCCTTTTGGATGATGACACAGCGCTGAACAAGACCTGATGAGGGTGACAGACAGAGAAGGATCATCAGGAGCCACCACTGACCGGGAAAGCCCCAGGTCGTCCTCCCGCAGAAAGCCTTTCCAGACTAACCGACTCCCCAGACTTTTCCTGAGCAAAACCAGGGCGATGACACGACGGCCTCCGGAGCAACGAACACCTGGAAGCTACCTCGCGCCCCGTGTAAGTCACCCTTCTCCAGTCACTAAGGCGTCCGTCTCTTTAGGTCTGTCGGGTGAGGCTGGCCAAAGAGGGTCAGGACAGGGAAGCAGCCCTGTGACTGAGGCCCGAGTGAGGTGTCTGCTGGGAAATCCCGCCTGGCGAGGGCGGCGGGTGGCGGCTCACGGGGGGCGACCCGGGGCGGGCCCCTTGCCAGACCCGGGGAAGGGTGCAGGGAAAGAGAAAACCCGCTCTTCTCACACACACACGTCTGCCCCCGGAATGTGGAGGAAAAGAAAGGCAGCCACGACTGCCGAGTGCCCCCGTCCCCGCGGGTGCGCACCGGACCCCACACCCTGCACGCTGCGCCCCAGACATCACGCCCCGGATCCGCGGACTGCACACCGCACTGGATGCCGCGTACCGAGCACCGAGCTCGCGTGCCGACCCGGGCCCCGTCCCACAACGGCCAGCGCAGGAACCTTGGAGTTAAACCCAACTGGTTTCGGGCCTGCCTCTGGCCCCTCCGAGCCGATGCACTTGGCAAGTGTCTGAAGCCCTCTGTGCCTTGGCCCCCCCCGCTCTGTGAGCAGGGACAACATCCCCCTTCCGTGGCTGGTGTATGGACAGAGGAGACAAGTCGTATAAACGGCGAACTGCCGAGCCCGACGGGAAGGCTGCTTTGCCTCCGGGGAAGGCACCCCTTCTGTGTCTGCGTGTTAGCGCCCCAAGGTTACCTGCTGTGTCAGAGGCGTCAGAGGCGTCAGAGGGCTGGCGGAGGTGGGAAGAAGGCCTGCGTCCGGGCGCCGGGTCTCCCAAAGACAGGCTACTTAACCTGCAGGGCAAGGAGAGCAGTGGTGAGCCAGGCGGGGAGGAGACCAGCCTGCAGCTCTGTTAGAAGGGGCCCGAGTCTTGGGTGAAGAGAGGCCACCCCTCTCAGCCTGTAAGCGGCTCAGTCTGGTGGGAGATCAGCCGTGTCTACACCACCGGCAACACCACCTATGTGAGATCCTGGGCCGCAGGGCAAGCACGGTCTCCCTGATACCCACAAGGCGCAAAGGGCAAGAGCCCTTCCTGGAGTCGGGAGACAAAGAAAGAGTGGCGGGAACAGACCGCGCACAGACACACACGCTTGGTGGCTCTTACCAGGCGGCAATGGGGCTGACGGAACAGAACGAAGCAGCAGGGAGATGGTTGCAAGAAAAAGACGGGAGAAAACAAAAGCTGGTTAGTGTCAGGCGGCGACTGGCAAAGGACAGGGAGACCGGAGGGTGAGACGGCGGGGCATCAGAACCAGCCGGCAGAGGACGGCGGCGGGTGCAGCAGAGAGCCTCCCCACCTCGGGCTTTGTCTCGTCCCCTCTAGACGGGCACCTCCAGGCGGGGAACTGGGACTAACCTGGGCGGGGTAGCACACGCTTCTCTAGAAGGCAGGAGGAGAGCAATGGCCAAGCCTCTGAAAACGCCCCTTTTCCTGGAGTCTGGCCCGTCCGGTGGTAGAAATCCAGCCCACACCGAGCCCCTGCCTGCAGCCAGCCCGAGGCGCCCCGCTCAGCAAAGGTTAAGTGAAACCCTAACACCTCAAGGTACTGAGATCACCAAACCAGATCTTCTCTTCAACAGCAGCAGGACAAGTTCAACGGCTGCCATGCCTCTCCCATTCAGGAGAGTGTACCTGCTGCCCCTCTGAGGGGGTCTCCCGCGTGTCTACAGCAAGTGACCAGGCAGAAGGTCATTAGCGGAGGCGCTGTGTGCAGTGGCAGAACATGCCCTTGGTGTAAATGTTCACGTGGTGGCTGGTTGAGTAAACCACAGTGTGACGGTGACAGTATGATGGCAGGGTGCTCAGCTGCGTGTGACGGGAAGGCCCTTGACGGAAAGGAATGGCCTCCAGGACGTGTTGAGTGAAAACAGCAAGGCGCAGGATTACGAGCCCAGGGAAAAGTGGGCAAAAGAGCGGGGGGGGGGGGGGGGGGAGGATTTCTTCGTGTGCGTTTACACGCTCGCTCACATATGCACAAAGGATCTAAGACACCTTTGGGAGGGTACAAAAGAAACACACACTGGCTGCCTCTGAGGAAGGAGACTGCGTGTCTGGGGCACAGGGCTGGTGCTAGAAACTCATATTCTCGATTGCAGCCTTTAGGTTCTGGATCCTGGGAAGGAGCCAGCTCTTCAAGTGACATATATGACACGACAAAATAACTTTCAAAATTAAAAGACGGGGGTCTTCTCCCCTCATCCTGGCGCCCCTCCTCCCTGGACAGGTGAGACTGCTTTTTACTGGCTGATCTTTGGATCAGAGAGAGGAGGACGCCAAGGGAGAGGAGAGCGTGGGGCCCAGGAGAGCGTGACATGGGAATGGAGGACGAGAAACAAGGAAGAACAAAACAAGACATACATCAGACAAGACACGGGAGACGGTTGATTCAAGAAAAGCCGCAATCGCGCCGAGAAGGGCCGCGGAGTGGAAACTGCCCACAGTGCACTAGTCATCTTGCTGAAATGCAAATCCGCCATGTCATTTTGCTGCCGGGAACCTCCCAGAGCTTCCGTATGGTGCGTGGGGTGGGGGGAAGGCTGTGCTGCCCGAGCTGGGCCATGGCCGTGGCCGAGCGGGACGCACTGCCGGGTTCCCCCACTGCCCCCGGGGCCCACCGCCCAGGCGGGACTCGGCAGGTGCGCCACCTTATTCTCCGTCTCTGCTCTTTGCCACCGGCCCTTCACCTGCTCTGGTTTCTGGCCCCTGCCTTTGCCCGTACCGCGCCTGCTCCCCAGATGTCCCTCCCGCCGCACGGCTCGTGACCGCATCTGTGAGCCAGGCGAGAGCGTGCGCTGCCGGCAGCTCCGGCTTCTGGCTGTCTTCAAATCACCCGCCTCCAATCTCTGCCCACCCCCACCCCTCCACCCACGCCGGGCACCCAGCTTAGCTCAGCACTCAGTAAGTGGTCTAGAATCCACGGATGATGACCACACTTGCTGCGGTCATCATTCTGCAACGTATGTATGTCACGCTGCCCCCCGGAACGTGCACAGTGCCGTGTGGCAATGAGATCTCAGGGAAACTGAGAGAGTGCCCTAGAGCCCAGACCCGTGCTACCCGACGTAACAGCTACAAGCGTCTATTTGAATTCACATCTGAAAAAGAATGTAAGTTTCTCAGCTGGCCCAGCCACATTTCCATTGCTTCCTAGCTAGCTACGGTGGCTCGTGGTTACCATACCACACTCACTGGACCCAACAGCACGAGGCATTTCCATCGCTGCAGAAAGCTCTCCTGGACGGCACGGCGCTGCTCCGGGCACCGTGCGAGGCGCTGGGTACAGATGGAGGAGGAGCACACACGCGGGGGCGACAGCTCCGTGCTGGCCCCCTCAGAGAGGGGTCCTCAGGACGGACCTTAATTTAAAGGTCTTTTATTCCAGCTGCTCATCTGCTGTCTGCAGTCGGATCCGCATACCCCACCCCTGGGCTACCGAGGACGGGCCTGAATCCCTCCTCCTCGCCACCTCGGGGGAAAGCCAGTTTTCTGCTGGGACGGCCGGGGCCTCCTCCTGGCCTCGTGCAGTCTGGCCCACGCCTGTATGGAAGCCTGGCAGGGACAGGAACTCGGAACCTGGTTTGCTTTGCACTCGAGCTGGGCCGTACGCTGTCGTGTGTCACGAAAGGCACGCGGAGCGGTGGCCCGTGGACCTGGCTGCGGAGGACGTCAGGGGCGTGGACGAGAATCACTTCAGCAACAGATGTGAACGGCCTTTTCTCTTTGAGAGCTTCGAGGAGGAAAAACTACCCCGGAACTGGGCAGGAAGACACATCGGCAGATCAGGTGGGCGGAAACAACGTGCGGGCTGCTGGGTCGGCGGGGGCTTGAGCCCGAGCAGAGAGTTTGGAGGGAGCCTTTGGGAAGGTTAAAATCTGAGAGACAAGGGAAGAGGGAGAAGCAAAGAGCATACTCGGCTGTCAGAAAAGGAGAAGGGATTTTAACGGCAGGGCTCCCCTCTCCTTCATGCCGTTCCTGCCAAGTCTGGCAGCAGAGATCAGATCTGAATTGGCCTAAACCTGAAGGGAGAAGGCCTGGGAGAGTGCAGAACGGGGGGGGGGGGGGGGGGGCGCGTGGGTCGCTAAACGGCAGCCTCGAGACAGGAGGTCTGGCCCAGCTTCCCAGTAGGGCCCCACCACTGAGCCCCCTGCCCAGTGCAGCCGACGGTGTTTCCAGACCCGCTCCCTGCTTCCCGCCCCCACTGACCGTGTGGCTTCTAGCCTTGGGTCTGGGTGACTGGAAAAGCCCAGATTCACTGTGTGGACCAGCCTTCCCTGGCACGGCCCGCCCCGGGCCCCGGATCAGGACCCGCGATTCCCTCCTCACACCTGACAACCAGACATGTGCGAGGCCGCCTGGCGCTGAAGGGCCTTCCACCGAGGGGACCCAAACACCGTGGCCCCGTGACGGCACCACCCTCTGCCCCTGCTCCTCGAGGCTCTGGTCAAGGGGCATGGACCCCACCGTGCTCTCCCTGGCCACAGCAGCCTGCGTATCTTTTACGCCAAGATTGTATTCTGAAGCATTTCAAACGCGCGTTGAGGTTGAGGGGAGCAGCACGATGAGTGCCTGTAGGCCTCCATCTAGACTCTTCAGTCAACATTCATCACGCTTGCTTTATTTTCCCAAGGTTACACACTTTTTCCCTATTTCAAAGTTGCAGACAGCGTGACACTTGATCCCGAAGTACGTCAGCATGACCCCCCAAGACCTTCGACTTCTCCTGGACAACCACAGTGACCTCAGCACCCAAGGAGCTCACCGTCGATACAACAGGATTACCTCACATGTAGTCCGTGCTCAAACCCAACTGTCGTATGGCTCTTCCACATGGCTGCTTTCCCATGGCCTGCGACCGGGGTCCAGCCGCAGATCGCAGATCGCACTTATTCAGTCTCCTCGGGATTCGTCTGATCCAGAACGCCCACCCACCCTGGTCCCTCCGAACCCTGAGGTGTAAGAGCTCAGGCCAGTCGTCTTATCGATCGGCCTGCAGAGGACTCGGCTGTCTCCTCATGATTAGATTCAGATTAAGCCTCTTAAAAGAGTATCGTGTAAGTGGTTATGCCAGGTTTGGTCACTTGGGTCAGGTGCGCTCCGGGGAGTCGGCAGTGGTAAAAACATGTTTCCCACTTGAATCGGCGGGCAAGCTGGGGTGATACCTGAGCCAGAGGACCACCCTTTTCTCCAACAGCCCCTCCCCAGCGGCCTCACCCTCCACGGGGGCTCCTTGCTTGGACCGCATGCTGCACTGTAGCCGTAGAAAGGCCATCTACTGATTCCGCCTCTCCTTCCACATCCACTAGCGGGAGTCTCCTGTAAAGGAGGCAGTCCTTCCCTTTCCTGGAGCGGCGCCACGAATTCATGAATTTCTTCCCTAATGCAAGGCATTATAGTCCATTATCATCACTTTTTTTTAACTTTCTTTTTTTTTAAGTTTATTTTTTTTTTCTGGGAACCTCTCTGCCCAACGTGGGGCTCGAACTCATGACCCCAAGATCAAGAGTCACGGGCTCACTGACTGAGCCAGCCGGGCGCCCCTTTCATCATCACTTTTTAGAAACTCTCGGAGCTGTCCCCATCTGGCTGGGGGAGACCTTGATCCTCAACGGTGTCACCATCTGTCTTTGAGCACATCCTTGCCTTCTGGCACAAGACCTTCCCGGCTCACTGCCTACCTTCCCTGAGCCAGGCCTAGGATCAAACGCTCCTGTAAGGACCCTGGTTCCTTTCAGTGGGAGTCATACTTAGAGACAGGATCGGGGGGGCCAGGGCAGCGAGTATTTATGCAGAAAGTGTGAGTCCACACTGACATCTCCAGTTTGGCTCCGGCACTAGCGGGTCCTTCCTCTCCCGGAGTGAGAACCGGTTCCCACGTGAGAGGGTTGCTGGGGTGAACGCACCAACATGTCTATTCAGTCAGTCCAGGGTGTCCCTGCAGCTCTGTCCCCACATCGCGTTGCATCAGAGGCACACAGTCAGGACCGTGCGCGGAAGCTGCTCTCTGATGTTATCGGCCTGAAATGCATCCAGGCCTCTTTTCATACTTGTACTTCACTTGGGGGGGTTTCCTTTCCTCAGTATTTATCTAACTTTACGTTTTGAACCTGTTCGGCACTTACATGGTCCAGAACGCAAGATGCCACCTTACAAAAAGTCCCTCCAGAGCCGCCCCTGCCGCGTCCTGACCCTGCAGGGAAGCTTTCCCACCGGTCTGTGGCTTCCTCTCTGGGCCTCGTCTTGGGAAGCTAAGGAAATGCACACTGCTCCGTCCCGGTCCGCAGAGACCTTCCACGTCCCTCCCCTTCTCTCTGCCCTGCCGGCCACACCCTGATGCCTCCGACACTACTCCTGTCATCTGGTGTCAGTCCTGGCCGGGCTTTCCGGAACGCTCCCCCCACCCCGGCGGTCTGCCCCCCTCCACCCGCGGCAGCACCAGGCGCAGAAGAGGCGCTCTGCAAATCCACGCCAAAACGGTCCCCCCGCCCCCCGTGCGCAATGAAGCGCGGACACGCGTGGAGACTGTCCCGACAACAAAATCCGAAACTGCCCATTTACCCCTCCTGTTGGCCTATGGGTGTGTATATTTTTAAAAATTAGTTAACATTTGAAAATCAGACCCTTTCACACTAAGAAACCACAGGTTTCCGGTTTCTGGCACCACCGTGCTTCTAAGCCCCACAAGGGGACAACGGCTGCTCTCGTCATCCTCGTTCTGTCCCGCCGGCAGCCTGCAGCTAGGGAGCAGCCTAGGATGTCCCCGTGACGCTGGTTAGTTACGAAGTCCTTCCTACCTTCCGCGCGGTGTGCGGAACACCTGCCGTATGCTGTCTATTTAACCTTCCCCGGAGCCAGGCGAGGTAGGCAGCACACCCCCATTTTCAGAGTGAGCAGCGGGGTTAAGCGGAGTTGAGATACGATCTGGTTTCAAGGTCTGGGCCCCTAAATGAACTTATCTGACCTGTGGCCATGTATGAGGATCTAACTAACTGGTCTCTATTGGGCCTTTCCTGGTATTTTCTTTTTTGCATACTCACAATACATGTACCTCACATGTGCACACACACACACAATACACGTGATGTACTCTAGACTCACAAGGTACGCAGAAGGCATACGCTATGTATATCTAGAGAGATAACAAATACGATCAACAGAGATTAAAAAGCACACCGTACGTAAGCTGACGTAGGTCTCTGGTGTCTGGGCAAAGTCATACTCCTGAGCCCCTCCCCAAAGCCAGGAGCGGCAGTGAACCAGGAAAGAGCTACCTTGCCAGGACCTTCGTTCTAGATAAAGTGCACATTCGCTGAACCCTGACCTGGTCTTACTGGTCTGGTTTCCCTTATCTACCAGGGTGGAGGAGCTCTAAGTAGCCTCCTGGCACCCTTTTCAAGGATTCTGCATCTGGGCGGAAGTCTCCCCATGGTCTGAGGCAAACACTCCAGCCTGCACATCCCTGCAGTGAAGGGAAGAGACACTGTTGCCCCTAAGAGCTCATACACTTGAGAACACTTAGAAAAAAAGAGGCACAGATCAAACGAAAGCACTCTCCGTCAGAAAGAACCAGAGTGCAGAGTCAACACTTCAAAGGGTGCTGCCGAGAAGGACTGGGTTTGGAAATTCAGGAGCCAATTCCAGTTCTGTTGGAATCCACGGGGCCCTCGGCCACCACCCACTTCTGCGCGTGGGTCTCTTTTCAATTCAAGCGGGGGGCAGCGGGGGGTGGGGGGTGGGGAGCAGAAGCCCCTGGCAGAGCGGACAGAGAGGCTCCCACCCCCGAGGTCACGCACTGGCTGCAGAGCGGCGTGGGAACCCCTCACGCTCCCACCCGGGGACCCAACGTGGCAGCTCGGTGGCGGGGAACACACGTCCTTTCTCGAGCAGCCCCTTCCCTCTGCGCCAGCACCGATTTCCCGGGGTGGACCGGAGCCCCGGGGACAAGGCCGCCCCGACACGTCTGCTGAAGGAACGTGCATGGCCCTCCCTTCAGAGCTGCCGTGAGGCTCAGAGAGGCACTCCGTTAGGTTCCCCACGTCGTGGAGTCCCGTGCAAATCTTTTCAAGGTCCACACTAGGTGACCGACGCTCAACGTGCCAGAGGTGAGGCACACCGATGAGAAAGAGTGGGTGACTAAGAAACGGAGAAGTGAAGATGCCCCCGGCTGTCCCGGTCGCCTCCACGCAGGGCTTTGAGGGCGGTGGGCATCGGGGCGGACAGGTGCACGGAGGGGGTCGGGGGGTGGCGAGAACCGGCGTGCGGGGCTCAACACTCCATGTTTATCACACAGCCCATGCTATGGTCTGGAAAGCACTGTTTTGGGGTGAAATACAGGCTCGGGCTTGGGCTCAGCCTTCTCCTGGCTGGCACCCCACCTCTCCGAGCCCCGGTTTCTCAGCAATGAATGTGGAAAATACCATTTCCTCCAAGGGTGGCTGGGAGCACATCACCCTCACAGAAACCTCAAAGCCAACATGTCCAAACTGAAATCAGCCTCCCAGCGTGGGCCCTGCTCCTAAGCAGAGGTCTCCTCCCGAGGTAACCGTGCCATGCGGTCACTCACGTGGGAGCCCGAGTTACCTCTGACACCCCTGCAAATCTAACCACCGCCACACCTTACTGCCATTACCCACCACTGTTTCTGGACCCACCTGCTCTGTCCCTCCTTGCCCCTCTCCTAGCACAGGCGGCCGTTCCCCT
This sequence comes from Herpailurus yagouaroundi, assembly GCF_014898765.1. Classification (NCBI taxonomy): domain Eukaryota; kingdom Metazoa; phylum Chordata; class Mammalia; order Carnivora; family Felidae; genus Herpailurus; species Herpailurus yagouaroundi. The sequence goes on along the minus strand of NW_024412438.1, from coordinate 3,144,889 downwards.
CCCTAGATCCCATCCATTCTCTACTTGAGAACTTTCCAGCAATCTCTTAAAAAGACGAAGTGGAACATTACCCTGTAGCAGCTTCCTACCGTCCTCACCCTCGTATAAAGGTTCAAATCCTCCCCCAGCCCAGCAGGTGCTCTGGGTGGGGGGGGGGGTCCTCGTGCCCCCACTGGCCTCAACCCCAGGAGCCTCCCCGTCCATGAAGGCCAACACACGCTCCAGGGTTCAGCACAAACCACCTCTTCCTCCAGGAGGCCTTCCTGGACACCCCACGACGCGGGCCTCCCCCGAAATCTTCCCTGTGGTGCTCAGTGCCGACTGGTCATTTCGTGCTTTCTCGGACTGCTTCACGTCTACTCTCCCCCTTTGCTGATAAAGCTTCATCGTGTCCTGTTGGCCGGAGCACGCAGTCGATATACAATAATTATGACTTGAGGGGTGCCGGGTGGCTCCTGTCGGTTCGACTCTTGATTTCGGCTCAGAGCACGATCTCGCAGTTTGTGAGGTCGAGTCCTGCTTTGGGTTCTGTGCTGACGGCACCGAGCCTGCTTTGGATTCTCTCTCTCTGCCCCTCCCCGACTCGCGCGTGTGCTCATCTCTCTCAAAAGAAATAAACGTTAAAAAAAAAAGTATGAGCTGAAGGATAACATCAGACCATATGCGCCAGAGAACTTTGCAGACATCAAAATATTGTAAGCACACACTTAGCGTCGATCGAGAGAGCCTGAAGGACCGCCACAGTGCACGTAAGTTAGGATTACATTCACGGCTTCGTGGTTTTAACAAAGGCAGGAAGGTGTTAGCCTCTGCATGGACTTACACGGCGAGTGCCATCGACCTGCAGAACCATGTAAGCTCCTACAGTCTTCAGTCTCCCGGACTTCTAGAATTCCATTCTGCACACAAAGCACTAAACAAGAAAATGAACGTTAAAGCGTGTTGTGACTACAAACTGGGCTGGGGAGAGAGGGGGCCAAAGAAGGAGGAAGGAACCGGAGAGGAGGCCAACTTCACCAGGGCCCGGGAGCGGGGGCAAAAAGCTCTGCTATGGAAAGACAGGAGGGAGGAGCGGGCACAGGCGGCAGGGGGACACGGCAGCTCTGAGGCCGTCGGTGCAACACGCGGGGAGACGGAGGGTCAGACAGGACTGAGCCGAGAAGACGGGTCTCCGCCCGGGCTCTGCCGCATCCCAGCCAGTGGATCTAGGAAACCCTCGGGTTCTCCACCGCGACAACGCGGACAGTTGACCTGCCGGCTCTCCCTGCCTCGCGGGGCGGCTCGGAGTTACGTGGCAAGGTGCGTCAGAGGCTTGGAGACGCGGAAGCAACATCAGAGCAGGAGGAGAGCGTGGGGCGGGCTGTGGATTTCACTCCTTGTAGAGGCTGAAAGCTCCCTGGGAGTCACGGGAGCAGATCAGGGCACGAAAAGGATAGGTCTGACGGTGGTGGCCGGAGTGGACTGGAAGGGGAGAGGCTGGAGGCGCAGAGAGCAGGTAGGGCAGGGGTCACATGCACCTGAGTGCCAGCACTGCATGGAATGAACCAGAGCAGCCGGGAGAGAGGCCGCAGGACCGTCTTGTGTCGTCCACAGGGGAGCCGCCCGGGCCACAGGCACCAGAAATGTGCTAGCTCGAAGTGAGAGGGTCAGTGTAAAACACACACACGGGTTCAAAGACTCAGTACAAGACAAAAGAGGAATGCAAAATACCAACACTTTCAACACTGATCACAGGCAGAAATACCGGTATTTTGAGTAGATTCAGTTAAATGAAATATATCACTCAATTCCTTTTACCTGTTTCTCCCCTTAAAAAAAAATGTTTACTTATTTTGAGAGAGAAACCGAGCATGAGGGGGGAGGGGCAGAGAGAGGGAGACACAGAATCCGAAGCAGGCTCCGGGCTCCGAGCTGTCAGCACAGAGCCTGATTACAGGGCTCAAACCCACGAACCGCGAGATCGCGACCTGAGCCGAACTCGGACGCTTAACCGACTGCGCCACCCAGGCGCCCCAACCCTCCTTCCTACTTTTAACGTGACTGCTAGACAATTTCCGACGGCACGTGTGTCTTAACGTGACTTTGCTAGACGAGGCTGCCCTGGCCTCCCTAGGCCGCAGGTGTCCCAGACGCAGCCTTCTCTCTCGTGGTGGGGCCTCCAGCCTCTCGGACCGGGAGAAGCAACCAGAAGCCTGCCAAGCAGTGCTCCGTGGGCGCGGACCCCTCTCCCGTGTTGCTCACTGGACTGTGACTGCCGGAAGGGCTCCTCTCAGTGTCCCCGGCGAGGAAGAAGCAGGGGCTCAGGGGGGCGGCCGTCTCCAGCGCTTAGCAGAGAACAAGTCGACTGGCGGTGTACCTTCTCTTCACTCGGGACCCGGCACCGACACCCCCTCCCTCCCCCCCGGCTGCTGTAAGAACCGGGACGTAAGCAAAGCGTCTGGCATAACGCCTGGCACACAGCCATGCTCGGAAACTGGCTGCCACTCCTGCCGCGAGCCCCTAAGTCCGCCAGAACGAGGCGGCTGCTCCAGGCGATCGCGGCCTGGCTCGCAGCACAGAAGTGAACTCGGAGTTATCCGGTGTGGGCGCAGCCGCCTCTGGGCCTCCTTGGGGCGGACGCCCTGCTGCGCACTGTGAGGTCTGGTCCACGCTCCTGTGCTTCTGTCCACGTGTCACCTCGGCCGGCGGTCACCTCCGACGAGACGGACACCGTGTGCGGACGGCCGGGGGAGGCGGGGAGGCCGGAGCCGCCGGCCACTAGTGAGGGAGGACAGACGCCGTCAGCGCGGCGTCTCCGGAGTCCCCGCCGGGGCGTGCGGCTCGCGGGAGGGCAGTCGTGGAGGCCGCCGCGGGGAGGGGGCGGGACAGACAGTCTAGACATCTGGGTTCTAGACCAACTCTGCCCCCGTCTTTCCGGATGCCCTCGAGAAAGGAGAAAATTACACGGAGTAAGCGTCTAATGCGTCGCAGGCGTCCGTGTAATCCTCACAACAACCTGGCGAGGCAGACGTGGTTATTTTCCTTAACAGGTGAGGAAAGCGAGATTCAGAGAAGTTCAGCGAGTCACTCAAGGGCACGCAGCCAGCAAACGGTAGAGCCGAGACGTGAACTCTAGCCTGCTGATGCCGGAGTCGGGTCTCCCCCTCCGGACGCCATGGCTTCCTCGGCCCTACGCTGCAGAGCCTGGGCCCGATCTCCCTCCCTCCGGCTCTCATCGGGCGCCGGTCTCTGCCCTCACAGGGGGTCTTGGGCGCATCGTGTCCGCGTACCCAGGGAGGGCTGATGCGGAGCTAGATGTGCTCAACGGCACAGGCAGAAAACAACAGGCGCCTTGACGGGCAGCGATCTAGAAGCTCTAGAAGCCCCGCGGAGTCCGCACCGCGGATGTTCGTGCGATGGCCTAGGGTGTTTTTACTCCAGTTTCCTGGTTTTAATGAGAGGAAGGAATTCAAGAGAGGTCAGAATTCACAAGACAGGGCCCGAGGCTTGGACTTGGTGGGGAAGGGCCTCAATCTGGGGCACGAGATGTCTTCCTCGCCTCCGTGGTGCCCAGCGTGTGGCAGTGGACAAGCCACACACCGCGGCCAGGAGCCAGCTTTCGTGGCGACACAGAGGGAAGACCGAGCCTGCCCCTCTCACGGGGCCCTGCGATGACCACGTTACTCGTAAACCCAGAACCGCTTTCAGCGCATCCTGTCCCACCTAAAGTTTTCCGGAAAAGGAAACTAAATGTGTAAATCCTCCTGAAGTGATAATAATACTTAAAAATTTTTTTTGTAACCTTTATTCATTTTTGATAGAGACAGAGCATGAGCAGGGGAGGGGCAGAGAGGGGGAGACAGAATCCGAAGCAGGCTCCAGGCTCCGAGCTGTCAGCACAGAGCCCGATGTGGGGCTCAAACTCGTGACCTGAGCCGAGGTCGGACGCTTAACCGGCTGACCCACCCAGGTGCCCCATGATGATAATATTTTATACACAAGGCACATCTGGCTGTATACTTTATATGAATAGAATTGTTACTTGAGTCAATTTTTGATTACTGGCACAATTAAAGGACAGACCATAAAACAATCCAGAATAATAGCCAATCCAAGAAGTCTCCATTTTGCTTTCAAAGAGCCTGTCATCGGCTCAGAAGATTCACCTTTCTAATTTAGTTAAGGTGGATTTTAAACTTGTTTTCTTTCCCTGAGTTTGGATCAGAATTGATGGGGAAGTACTGGGTGGCAGGCGAAAGTTCGCCTTGGATTTTAAAGCTGCCGAGCTGAAGCCATGCACTGAGTCATGGGGAGGCAAGCCGCTGCCCTTCCCTACCACCCTCCCCCCGGACCTGCCCTCGGCTGAGGAAGATGTTCACAGCTGGGGAGCCACCGGTTGTACTGGGGGAGGCCCCGCCAAGGGAGAGGGACAGAGAGGGACAGGTGGGGGAGGTTCCTCTCTGGCTGGCAACGGGCTCCCTGCCTTCTGGAAACTTTCCTCAATGTGCTCACCAGTGATGACCACTCCTGTTCTTTGTGCTGTCCAGCCCTTAGGATTTCCACTCCTGCTGTAAGCGCACGCCCGCCCCCCCCCCCCCCCCATTAACAACATACCTGCTCCGAAGGAGGGACTCTGAGTTTCTTTAGCACCCGCCTCTCTAGGCACCTGACCTGGGTCCCCAGCCAAGAGCCCGGGTTCTACCCAGGACCCTTCCCAGACACAACCGGTTAGGAAGCCGATGGAAGGCCAGCCAGACCCTGAGGCCCTCACGACAGGCCCATCAGCAGCGACTCCTCTGGGCCCCTCTGAGTCACTGCACCCCACCGGGCCCCTGGTGCGGTCGGGCCGGGGCCTGCCCTCAAGGAGGGAGACCGGAAGAGGGCTGCACGGGCCCTGCCTGCCTGGACTCTTCTGGGTCTGCAGGTGGGGCAGACACCCTCGGAGGCCGTTTGGTGGGAAGACAAGGGCCTTCAGAGCAGCGGCCCCTCCGTCTTCCAGCGAGGGCTGCTTCCTACACTCTCCTACTGGGTTAAATCTTTCGTGTTGAGGGGGCTGCACAACGGTGAAAGTGGTGTTAAGATTACTGGAGCCGGGAGACTGGACACAATCCCCCCTCCCTGTAGGTGAACGGAAGTGCTAAGCACATGTCCTGCACAGCTACATTGCAGAGCACTGACTCCGACTCAGTTTGTGATCAGGCAGCAGTTTCAACAGGGCATCTTATAGCCCCGGCTATAACCTTGGTTGTGGGTCCTGGTTTCCTCCCAAGCAGAGTGTGGGGCGTGTGCGCAGGCACGGGGGCGTAGGGGGGGGGGGGTGGGGGGGCCGGTGACGGGGAGAGGGGTGCACGAACCGGATGGTCCCTGCCGTTCCCTCCTGGGGGCCTAGAAACACACACACCTTCCACCGAGGCACAAATCCCATCACCAGGAGATTTGTCGGATCAACAGGGGGACCCCCCCACCCCAGCGGGGCAATAACAGCATTTCAACTTGGAAGGAGCCAGTCTGCTAAACACCACCTTTAAGAAACAAACCAGGACAGACCAGGAGATAATCAGTGGCAAGTAGGACTCGACACTGATTCTTCTCCATCGGGCCAGGCGCCAGGTGCGTGTACAGGCTCAACGAAGCGCTGAGTGACGAACGGCCGCCTTGAAATTCCAGCCCCTCCCAAACTCCAGCATCGGAGAGCTCGCCCTCGCCCCCGCCCCCGCCCGTCTGCTAGCTGAGCTCCAGTCCGCCCCTAGCCCGCCCCGTCAGCGTCTCCGGCGACCTGTGTGGCTCCGGAGTGCACACCTGCCACGTCTGAGTCCCTAGGCGCCACTGACGGCCCCGTGTATCAGACAGAGCTTCACCGTCTTCGGTCACCTCCCCCGTGCCGATCATGCCTCCCTCCAAACAGGCCACGTCTCACGCTCTTTGTTGACAGCACGCGCTGGCGACGCGTGGCTGGGCCCACACCCCTCGTGCGTGCCTGCGACCGGCTGACGGACGGGTTCCAGCGAGGACGAGACAAGCACGCGTGGGGCACACTCACGGAGACGGTGCGCGTGACGAGGCTGCGGGTTCCTGGCGCCCTCTCGGGTGTGGGTGCCGGCCCTGCCGCGTGCCAGCGACGTGGCCTTCGTCGCCTCAGCGCTCTGCGCCCCCGCTGGCTCACCGTCAAAATGGGGGCGATAAGACTGTCCCTCTCCTGGGGCTGCTGTTAGGACCGGACTAGTTAAACATGCAAAAATGAAATGCTCAGGCCAGGGCCTGGCACACAATGAGCTCCTCCAACACTAGCCTTTCTTGCCTGGGTCACTCACCCGGCACGACAACCCCCTGGGACAGCACTACCTGGTGCTGTAAGTTCGCAGACGAAGAAGCCGCGCCGCGGGAACGCAAGCACCACGCTTAGCTTCGCGCACCGGGGAGTGAGGCGCAGCTGGAACACGACCCCGGGCGGCCGATGCCGCGTCCCCCCGCGGGAGGGCACCCTCGGTGCCCGTGCCGCTCTGCCGCAGACCGTTCTACTCAGTGCTCTGACACCGCAGATCCCACGTCCGGATGGCAGCACTGGCTGCTGGCTTCTCCTTCCGCGGATTTAGGCTCTGCTAGCATTTACTAGGCACCCGCTCGGTGGCGGGTGCAGAGCTGGGTAGCACCTCGCCTGGCCCTCGGAGTAACTCTGCACGCGCGTACCTTACAGATGGGGACGCTGCAGGCGGGGACGACCCTGGGTGACGACGGCCTGTGCCAGGGCCGGCATGCGGACCCCGTGACCCCAAGCTCAGCGGCAGCCCCGGGCCAGGCGGGCTCTGGGTGTTTCCCGGCCCACGCATAAAACACAATGCGGGCTACCGTCTACACATCTGCCAGCCAAGTGCACAGGCTTCGGGATCTGCTCCCCGGGTTGGTGATCCTGATGCGGAGACTGGCCCTGTGACCTCAGGCAAGACAGCTCACCTCTCAACCTCAGGTGTCCTCACCTGTAGCAGAGGTTAGGACTACTGCACGGGATTGTTGTCGGACTTGAAGGCGCCGTTCACGAGAGCATTTTGCACAGGGCACGCCATGAACACTCAAGATAGGTACCGTATTGTTATTGTTATTGCCACTGTGGGAAAGGAGTTGAGTCGCTCCCCTATACTAGTCCAGCATTTCCCCGCCTGTTATTATGGAAGATCCTGTAAGGCAGAAGGATATCCAAGTCAGTGACAGGCGGGGAAACTAAGGCTAGAGACGCAAGGTCCCCACCCAGGGGTGGGGCCGACCGGCTCTCCCGGCCTGCAGCACGTGGCACTTCCACACCCGGCTACCTCTCTGGGCTCTTTAAAAAGGTCCCAGATTTCAGGGTACACAGCCTCTCACCCCCAAGGCAGGCCTGGTAGCCCGAAGCCTGTCCTAACTGCCAGAGCTTCCGGGACTCGCCCCCCCCCCCCCCCCGCCCAAAAGTGGGTGCTGGGCGAGCTGCTCCAAGTGGAAAATCCAAGTCCATCCCAGGCGGAAACCCCAAATCTCTGCTGTTCCAGCAGATTTCCAGGACGCGCTGGCTCCCAGAAACCACAATTACAGGCAAGCTCAAGGCCGAGCAGCAATTAGGCCCTTAGCATCGGCTCGGCAGTCTCTGGCCTCTCCCACCCCCTCAGCCAAACCCCGTCGCGGCCCCCGCACGCGGACAGGGACGCAGTGGGGATTTCCACCCCTCCTCCAGCCCCCCTCAATTCCAGGAGGCTGAAGAGGGGTAGGTGGGGGAGGAAAGAAGCCGTGTCCCGGGGGTAACTGATGAGGACTGGAAGGGACTTCCACGTGCTGAAGGCTTCCGAGGTCCTCCTCGTTCCTCCCTCGCTCCTCCCCCTTCTTTCCACAGAGATGACACTGGGAACTCCCTCCCTGGGTGAGACCCCCAATGTGAGGGGGAAAGGAACGGGAGGAAGGGGAAGGGCACCTTCAGTCTCCCCACACAGAGCGCTCCTGGCTGCAGACGGGGTGGGAAGGATGGCATCCAGAAGGCCGGGAGTCTGGGCCTCTGACTCTTATATGAACATCGGGGTGTGTGTGTGTGTGTGTGTGTGTGTGTGTGTGCCCCCATCCTGAGTAAATCCCCCTCCCAAAGCTCCTCCTCATCCAGGCTTGTAGGAACACAGGCCATGCCTTCTCTTTTTAAAAATTTATTTATTTTGAGAGATGAAGGGAATGTGAGCAGGAGAGGGCGAGAGAAAGAGAGAGAATCCCAAGCAGGCTCCACACTGTTAGCGCAAAGCCCAACATGGGGCTCGATCTCACGAACCATGAGATCACAACCTGAGTCGAAATCAAGAGTTGGCTGCTTACCCGACTGAGCCACCCGGGTGCTCCTCTGCCTTTTCTTCTAAACACGCTGCTCTCTACCCTCACACATAGGACTGGGGTCCCCACGCCTGTGCTGTGTGTACTGCCCATCGTGTGGGTGGCAGGTCCGCTCAGTTTCCCTCCCATGACGGCTGCGGACACACCGTAAGAAACAGCATGCTGTCCCCTGGTGCTCCCAGAGGCCTCAGGGTGCCCCTGCTCCTGTCCCCCTCATGCTGGGGCTTTCAGGGGGTCTGAGTGCCCGGGCTCATCCACAGGGACCCTCAGGAGGTATGCTGAGTGCTGGGTAGTGCAGAGGACAGGGACGGAAGGGGCCTCAAAATCCCAAAGGGCTTCTGAGCGATTATGGCTGGAACGGAGGGTTGGGTTTCTCGAGGCTGGTCCAGAGCTCCCAGAATCGCAGCTAGCAGAGCAGACCGAGAAAAGCCCCCAAACACACTGGCACTGACCCCATTCCACCCATCAAAATCTGACTGAAAACGTGAATCCCAAGCTTTCCTTGATTTAGTCTCTCCTGGCCGACCTCTCCCCCTTGGCAGGAGTAACCTCAGCTCTCACGAGTTCACTCTGTGCTACTGCGAACAAAACCGGCGAAAAACAGACCAGCATTCCAACCACTCACTGCGAGTTATACGTGCCATACCCAGCGTGACCGGAGGCACGGACACTTCCCTGGGATTCATTCCACAAAGATCTGATTTGTGTAGTAAAGGACACTGGGGTTGACACTCTTCTCCTGGTACTTTTCAATCAATGTGCCTCCACACGTCTGGTTTCCCGGCCAAGTGTATACACCTTGACAGGAAAGGATGTGCCCTCCCTCTTTGGAGTGTCTTTGCCCTCTCCCCTCCCCCAGGGGCCAGCGGGATAAAAGGGGTGTTTCTTCACAGGCACGGATGGACACACACACACACAGCATACAAAATACAGACTCTATGCACAGCTGACAAATGGCCACCGACACAAGTCCGAGCGACCGCACAGCCAACCAGAAATGAGCTATGCAAGATGGGGCCACGCAACCACACGGGCTGAGAACCGCGGACTGAGAACCACGAGGCGACGGCCAGGATTCCCTCCGGCCCCGAGGCTGACCCTGATCGTGACACAGCGGGGCTGAGGGCAGGAGGCGGGGAGCAAGGATGCACCCGTCAAAGACACCGGACTCACAAGATCAAGTGGCACAATCCAGTTTCTCCGTCACTCTTTCCTGTTCTTAGAGAAGAAGGGTCCTAAGGACAAGGGGGCCCCCTCCCTGATCCTATTTGCCCCCCGGGGGCCGAACTGCTCAGGAGTGGGCTTCAAGGCTCCGGTTCTTGGTGACATCAGGGAAGTTGGGTGGCTCTGCCCTTCTGGACACCCGGACAGGGGTCAGGTCAGAGATGGTGATGACTGACAGAAGGTTCTACCAACTGCCAGCAACCCCCTTCCCCAGAGCACACTGAACCCTAAACGACTGGACCGATGAGTGACACCGACAGTGACCCAAGACCCACTAAGTGTGCCAAGGGCCTGACCCGAGCCGCAGAGGCAGCCCCAGATCTGCAGCGTGAGCCCCATGCCAAGGCCTAGGGAGGCCAGGGGTCCGGTGGGGCCAAACTGACTTACGGGTGGCACGGCGAGGGGGGGGGGTGACCCGGTGCAGGGAACTGGGGGACAGGAGGGTCGCCCCCCTTGCATCAGCCCCATCCCCTGCAAGGACACGGGAGGTAAGACAGGTGGAGGAGGAGAAGCAGGGAAGGTCCAAGAGAAAGGGGGGAGTACAGCAAGAAAAAGGTCGGGGCGGGGGGCTTGTCAGAAAGATGCGGAGACAGGGGAGCACGAGCCAGGGTGACAGAGGAAAGGCCGGCTTGGGGGAGAAGGCAGTGGACACCTGCCTGTCTCGGGGGCCGCTTTACATCCTCCCAGACTCCGGCAGCGGGAGTGTGAAATGCAACTCCTCATTACCGCCCTTGGGTGGAGATTTAAAAAGGGCTCTGAAATCATTAATTAGCACAGAGCGTCTGGCACAGAAGTGGATGAGGGGGCAGCGGGGAGGAGGGCCACTGGAGGGAGAGGAGGATTTCTGGATTAAGGAGCTTTCCTTAGCAGGGTCTCAGCTTCCCCGCCCGCCCGGGCCACGCAGGATTAAACACACGCCCTCTCCCCTCTCCATTCACATTCCTGGCGTTTTGTCTCCTTGGCAACGATTACCCGGCACGCTGTAATGTAGTGTCTTTAATTCACCTAGAATGGAAGCTCCAGGAAGGCAGGACAACGGCCTGTTTTGTTCACTGCTGCAGCCTCAGTGCTTACACCAGCACGGAGAGATGCTCCAAAGCAAACGCACTTACTAAGCGAAGGAATACACCTAGCTCCATTTAACGCCAAACCTAGTCAATTCTCCGCCGCCAGAGAGAACGCAGGGAGGAGCCTTCCAGAGAAGCTGAAATAGAAAGTAGTGCAAACGCGCTGCCCACGGAGTCTTAACGGTAGGAGCCAGAGAGAATCTCAAGGCCCTGCGCTTGCGTTTTGCAGACAGTCTGAGGATCAGAGCCTCTGTCACGGGCCCAATGTGTGTGGCCCCGCAAATCACCTTGCTAAAGCCCTCACCCCCCAGCGCAGTGGAACTTGGAGAGCGGCCTTTGGGAGGCAAAGAGGGCTGAGTGAGGCCACGGGGGCCCCCATGAGGCGCGCACACACCGAGGCCGGGCCACGGGAGCGCGTGGTGAGAAGGCGGCCGCCCGCAAGCCAGGAGAGAACGCGCCACAACCCCAACAGGCTGCCGGCCTGGTCTCGGACTTCCAGCCTCCAGAACTATGAGAAGGCCACCCAGTCTACGGTATCCTACGGCAGCCTGAGCTGAGTAAGAAGGCCTTTTGGCGCGGTTTTCAGGGTCTCCTGGTAGCAGGGCAAGAACCAGAGCCCAGGGCTCCGGGCCCAGGCCGGGGACTTTCCATTACACCAAGGCCTGGGGACGTGAGGAGTAGGATTGCCTGGCGTCTCACCTGCAGGTAACTAGATGAACTCAGGACGTTCTAGGGGCGCTTTCGAACCCTCCTGCACATCCTTAAAAACCCAAATGTGTCTGTATTAAACTTAAAAATTAGGACTCTCAGGTGACCTTCATCTCTGTCAAAAGTCTGCTTATCAAGTATAAAATGGATTTACGCTTAATATACTTCCCCAATGGCTCAGAAGTCTTTGCATTTGTGATCACACTCACCTTTACCAAGAGGTAATCACTATCAGTACACAGATGTGACTTAGATATTTGGGCGCATATACTGGTGTAGGCATGATTCTCGTCCTTGGGAAATTCACAATCTTGAGGAGTCAGGGACACGGGTGTACAATGTACAAGAGGAGTTAAGTGCAAATCTGCAGAGTCAACTGGATACAGAAAGCACTGAGTTATAGGCACCGAGATCAGAAATCAGGGCTCTCCAAGGAGAGCGATGCCGAGGTCAGAGGATTACACGGAGCTCTTAAAGGGACGGAGAAAGCATAAACGCCCTTCTCTTACTTCCCGTAGCTTCTCAATGAGTCTTGAGCCTCGAACTGACCCAAACAAGGGGACTCCTTACCAATGCAAATTCATTGGCTAGTCCAAGCTGGCTGGTGGGAAATTCTGCGGAAGGTGCAGCCAGTCTAACTGGCTGCAAAGTTCAAAACACACTAAGGAGGCCAGGAGCTGTTATCTTAGCTCTGAACCATTTTGTTGGCCATAAAAGTACCCACCCCACCCCCAGGTTCAATATGCCTTGGCTCAAGCTCTCCTGCTTTCTCTCAACATGACCTTGCTGCCCGGAGCACCTATCCAATTCATCTCACACTTCCCCCCAGACAAATAAAAAGTAAAACCCACAGCATCAAGTTATCATACTCAAATTAAGAACTTCTGTGCCTCCAAGGACAACATCCAGAAAGGGAAGAGGCAGCCCACACAGTGGGAGAAAGAATTTGCAAATCATGTTATCTGATAAGGACCTGTAGCCAGAGTATACAAAAAAACTCTTACAAAACAACAATGAAAAGTTTTTTTTAAATGGATAAAAGACCTGAATGGACAGTTCTCTAAATAAGACACGTAAATGGCCAACAACCACGTGAAAACATGTTCAACATCATTAGTCATCAAGGAAATTCAAATCAAAACCACAATGAGATACCACCTCGCACCCACGAGGACGGCTAAAACCAAAACAAGGGTACGTGACAAGAGCTGGCGAGGATGTGGAGAGAACGGAACCCCCATACGTTGCCGGTGGGGACGTGCAGGCACACAGCTGCTGTGGAAAACGGCTTTTTGGCAATTCTTCCAGATCCTAAACGCAGAGGATCACAGATGCATCGATTCCACTCCCGGGTACAACCCGAGAGGACTGAAAACACACATCCAGGCAGAAACCTGTACGTGAACATTCATAATCACATTAATCATCACAGCTCCGAAGCAGAAACAACCCAAAAGTCCATCAAGAGACAAACAGGTAACAAAGGTGGTCTGTCTGTACAATGACACGTTAACCAGCAATCGTTTTTTTGCAGGGTGAACAGTTTTATTTTTTTAATAAAATTTTTTTTAAATTGACATCCAAGTTAGCATATAGTGTAATAACGATTTTAGGAACAGAATTTAGTGATTCATCGCTTACATATGACACCCAGGGCTCATCCAACAAGTGTCTTCATATCCCTTGTCCATTTAGCCCATCCCCCCTCCCACCACCCCTCCAGCAACCCTCAGTTTGTTCTCTGTATTTAAGAGTCTCTTTTGTTTTATTCTCCTCCCTGTTTTTATATTATTTTTGCTTCCCTTCCCTTATGTTCATCTGTTTTGTGTCTTAAAGTCCTCATATGAATGAAGTCATATGATTTTTGTCTTTCTCTGACTAATTTCACTCAGCATAATACCCTCCGGTTCCATCCATGTCGTCGCAAATGGCAAGATTTCCTTCTTTCTGATCGCTGAGTAATAGCCCATTGTATGTGTGTATATATTGGGCTCTTTCCATACTTTTAACCCGCAATTTTTAAAAAAGGAATGGGGGCACCTGGCTGGCTCAGTCAGAACAGCATGTGATTCTTGATTTCGGGGTCGTGAGTTCGAGCCCCATGCTGGGTGTAGGGATTACTTAAAAACAGATCTTAAAGAAAATGAACTGAAATAAAGGCACGAAGCACAGACACACGCTACAACACGGATAAACCCTGAACACGTGATGCTCAGTGACAGAAGCCAGGCACAAGTCCTCATGTTGTGGGGCACCGTTTACGTGGAATGTTCAGAAGAGGCATGTTCCGGAGAGGAGACTCGGGGCTTTTGGGGCTGGGGTCAGGGGTAGGGGGCAGGACAAGGTAATGACTGCTAACGATCACGGGGCTGCTTCTCACGGCACTGGAAAATTCATTCTAGATCAAACTAGTGGTGATGGCCTTGCAACTCTGTGAATGCATAAAAACCCACTTAACGGTATAGTTGAAACAAATGAATTTTATGGTATGTGAAATATGTCTCAATGAAGTTGTAAAAATCAAACTGCTTTTCTGGTTTTACTAAGTGGAAGAAAAGGTCTTTCCTAGGACACTGATGGATACTATCCTCCTAATGTTCAAAATGAGTGGTCTAAGATTTTTGTTCAGGATTTTTGTCAAGTCACCCATGTTGAATCTGGAAAACAGAGTCTGCTTCACAGGACGGCTGTTGAACCACACGGGGCAGTGCTGTAAACGGACCGCAAATCTCCCTCATGATTTTCGTGACACTGGCCTTGCTGTGGCTTACTTCATTGTAAGAATAATATTCTATAATACGTATAACGTGCAAAGCACGTGTTTATCGACTTTATGGTGCCGGTAAAGCTTCTGGTGAACAGCAGGTTACTGGTAGTTAAGTTTTTGAGGACTCAAAGTTACACGTGGACATTTCACTGCATGGGGGCGGGTGGCGGCGCCCCTAACTCCTGTGCCGTTCGTTCAAGGGTCAACTGCACTTATCTATGCGATGGTCTGTGAGCCGAGGCAAGGACAGTCTCCTTCGTTTCTGCAGCCTGAAGGCCTAGTGCCATACCTGCCCCCGGGCCCTCAGGAAGCGTGCTGTGAGGGGTCTTAAGGTCACGGAGGGCCTTCCCACACTGGGCACAGGTAGGTGCAGGCGAGGTCTCCTCGCCACCAAGGGAGAAAGAGGTAGTAACGGAAAACCCACCACCAGACTACGATGCTGGCCCGACAGGTGTGCTTCCCGGGCCGAGCGGGACACACTCGCTCGCTCAGTCAAGACCACGGGCTCGGTTCCCACCTCGCGGCGGCCGCTTCGCTCTATGGGAGTGCTTCATTCAAGAACAGGATGATAGAAGAGGGAGGTCACAAGGCGTGAGACACAAGAAGTGTCAAGGGAAGAACGTGGATCAGGTTCCTGGCTCCGGGTCGGCAGTAAATGCGCTTGCAGGAGCCACGGCCCACCCGGCCACCCCCAAGCCAGGCCTGCACCCCACAGGCTCGGCACCCACGACAGGCCAGGCACAAGGAAAGCAAGAGCTACGGCCAGTGTTACTGGTTTTCAGCCACTGTCCTCTGTGAGCAAGAGTCCTCACCTCCAGAATGAAGAGCGCTGGTCTCAGCGTCTCCTAAGTGACCCAGAAAATACGAAATTCTCTACTGACGGGAGTGCCTCCTATCATTCACCCCCTGGTGGCCCGCAGACATCTCCTTGTCTGTGAAATGGGAGCGATCTTGTATCATTTGCAGGAGCCCACAGCATGACAAGTAGGCTAAAGAGAAGCTATACCAATGCGCACACCCCAACCCCCACCAGACCCTGGGATCTAGGCAGGGGCGACGAGGTCAAAAGCATGCTCCCCCCAAAATGCACGTGGCAGGAGACACGTAAAGGTCTAGGTTACTATGAGAATAACAAAGATGGGGACACACTAGCACGCTTTTACACAGAACAGAGCCTTGCAGAAAGGGGGTGGCAGGACCCCCTCCCAAGGCTCTCTGAACACAGCAGCACGATTCGGTACTGAGACTAACACAGCGTCGAGTATCCTGCTTGCACTGCCCCTGGCCTCGGCTCGAGGAGGTTTCGAGCCAGAAGCACAGGCCGCCACAGGAACACGGAAGATTTTTTTTTTTTTTTTAAAGAAAGAAAACAGGGGTGCCTGGCTGGCTCAGTCGCTTGAGTGTCCAACTTCGGCTCAGGTCATGATCTCACGGTCCGTGGGTTCGAGCCCCGTGTCACGCTCTGTGTTGACAGCTCGGAGCCTGGAGCCTGTTTCGGATTCTGTGTCTCCCACTCTGTCTGACTCTCCCCACTCCTGCCTTGTCTCTCTCGCTCTCTCTCAAAAATAAACACATGTTGAAAAAAAAAAAAGAAAACAGGGGCGCCTGGGTGGCTCAGTTGGTTGAGCATCCAACTTCGGTCAGGTCATGATCTCGTGGTTTGAGAGTTCAAGCCCTGCGTCAGGCTCCGTGCTGAGAGTGCAGAGCCTCCTTGGGATTCTCTCTCTCCCTCTCTCTAAAAAGAACTATAGATAAAGACACATTCCTTTCAGACTCTCAGTCGTAATAAACAGAACCCATCAGGAGAAGACTTAGAATGTCTTAGGACAGGGAGGGTAACCGGACAAATCTCCGAGGACTCCTCTGTCACCCACGTCCAGGGCAGCAGGGCGGCAGGGAGTGCTTCACGCTCCGCCCCGCGTCTGAACGGCCCTGCCACCGAGCGCCCGACGCACATGGATCCCAAGCACCGGGTGCTCACTCCACTTACTTGTTAAATTATAATTACTTGTTTACACGTCTGTCTCCTCCACCGGCCACTAGACAGCGTCTGACACACAAATGTCTGACACTCCTGGAGAGAAGGATTTAATGATCTTTTTTTTTTGTTTGTTTTTTAAAGATACCCTAATGAGGGAGAACCCAATGTCTACTCTATGGGTCTAGCAAAAAGCTGTAAAATCCCGATTTCCCCCCAAAACTCAAAAATACACAGATTGTTAACGGAGAGGTAAAAACTGTTATCATCTGCCTACGACATGATTTAGAACCAGACAGCTGATTCTAAAATCTTGGAGAATTAACAAAATAAACTACAAGAACTAATAAATGAATTTAGCAAGGTTGCAGGATACAAGATCAATGTACAAAAATAAACCATATACAAAAATAACTGAAACCTGGGACACCTGGGTGGCTCAGTAGGTTAAGCGTCCGACTTCAGCTCAGGTCATGATCTCACGGTCTGTGAGTTCGAGCCCCGTGTCGGGCTCTGTGAGGACAGTTTGGAGCCTGGAGCCTGCTTCGGATTCGGCGTCTCCCTCTCTCTCTGCCCCTCCCCGTTCACGCTTTCTCAAAAATAAACAAACATTAAAAAAAACCAATTGAAACTGGTCTGTAAAAACTACCATTTAAAACCGCATCAGAACTATGAAACATGGAGGGAGAAATCTGACAAAAGACCGATAAAGACCCATACACTGAAAGCTGTGAAACAGCGGTGACAGAAAGTCAAGACCTCCATAAACAGGGAAATACGCCAACCTTGCTGGCCAGAGGACCGGGTATTGTCAGGGCACCTTTGCCTCCAACCGAACTATGAGCCATCAAGCTCTCAGTCATAATCCCAGGAGGCATTTTTGCAGAAAACGACAAACTGATTTTAAAATCTATATGGAAACAAAAAGGACCCAGAATAAGCAAAAATTTAACACTGAAAACAAAAGAACAGCATTGGAAAAACTTGCATTTCCTGATTTCAAGACTTCCAATAAGGTGACAATAACCAAAGCCGTGTTACTGAGAGAGAGAGAAAGCGGAACAAAGAAGAGTCCAGACCACACACGTACGATCAACTGATCCGCAGCAAAGATGCCAGTGAAACTCAGCAGGGAGAGGATACGTGTTCTGGCAGATGGTGCTAGAACTGGGCACCCATGTGCCAAATACATAAATAAATAACCTTGCCCCAATCTCACACAAAAAGTCACTACAAATAAATCATAGCTCTAAACATAAGAGCTAGAACCAACTTCTTTTTTAAAGTTTTTACCTATTTATTTTTGTGAGACAGAGAGAGAGAGAGAGAGAGAGAGAGAGAATGAGAGAGTGTGCACGAGTAGGGGAGGGGCAGAGAGAGAGAGAGAAGGCCAGAGGATCCAAAGCATGCACTGCGCTGACAGCAGAGAGCCCGATGCAGGGCTTGAACTCATGAACTGTGAGGTCATGCATGAGCTGAGCCAAAATGAGGTGGCTCAACTGACTGAGCCACCCAGGCACCCCTCAAGTATTTTCTAAATAAAAAGTGCACAAGCTACACAAGGAAAAACTGATAGGTTGCATTTCATCAAAATCAAGAACTTTTAGGGGTGTCTGGGTGGCCCAGCCGGTTGAGCGTCCTGAGCATCTGACTTCAGCTCCAGTCATGATCTTGTGGTTCATGAGTTCAGTCCCCACATCGGGTTCTCTATTGTCAGCACGGAACTCCCTTCAGATCCTCTGTCTTCCCCTCTCTCTCCTGCCCCTCCCCCACTTGTGCTCTCTCAAAAAATAAAACGCCAAAAAAAATTAAGAACTTTGCCCTTCTAAATATACTGTATTCTACTGTATGCAAATTTAGTTTTTATTTTATTTTTTAAAGTTTATTTTAGAGAGAGAGAGAGAGAAAGAGTGAGCAAGTAAGCAGGGGGGGAAGGGGCAGAGGGAGAGAGAGAGGGAATCCCAAGCAGGCTTCCCGCTCAGTGTGGAGCCCAACGCAGGGCTTGATCCCACGACCCTGGGATCATGACCTGAGCCAAAATCAAGAATTGGACACTCAATCAACCGAGCCACCCAGGCGCACCATACCGTATGCAAATTTAAAACAAGCTTTAAAAGAAAGAGTTACAAGAATGGAGAAGCTAGTCGCAGACTGGAAGAAAACAGTTACAAAAACATACGTGACAGAGAAACTCTAGAATACACAAAGAACACCTATAATTCAGTGACTTAACTAATCGTAAGCAATTATATCTAATTAAGAAAGGGACAAAACACCCGAACAAGCCCTTCATCCAGGAAGACTCATGTGTGGCACACAGGCACATCGACAATGCTCGGCACCGTTGGGCATCAGGGATGCGCTGATTAAAAGCACAGTAAGATATCGCTGTGCGCACACCCACACGGTTACGGTGGAAAAGACTGACCGCACCACGTGCTGGCTGGAGGGCACGGGAGCTGGACCGTTCACACACCCCTAGTGGGAATACGACACTGGAAAAGCACTCTGGAAAGTGGTATGGCCACATCTCCTGATGTCAAACACACACCTAGCACACGACACCAGGGTCAGTGCACGAAAAACGGGAGCCGAGGTCTGCACAAAGCCTTACGCACAAATGTTCCCGACAGCTTCATTTGTAACTGTTCGTCAACAGGGGAGCGGACACACAAGTGACCCAGAAACTGAAATACTACTCAGCAATAAAAAGGAACACACCGCCGACCTGTAGAACACGGGGTAGCCTCAGATGACTGTGCCGAGGGAAAGAGGTCAGACGAGAAAAGTGGCCACGGTGTATGATTCCATTTGGACACAATTACAGAAGACGGGAAGTAATCTACCATGAAAGAAGGAAGTCCCCAAGGAAAGTTCCCCGGGGTTGGGGAGGAGAGAGAGATGAAAAGGGCATTTGGGGGTGATGAGTATGTTCGTTATTCTGATTGGGGTGACCGTGTCAGAGGTACTCGCATACGTCAAAAAGCATCAAGGTGTGTACTCTATTTAAGTGTGTGCGTTTTGATGGTATATCGAATATACCTTAATAAAGCTACTAAAAGGAAAAAAAAAAAAACCAGCATTAAGGGAAAAAAGTATTCTGGGCCCACGCAGAAACGCAACATCGTGCTTCTCAATTATAGAGACACAGGCGCCTTTTCCTGGTAACACAAGCCTGCCCCAAGACATCTTGCTCATCGTCCAGGCCACAGTGTCGCTAGATCACAAAACGAGGCGATGGCCTCTGGATTTAAAACAGCGAAAATCACAACAGAGGCATACTCTTGCATTCTATCTACTTGTACGTACAAATGATTACTTAATCAATTAATGCACAGGCAAGTAAATCCCAAATACCCACGTTATCGGAGAGGCGGCACAAATAATCAGCAAAAACAGATCATCCAAAAAGCAATCTCATCTGCCTCTGTAACTTAATACATGGTTTTGTTTCGCAGAAGATATATTCTCGGGGATGTCAGGCTTTGACTAATATTGAAATGAACTGTCACCACCCCTCTCCCATTTGACACCAGAGCAGGAGCTAAGGTGTCACAGAGACCGATGCTGGCACACACACAAGGCCGCTGGGTTACCTGCAGACAATGACAGTTCAAGAGCGTTCAGACGTGCCTGCCAGGGTCACACGCTCACAGGTAAATGTCTGCCCACGCACCCCCTACTCACTCTCCTGAGCTGCCCCAGAGCTTTCCTGGGTCTCTAAATGTGTGTACCCCAATGTGAAATGGATTGCAGTCTGCCTATGCTCACATCGGAAAGGTAGGAAAAGCAAAAGATATAATGAGATTCCATCAGCAAGTTCTCAGTGATTCCAGTCTTTGATGAACCAGTCACCGTGCGGCAAGGAGGTAGAGAGGCAGGTGTGATGGGGCACACAGTTCAGGCAGAAGACGACACCCAACGAACACGCGGCCAGCAGGGTACGTAAGGGACGTCTAAGGGGTAGCTTTCAGGTGGGCACGACAGAGACGCACCCCTCCCACCCCACAGTCTTTAGTAAGTATGTATTTGGGCACAGCAAACTCTGGGTGCTGAGAAAAGAAAGAAGAATCACACGTATGTCCTTATCCGGAAATGTTCCAGATTCCACAAAGAGACAAGGACACATTTCCAATCAAATCAGTAACCGTCAAGGATATAAATTTCATTATCATCCCCAATGCATCCGATGTTAAGTCCTGTGTGGCCATGTGACAAGAGCATTAGTGAGACCACCCTCTGGGAATTTACACTCTAAGCAACAGTGATGAGGCTTTAAAAAAGGACAACAGCCCACATAAATGAAATCTGTTGGTTACCCACACTAGAAAGAGGGAAAGGGGCACTGGGTGGCTCAGTCAGTTAAGCGTCTGACTTTGGCTCAGGTCATGATCTCACGGTTCATGGGTTCAAGGCCCGCGTCGGGCTCTGTGCTGACAGCTCGGAGCCTGGAGCTAGCTTTGGATTCTGTGTCTCCCTCTCTCTCTGCCCCTCCTCTGCTTGCACTTTGTGTCTCTCTCTCTCTCTCAAAAATAAACATTAAAAAACTTTTTTTTTGTAAAGAGGGGCAAAGTGGAGCACTGGAAAGAAAATCATACTAAATTCGGAAGTCGAGTGTTCCTGGTCCAGTTCTGACGCCATTTGGTCACAGGCAAGCTGCCTACTTGTCTTGGCTTCTTCACGAGGACCCTAATTCTCAGAGCGTCGTTGTAATGATTAAATAAAACTACATGCACGAAAATTCATCAGACTACTAGTGAATCAAATCCACCAACATGGGAAGACGAGGATACGTCACGACCAAGTGGGATTTGTCCGAGGAAGGCAAGGCTGCTTCAACAGCACACGCTTCTCCAAAGAAGGTATGCAAACGACCACCAGGCGCAGGGGGAGATGCCCAACATCATCAGCCGTTAAGGAAAGGCGAGGTCGGCGACCACCCGTCCCCATGAGCTTCCTCAAGGCATCTGGCGGAGACGCGAGCACGCAGCCCAGCGCGGGAGTGGAAGCTGACGGAGAGGATGCCAGCCAAAACGAGATGCGGCTAAGTCTGGCGGAGGGAAAAGAATGCGGATTCCAGTCGAATTCAGGCTGCTGGTGGCCACCTCCTCCTTCCCTCCTCACCCCCTTTCCTGCTCGCCTTCCTGAAGCGTGGATTCCGGGCCTACGAGCCGGTCATCTTCTTGCCCGAGCCCACTCCTTCTCCGGTCCTGTAGCTTTCGTATAAAAGGCTCCGCACGCGAGGACGGTGACAGACGGGGCAGCCACACAGATGAGCGAGCGGGGCCCCTGTTAAATAGCACCAGGGACGGAAGGTCCCCCATTCATGGGAAGATGGAGGAGCTGAGCTGTACCAGAAGGGGGACGATTCCGACGTGGGAAAAAGCTGTCACGACAGTGCGTCCTAGGGCCGCCAGGCCCGAGGAGGGAGAGGAGGGAAGGGAAGCAGGTCGCCGTCCCTCATCCGCCCCAGGCCCTCCTCACACGCCCACGGTGAGGTTGAAGTGCACGGCAGGCGCACGGGGACAGCACTGCACACTCGGGGCCGTGGGGCTGGTTATTAAGTGGGCGCTCAGCCTCTGTCCGCTTTGCATCCTGGTGCTCGCAACGGCACCGTCACACAGCTCACTGAGACAGGAAGTGACACGAAGCAGACTCTCGGCGAGCGGCCCTGATGACGCGGGGGCAGCGCGGGCCGCCAGTGGGCTCCTGGCAGACAGAGGTCAGCTGTGCGCCCACCAGCACTCTTGTCAGTCCAAGGAAAGAGAACGACACAGTTGCCACTTTGGGAGAGTCTTTTCCCTACCTGCTCTAGCTCTCTTCTTGCCCTCTGCTCCTCTGTGCTCCCTACCCGTTCGGCACCATTCCTCAAACCGTTGTCCTAGAAAACACACACACACACACACACACACACACACACACACACACACGCACTTCTCCAAAGGAATTCAGCTCACAGCGCTCCCAAGCAACTCAGTCTCTGGGGTAAATAACCAAAGCGACAGAGGCGAGACCGCAGGAGGAAAACGGAGCTCAGAGTCCCGGCCCGGCAAGGTGACTGTTACGGAGAAGGTGGGGACCTGGGTCTCAGACACCACATGAGACTCTCCCACTGGATCACGGATGAAACTAAGGCCCCCGAGGTTAGGTCATTTTGTTCGAAACTGTATCCGTTTCTCAACAATAAAAAGACAAATAATCCAAACAAAAAACGGGCAAGGGATCTGAATGGACGTTTCTCTAAAGAAGATACGTAAATGGCCAATAAGCATGTGAAAGATGGTCACCATGAGTTTTCATTAAGGGAACAAACGACAATCACAAGAAACCACTTCCCACCCACGAAGATGGCTGTAAGACAGACAGTAGCAAGTGTCGGTGAAGGTGAAGAGAAACCAGACTCACGGTTTGCTGGCGGGAATGTAAAGTGGTGCAGCCATTTTGGAAAACGGTTTGGCGGTTCCTTAAAAACGCTAAGCATACAGTTGCCACATGATCTGGCAATCCCCCCACGTCCCCCGCCAGGTACGGGCCCATGACGAACGAGAACACGCGCCCCCACAGACACGACGCGTCAATGTCCGCGGGGACCAGTTAGCAGGAAGTGGAAACACACCGGTGCCCGCGCACCGAGGAGTGGATGACCTTGGTGGTCTCCCCGTGCGAAGGGATGGCGTTCGACCACAGAAAGGACCGAGGCACTGACATGCCACGACACGGACGAGCCTTGAGAAAGAATACCGTGCTAAGTGAAAGAAGCCGGGCATAAAAGGCCACATACTGTAGGATTCTCTTTACAGGAAATGTCCAGAATAAACGAATCTACAGAAACAGAAAGTAGATTAATGGTTGCCTGGGCCTGGGGGGAGGGGCAACGGGGAGCGGCCGCTATGGGCACAAGGGTTCTTTTTGGGGTGATGAAGATTTTCCGAAATTAGCAAGTGGGGATGGTTGCACAACCCTGAATACACTAACTTGTACGCACTGACTTGTACGCTCTAAAGTGGTGAATTTTAGGTATGTGAATTACCCTCTATAAAGCCGTCAATGAAAAAATGGTAGGGGCCCCAGGTCGGCTCAGTTGCTAGAACACGTGCATCTTGATCTTGGGGTTGTGTGAGCCCCGTGTCAGGTGTAGATGTAACTTAAAATCTTCAAAAAATTGTATCCATTCCTTCAGTAAAACTTCACTGAGCACCCACCTGCGACACGGTCCCGGCCACCACAGAGAACACAGACGAGCCCCTGAGGAGCTCCAAGGTGCCACACGCCACGTGGTGGAAGGGCTCGGAGTGACTGCTGGGGACACTTGGTTCTTCCCGGCACCCCCAACTCACCCAGCCCCTACTCAAGTGCCACCCTCTCCGGGTCATCAACCAGCCAGTGAATGCAAGCCCTCAGATCCCGAGTGGGCCAGGGGCAAGGAGGTCTTCCTGGAGGAGGCTTCATTCCTGGTCCCCAATCTCTTCCTGCCGGGCACGCCTGAGGCCTGGCTCCCTCCCAGGACGCGCATGCCCACCAGGCCCCGCCGGGCCGAGGAGAGTGGAACCGTGCCATGCCAGGCTCTAGTCCCGGCTCTGTCACTCACCAGTGTCCACACCCAGGTAAGTCACCACAGCCTCTCTGGGCCCACTTCCACGTCTGCGACACGTGAACGCAAATACTGGCCCAACTACCTCAACAGGACAAGAGACAAAACCGCTCCACCAACGATACGTTACACTGCAAAGTACAAAGCAGGCCATCAGCGCTCTCTCCCGGCTCCTATACTTCTCTCCCCACCAACCACGTCCTCCCCTGCTTCAGACACTGACCGCCCTCTCGGCTCGGATCTTTCTTTTCACCCTGACACATCCCCGTCCTGCCTCTCCCGTGGCAATTACGAACCCAGCTTTTACTAAACTCACTTATGTTTGGATCACAGACAACAACGAAAGCAAGTTATATACTCACTTGTCTGTTTTCCCCGGTGCAGTCTAAGTCCCAGTGTATCCCCTGTGCCTAAAACACTGCCTAACACTGAATATGTATTTGATATGTGTGTTGAATCCATACAAAATTCCCACATCCCAGACCAACAAATGTGCAGCAGGATCTTGACAGGGGAGTGGTCTCTGCCCCCATGCTGCACCCAGTCCTTTCTCCACCTGTCGGGCCTCAAGTTCAGAACCAGTGAAAGACCAACGCTAAAGCAGAAGCAAAGCCATCAGGCCCACGCCGGGCCCCGCTAGGAGAACCCGGATTTCCTCTGGGATCCTGCTGCATAATCAGATGATCCCAGGGCCGGTAGTGGGGTTAGGAATCCCGCAGGAGCTGCCTGGCTCTGGCCCGCACAGATCATGGTCCACGACCCATACCTACACCTCAGACTTCTGTGGCCACTGGTCTGGAGAACCTAGGGGGTTTTCTAGAAGTTGAAAGAAACAGCCCACTGATTCAGAGGGAAAAAAGGAAAATGAAACCAAGGAGGGACTAAGGGTCAGGGGACTCTTGGAAACCCCAGCTGTGCAGTCCCTCAGCCCAATTTCAAGGGAAGCGACAGGGGCCCCGGAACAGCACGGTGCCCCCACCCTGCAAAGACCCTGCCAGTGGAGGGCAGTGAGGGCTGACAGGGCAGAACCGCCACTGCACAGAAGTGGGCTCCAGAGACGGACGCTCTCTGGGGGCAGGACCCACGTTTTAACAGCTCTGCCGACGTTCTAAGGGGAATCAATGGCACGTCAAGGACCTTGCCCACTGGAAAATTCAGAGCCGGGGATCAGTCTGCCAACCACGTTAGAAAATGTATTCTTTCGGGGCGCCTGGGTGGCGCAGTCGGTTAAGCGTCCGACTTCAGCCAGGTCACGATCTCGCGGTCCGTGAGTTCGAGCCCCGCGTCGGGCCCTGGGCTGATGGCTCGGAGCCTGGAGCCTGTTTCCGATTCTGTGTCTCCCTCTCTCTCTGCCCCTCCCCCGTTCATGCTCTGTCTCTCTCTGTCCCAAAAATAAATAAACGTTGAAAAAAAAAAATTTAAAAAAGAAAATGTATTCTTTCAATACAAAACTGAATTGCTGAAATTATGGATATTCAATTTTGGCATTTACTATAAATCTTGAAATTTCTATATAATTCTTTTCTGACCTTCTTTTTGGCTTTAGTTCACTATGAAATTAGATAAACCCCTGGAGATCTTTAGTAGACCAGGTTTATTGGCACCTACACCAGAGGTAGGCAGAAAAAGGCTAAACGAGGTTTCACAGATGAGGGCCCAGAAATCCCATGTTGGGCATCTAAGTGGCACTACGTTAGGCACCAAGGTTACAGAGTGACCAGCCCTTGCCCCCCCGGATGTTCCCGAGCCACTGAGAAAATTCCCAGCAGAGAGAAGCACGCATACAAAGCTCTGTTGTGCGTGCACCAGAAGACCTAAGCAGGGCCACAGGCGTCCTCGGTGGTTCTCTAGGCGTGGGCCACCCGCCCCGCCCTGCACAGGAGTCACCTGCAGGGGCCTCACCCGGGAAGTTGGTGAAGATGCAAATGCTCAGGCCAGATCCCAATCCGAGCTCAGGGAGTCAGAAACCGCCTCCCTGGGTGAGGGAGGGGAGGTGACTCCCAGGGGGGAGGCCCTGCCGTGGGTGTGCTAACACACATCTCTAGCGGCTCTAGATGATTCTGACGGATGCCTACAACTGCAACCTCCGCTGCAGGCAGCCTAGTCCTGCCTTGAGAAACTGAACTCCAAGTCCCTCCATCAAGGACCTCCCCTTCCTCCTGAGCAGACCTCGCACGAGAATGGACCAGACTGTCACCGTCTCCTCACCCTCTCTTCTCTCTTCAACCCACTGCACACTGGCTCCCGCCTGCCCTCCAGGCCCAGAGGCCAAGAAAATGCTCCTACGTCCAGACGTTTCTCTATCCCTTCCGCCTTCAGCCTGTGGGAGCGTTCGACACTCCGCCGCTGCCTCTCCGCTGCTCCCTCCCAGCCTCTTCTGTGGGACCCGCTCTCGCTCTCGCCTCCCCTGGGTGCGGGCGGCCCGCCGGGCCCCAGCCCCTGCCTGCTCAGCACCTCCAACCGCCTGAGAGGGGTGCGCCCTGCTCCTCCTTCCCTGAAGCACGCTGTCCACTCCGGCGCTCCCGTTTGAGGGGGACCCCCACCCGCACCGAGGATGGGGCACCGTCCTCCCCCACGCAGCCAGCTGCTCAGTGTCCCACCGTCCTTCTCCACCCCCGGCGACAGCTCCCTGCCTGATCGCCTCTCGGCTCTGTCACTGCTCCACCGACGCCACAGGGACTCCAGTTTTCCTCATGGCACATCCCATTCACGTCACCCCCCGAACCCAGACACGGGCCCCAGCTCCTTGCCGTCATCCAGGCTCACCTATTCGTTGTCCCGTGGCCACCACCAGCCCCCCCCCCCCCCCCACACACCTCGCCCTTCCTGCCCCTGCTAGCCTGGCTCTGTTTTAGGCCTCAAGGTCCCTCCCTCCAGGAAACCTTCCTGGGTGTCCCTCCCGCATGCGTGCGTCAGCAGGTGTCACCAAAGAGAGCTCCGGGTGGGATCACACACTGCCCCCTACCTTCCGTCTCCCCGCCCAGCGGAGAGTGGTGTGTGTAGCTCACTCCCGCCGAAGCCCTGAAGGTTCGAGAAGTGGACCAGACCTCTTAACCTGAGGGCCAGCACGGACCCTCCCGAACCTCAGCCCTGTCCCTGTGAAGACACTGGCATGCGTGGTTTCTGCCCCGTCCCCAGGGCCCTGAGCAGGAAGGGCGTGCGTCTCTGGCCCCACACAAGGTCCATTGACAGGGCTGCTGACTGCACTCTCTCCACCGTCTCCCCCAGACAACAGCAGCCTTTCTCCGTGGGTCTGCTCTGGGAACTGGATGGGGCCGGCCTGGGGCCTGGGGCGGGCAGGACAATAGCAGGGTGGGCCCGGTGCCGTCAGACCCCCTCGGGGAGAGGCAGCCCGGAAGCCAGGCCGCCAGTGGGGAAATCCCCCGGCCTCTGAGAAGCAGCCCCAACAAGGCTGCTCTGTCCCTAGAAGAAACGCCAAGTGCCCAAGACCGAGCACTGAATTCTTGGTCTCCGTTCCCGGCAGCACTGTGTAGAGAGCTGCTTCCTCGAAAACTCTGTGGCCAGGCCCGGTGGGGATGGGAAATGTCCAGAAGGAGCTGCAGGTGAAGTCAGTTAACAGCAGGCAGGTGTGCATGCCGTATGGAGAGAGCCAGCTGGGCACGAGACACCACCCACAGGAAAGAAGAGACAGGAAGAGACACTGTCACTGACACAGAGCATGGGAAGGACAGAAGCACACCGGCACCTGCCGACCACAGGGCGCCAGGGGTGCGGCGTTCTGCTAGGACCCCTACGTGAATGATTTTACACAAAGGGTAAGAGTCCAACTGCTGTACGTGTGTACAGAAGGGACACTGAATGACAGAGACGTACAAGCGCGGTGGCATTCACCAGAAATGGCCTCCCTGAAGTCGTGGGGGGAAGAGCAGGCCCGAGTACAGGTGCGGAGGGGCGTGTGGGCCCAGGAAGCGGGTGGGGGGCACAGTAAGAAGAGGTGGGCCGAGCTGAAGGAAGGAGCCACGGAGCCCCAGCTGGGGGGGAGCCCCAGCTGGGGGGGAGCCCCAGCTG
>NW_024412438.1:3108988-3117202 GCF_014898765.1 Herpailurus yagouaroundi | reverse complement strand
CCAGCTGGGGGGGAGCCCCAGCTGGGGGGGAGCCCCAGCTGGGGGGGTCTGGGCAGGGAAGGAAAGGCGCCGTGGGTGTCTGGCAAAGGATGCCTTTAGGACAAGATCCTGCGCACTGGGTTCTTAAGTACCGTCCCGTGTTTGTTTGGTGTCCCCGGAGCAATGTCTACCAGTCCCTAGTTTAGGGCGAGCACAGGCCGGAGCCCCCAGACCCGGGTGTTCCGTGACAGCTGAGTAGAGCCCAGGCCGGTCTGGTCCTGGTCCCACCAGCCACCTTGACAACACAGAATTCGCACGGCCGGGTGGTGGTTGAGTGGGGGCTCCCACAAAGACCTTCTCGCCCCAAATCCTGGACTCTGTAACTCTGGTCTCAGCACCACTCCCGCAGAGATGCCCCCCCCCCCCGCCCCCGGCCCTGGGGCCCAGTCTGCCGCGTGGGGGTGCAGTGTGAGTTCATCCCCATCACACACGTGCCCGCCTCCTCAGACCAGGACCAGTTTCCCTAGGGATCTCCCAGACCCGACTCCCTTCACGCTCCCTTCAAGAGGCTGCCACGAAGAACTACAACTATGTGGTCAGGAGGCCCAACCCAAGGGCTGTGTCGGCAAGGGAAGTGATCGCTGGCTGCGGCCACAGTCAGCGAACTACTGGGAGCCAATAGGAGACAGACTCACGGACGGTCCCATTCTCTCCAGCGACAGCCTGACCCTCCTCCCAGCCAACCTGTCTCGACACCTTGGAAATCAAATGGGATTCAGCCGTAACGGACCCTGCAGATTTCCCCTCCACGGTGTCATTCGGGTCCTGCCTCTCTTCTCTGTTCCACGTTATCTTTTGCCAAGACGGCCGCACAACCTCCCTGCCGGCCTGCGGGCCACAGGCTCTCTTCCGATCTGCCTATCAACGTCCACGGTCTGCATTCTCTCTGCCACGTAACACACAAACCTCACTGGCTTCCTTCTCCCTCCTGCATCGAGTCCGAACGCCTTTATCCCCCATCCTGCCCACCTCGACAACCTACTTTCTCCCTGCTCTGCAAACACACACCATCTTCCCACCCCGACGCGCCCCATGCTGGTCCCACCTAGAACCTCTGCCGGTGCTGTTTGCGTGTCTGCCGCGGCCCCTCCCCTCTCTCTAATTTCCACCTGCCCTCTCCCGGCTGCCTTTCTTAGCACCCGCTCTCTCCTCTCCTCCGAACGCACCTCTCGACACACACGGACTTGAGCAATTACTACTATCCTTTCGTGGTTATGTGCTGTTTCGCTAACGTTCCCTCCCGACGTTATCTGCCAGGACACCAAGGACCGAGCTAGGTGTGCGGCTGTTTGATAGATATTTGCCGTCCAGCAAGCGGACTACAGATCACAAGGCATCACCCGGGAGGCTGCTGGAGTCACCCGGTCCCCTCTAGCACCTGAGGCCAGGCCACGACCGGTGACGACAGACCCCGACAGACCACCTTATGGTAGCTTCAAATACTGGCGGAGAAAGTGCTGGAAATCAAGACTCTGAAATCACTTCCCCTGACTTTTCAAAGCTCCTTCCTCGTGCATTCATATCTTAGTTTGCTGTTCTTTAGAATGAGGACGAAAACCCTGAAGTCAAACAAAGAGATAAAAGAATACTCGTGATTTTAGGGCCTACGCTGAAGTCAGGATGAAAAGACAATGCAATGGGCTTAAACTGGAGCAGAGGCAAGTCTGAGACCCTAACTGTGCTAGCCACGTGGAGCCACCTTCCTCGAGGGACCAGCCAGTATGGGAGAGACACTCCACCTGCTGCAAACTAGC
The DNA here is from genome assembly GCF_014898765.1 of Herpailurus yagouaroundi. Taxonomy (NCBI): domain Eukaryota; kingdom Metazoa; phylum Chordata; class Mammalia; order Carnivora; family Felidae; genus Herpailurus; species Herpailurus yagouaroundi. The sequence continues at coordinate 3,115,409 of NW_024412438.1, read as the reverse complement.
CCCAGAGGTGTCCATTCTGGAGCCAACAGGAAAGGGCAAGGTGACCCCTTAAGCCTTAGGACGCGTGTGACGTTCCTGCCACAGCTCCGGGTGTCCTTCCAGGTGTGAGAGCACCTTGCAGCCCCTGCTCCGGGCCCCTCAGCGCACTTCCACTCTCCTCCATCCCTGCAGCACCAGCTCTGCCCCTGGTCTTTGCAAACTTTCACTTTCACCGTTTCCCGGAAGGCCAGACCAAGATCCCCGGGGGAAAAGTCCTGGTTCTGGAAAGGACACACGCATGATGCTCTCAGAGGGACCGAGCCCAAGAGGCTGCGGGCTGATGTGCTCCCCTGTCACTCAGAGCCCTAAAGATCCATTCGGGAGGGACCCAGCGTGACTGAGTGAAGGAACGATTCCTTTTTTCTTCTGAGACAGGACCTGTAGCTTCGTGAGCGCTGCTGACCCCCACGGGGCGCAGGAGTGACCCTGGAGGCCAGAGCTGGGCTGTGTGTGGGTCCTGCCATGGGCCACTCAGGGGCTGAGAAGGGAAAGCATGCACGGACCCCGGGGGGGGGGTCCCCGAAGAGGCTCTTCAGGGCCACGCGATAAACCGCTTTAAAATAACATGCCAATGGGCCGCCTGGGTGGCTCAGTCAGTTGAGCGCCTGACTTCGGCTCAGGTCATGATCTCGTGGTTCATGAGTTCGAGCCCTGCATCGGGCTCTGTGCTGACAGCGTGGTCTGGAGCCTGCTTCGGATTCTGTCTCCATCTCTCTGCCCCTCCCCTGCTCACTCTATCTCTCCCAAATGTAAAATAAAACAAAAACAGTTTTTTTTAATAAATAAAATAAAATAACAAACCAAGATGAACACGCCACTAAAGTGGAGTCCGAAAGGCGGTAAGTGCCACTATGAAGACACGAAGTGGACTCCGTCAACATAGATTAAAATAACTCCTGTGGCGTTTCCCGGGACGACACACGCATGGAAGCCCTTCCCTCCCATGGGATCGCACCCAGACCTTCAGAGCGGCGGTGCGGGGTGCTGGCCCGGGCTCCCAAACTCCACTCCGTGAGGGTTATGAGTTTCCAGGACTCTGTCTCTATACTAATTTGGGAATGAGCCATTACCCTTCATAAGATCTTTTTATTTTTGATGAAATCATATCGTCACTTAACTTTTCATATTTTTTATTTATTCTCTTAAATGGGTGGCAAGGACTCTGACAGTAGCCCGACCAAAAACAACAACAACAACAACAAACAAAACAAAACAAAACCCTAAATAAATTTGTTAATCAAAAGGTGCTCTTTCAGGGCGCCTGGGTGGCTCAGTCGGTTAAGCATCTGACTTTGGCTCAGGTCACGATCTCACGGTCCGTGAGTTCGAGCCCCACATCGGGCTCTGTGCTGACGGCTCGGAGCCTGGAGCCTGCTTCGGATTCTGTGTCTCCCTCTCTGTGACCCTCCCCCATTCATGCTCTGTCTCTCTCTGTCTCAAAAATAAATAAAGATTAAAAAAAATTTAAAAAAAAAAGGCGCTCTTTCAAAAATGCTTTTGAAGTGAATGAATCTGGAGTTGAGCTCAGCGTGCTCCGGCCATAGTGGTGATTAACCACCAAACATTTCATCTCCAAATCCGCTGCTACCTCTCATCTCACCTCAGACGGGACAAGAGTATGTCCTGGAGGAGACTCAGCATTTCAGGGGGCTTATTACTTGTAGCTCTGAATGGGAGGGAGGCCAACCATCTAAACTCAGCTGAATGGGGATTTCTAGGACCTGGGGCTCAGTAAGAACCTGCAGCCAAGGTGGGAAGAGTTCCCAGAACCACCCCCTTCCTTTCCACATAAGCCCTGTCTGGGCACCCAGCGTCTCTTCTCTGCAGACCTTCCCCAAAGCGCAAGGCTCTCTACCGTCCTTCCTTCCTGTGCACCCCCCCACCCTCAAGATTGAGTCTCTTCTAGAAAAAAGGCTACCGACAGGGAAAGGTTACATTCAGCCTCAGATCTCTGATAAGGGCGGTTGCTGGGTCTGGATTTACTCTGAATTGGGGATGGCCGGAGATCACGAAACAAATTCTTTCCACCCCAAATCTAAGGGAGCCAAGGTAGCTACGGTCCCTCCCACTCATCAAAACTCCTGAGAAGCTTCCTCTTCTCATATTCTTCAGGTCTATCACCCAGCACAGACCACAGGAGAAGTACTTCTCCCTTCCGACCACGTACTTCTGCACAAAAAGCCTGTTCACTCTGGTCAAATGCTTCGAAACGACGCAAGGATCCTTCAGTTACTCAAAATCTGTTTTGGGCTAGTTCAGAAAGTACCGCATGACACTAAATCAAATTCGGGAGTTCACCGCCTAGAACTCCTTTACAGCTTTACAGCTTAGAAAGCAATCTGAAATATATTATCTTATTTGCTCTTTTCAACAGCCCCACGAGAGAGACGCAATAAATGTTATAATCCTCAAATGCCACACAGCGTGAAAATGTTTGTGAACCAGAAGGCCTTGCACATAAGCGAACGCTCGTTACGCCTACGAGGAAATCGGAGAAGGTCTGTGACCTGCCCAAGGTCACGGAGTCAAGGGGCATGCCAGGGCTCAAACCAGGTCCTCTTGGCTTAGCTCTCCTACTTCGCCGTCTGTCCTGGCCTCACAGGGGCGATCTTCCTCTGCACGGAGGAAAGCTGCCATGCGGACGCAACCGCCTAACCCACCCGGCCGGCGTGGAAACGTGTGTCACTGGAGACGAGGCAGAAGGATCTAGATCCTTCAGCAGAACTCATTACCGTTCCCATAAGACGAATTCAGCGTCCTCACCTCCGCCTGCAGCACCAAACACACCTTCAGGATCTCTGGAGAAGACGAGGGGTCGACGGGCAAAACCGACAGGGGCTCAAGCAGCCGCTGGGGCCCATGTGTCAGTCACAACCGATTAACACGGAGAGACAAAGATCAGTCACGAATACCCCTCGTTCCAGCGGATGCGGGTGTCCGTCCCCTAGAGGGGGTTCTTCCCCACAAACGTGGTCCTGTGCCACGTGGTTTATCCCCTGGGAAATACACGCCACCTAGGAGGCCTTCTCTGACCCCGCTTTGACTACCTGGGAAACCAACACCGGAGCGCTGAGACAATCTGAAATGGAAGACTTTCTGCTTGCTGCCACGCTCACTCCTTCCCACAATCACCTGTCACACAGTTATCGAAGGCTCAGTGCGCACAGCTTACCGCTGAGCAAAGCAGACACAGTCCGGCCTGTGCGCGGCTTACAGCCTAGTGTTGCCGTTCCCGTTCCCTGGTCTTCGGGACCCTTCCCTCGCTCCCCAAATAGACTGCACACTCTTTGTGGGCAGGAGCCGCGTCCTTCAATTTTCTGAAACGCCCGTCTGGCGTCTCATGCTAGACCCTACACGGCACGTGGACAAACTATAAGAGAAACCCTGACGCCACAATCTGGAGCATTCCTTCTGCTCAATCCCTCCAGTGCGGAGTAAAATCATGAATTATTTAAAATCCAGAGTCTTGAACCTGAGATGTCAAAGGCCCAGCAGAATGAGCCCGCAGCCTCGGGGGTGAGATCGGATACAACGGGAGATACCTAACGGGGAAGAGAGCGGAGGTGGGGGCAGAGGCGAGGAATGCTCTCAGCCTGCAAAGGTACCTTATCCCCCAGGAGAAAACAGTGCTTTACTACAGAAGCTAGTGTTGGCCCCAAGACTGTTAAAAAGTGCAAAGGGAGGGGCGCCTGGGTGGCTCAGTCGGTTAAGCATCCGACTCTTAATTTCGGCTCAGGTCCTGATCTCATGGTTCGTGGGATCGAGCCCCATGTTGGGCTCTGCTTGGGATTCTTTCTCTCTCTCTCGCCCTCGACTGTCTGCCCGTCCCCCACTCTCAAAAATAAATTAAAAACAGGGGCGCCTGGGTGGCGCAGTCGGTTAAGCGTCCGACTTCAGCCAGGTCACGATCTCACGGTCCGTGAGTTCGAGCCCCGCGTCAGGCTCTGGGCTGATGGCTCGGAGCCTGGAGCCTGTTTCCGATTCTGTGTCTCCCTCTCTCTCTGCCCCTCCCCCGTTCATGCTCTGTCTCTGTCTGTCCCATAAATAAATAAAAACGTTGAAAAAAAAATAAATTAAAAACAAATAAATGACCCTTAAAAAAAGTGCAAAGGGAACACTGAAAGGCATCTTCACCTACTGTCAAAAGGAGAGACTAACACCACATTCCACGGGACCAAGTCATAAACCCTGTTAGCGTGTGGCAAGCAGAAGAGCCTGGGCCTGACAACCTGCATCGGAGCTCAGACTCTGCCACTGGTCCAGCAAGATGGCACTGGGCAAGCCACGTATCCTTCCCGAGCCTCAGTGACCCCCTCTGTAAAACGGAATCACATCCAACTTGTCTGCCCCTCAGAAACGCCGTGGGCCCAGATGAGATATGTCCTACGAAAGCTCTTAGGAAGATGTCCTGCGCTGTATGAATCCCGACAAGACTACGAGGAGACACAGGCTCCCAGAGGGGCATCTCGCGTTAGCCCGGGAACCGTCGTGGCCTCTTTCTTTGCCCCCCCTGAGCCTGGGTTTCCACCTGCTCACATCCCCGATTTCTAAGAAATCACTCACCATTCAAATCTCACAAAAGGCAGGTGCACGAATTTCCAAACTCCAGCAGGAGGAACAGAGAAGGCGGCAACCATGTCACCTCCCTGCCCCGAGGCACCTCGGGCCTCCCTTTACAAGAGGCCAACAACAAGGGGAAGGGGCACACGCCTTATGTCCTTTGCGGCTGGCCGCCTTCTCCCCCCACCGCTGCCAAGTCAGGTCCCGGGCTGGGGGACTGCTGAGCTGATCTGATGCTGAACTGATCTAAACAGGACTCGGGGACGACACACAGAGGAGTGTCTGGGAGGGACAGATTATACTCAGGCCGCGTTCCACAGCCAAAAAGAAATTACTATTAGCATGGATAATCAAAGGTTAACTGGCCTGAACACCACCGCTCCCTGCCCTTCCCTGCCGCTCCGCTCACACGGCCTCCAGGCCAGTGCTCAGTCCTGCAACCACCCATCTCCATCCAGTTAGGATGTGTGCAGCACCCACACTGCAGGCCTCTGTCAAGATTCTTAAGGAGGAAGCGTTGGGGGGGGGGGGCAGGCAAACGCCTCACAAAGTTGTAAACTGCGGAGGTAACCAGTGAAGCAGAGGCCGGTGGGGGAGGGGGGGGTCCTGGGCTCAGACTCCAAGGCCCAGCGCCTCTGCAGGTTAGGCCTGAGAGCCCACAACTCCTAGGCAGAGGAAAGGCCCATCCTGCAGAACCAGGCTTTTTAAAAACGGCTTAGAAGATCAAGCCTAGAACGTGCGCCCGTAAGCAGGACTCCAATTAAACCCTAAGCTTGCAGAGCAAGAGATTCTAATGTGCCCTGTGCGTTTGCCGGGCCATTATCAGCCACTGGCAAAAATCCAGTGCAAATGGGTGCAAAGGGTGTTTCTGTCCCATCAGTCAGGCCTGCAACATCCTCCTGGTTCTAGAAATGGAATCCACCCCATCACCAAGCCCCACCATTCCGTAGCAACCAGCAGGCGGAGGCCCACGCCCCTGCAGGGCCCTTCCCCCAGCAGCTCAACACCTAAAGCCAGTCCCAATCCACCCTGGGGACTCACGTGACCAGGCTCGTGTCGCCTCCCGCCCCCTAAACTGGCGTGTCAGGGGCTCAAAATCAGCCTGTAGCAAGGCAAAAGTCAAAGGCTGATGGGAGCACGGCCCCTCTTTCTGCTCTCCCAGCTCTGCTGTCTATTGCTGGTAGATTAAAAAAACACGGAATCAGGACGCGGACACACACACACACACACACACAGAGAACATAAACACACACACAGGTCCGGAGGGTCCCCAGAGACGGTCGCTCCCACCCCGACCCGGGCTTTGCAACCTTTTATCCAAATGCAACACCCACCCTCCCAGCCTTTCCTTAAGAAAGTGTTGAAAAGCACATCGTCCGTAAACCTACCTGTCTATGCTCTGGGGCAACCTTACACTCATGGTTCCTCAGCGCGTCCGCGCCGCCAGGGTCCTGCAGTGTGGACGTCGGGATCGGGGCCGAATCGGCTGCGATGGTTAAGAGAGGCGGGAGGAGGGCCTCCCCGCTCGCGGCCGGATGGTCGGGTGCCGTGCGCTGGGCTCTCAGGACCCCGGGAACTGAGGCTCCACTCTACTCGCACCGGCCAGCATGCTGTCCTTTCTTGGCCCCCGGTCCCCTCCCCCGCCGTAGGGAAAAGAAAAAGAAGAAGAAAAAAACCGAAAGAAAAAGAGGAAAAACTGTGACCTTCTCAGAAAACAAACCCCCGACCGCAAATCTCTTCACGGCTGGCGCTGCGGGCTCCGGCGCGGACCGCAGGAAGAACGCGCCCCCGGCATGTCGGCGCTCACCGCGGAGAGCGGGCG
>NW_024412438.1:3093097-3108588 GCF_014898765.1 Herpailurus yagouaroundi | reverse complement strand
CCACCCCCCCCCTCCGGCCCCTCCCCCTCCCCCCCGCGCCCCGCCGCCCCTCGCGCACCGCCCTCTCTCCGCGCGGCCTAGCCGGCCTCGGGCGCGTCGGGATCCCCGGCTTTTCCCGGCCCGGCCCGCCGGCTGCCCGGCCCCGGCCCTGGCTCGCCGAGTCGGCGCGCGCCGCCCCCTCCCCCTTCTCCCGCCCGGGGCGCTCCCACCGCCGCTGCTCACCCTCTCTCCACCTCTGACCTCATCTTATTTTCCAAAAATCTGTGCGGCCCTTCTTCCTGGGTGCCGGGAGCTCTTTAGCCTGTTCCCGGTGTCCGTGACCTTCCTACCCCCGACGCGCCCCCCCCCCCCACCTGGGAGGCAGAGACCTTTCGCTCTTCCCTCTCCCCTGCGTTTGGGCACCTTGGTGCCAGCCCTGGAGCGTTTTTGAACTCGGTGGAAGAGCCTTTCAAGGACAATTCTATCTTTACAACCCCTCTCGCAGAATCACGGTGGCTCAGTCTTTCCCAGTAACATGACATTGGTCAGAGGGCCCCTGGCATTACCGTTAAAAATAAGATAAAAAGGAAACTTTTCCATCGGGACTGGGGAATGCTCTCTGTCTTCCGGTCTAGGTAAGTGCTACTGTAGAACACCCCGCGGGCAGTGTGTTCCCTCCCTCCCACACCACCTTGATCGTTGGGGGGCGAGGGGGGGGCGGGGAATACACGCACGGTGCACGTGTGCTTACCCACACATCCATGAGCGGTGTGGAGGGAGCCGTGTGGACTGACCCCAGCAGCGTTACCAGTTAGCACGAGGAAAGACGAGTAAGCATTGGCTGACGATTAGAATAACCCAGGAGCTTCCCCTAGATGATACCCAAGTACAAGTTGACAATTAAAAGAAAGACCTGCTGCCTTCACCCGTCTTCACCACCTCCCAGGTCAGAACTCCCCAAGACGGGTGGTCTGCCGGCATCTGAAGCGCCACGGTCCAAATTGCTGCTGTCCTATTGTTTATTCCTTTCCCGTTCTACCTGCGAGGATGATGCTCCCGAATGTGGACACTTCCTCTGTGCAGATAGACCAACCAGTGGTCGCCAGACAAGTCCTATCGTGCTTTCTGAATACATGCGACATTTTAAAAACAATGGTGTGCATGCAATTTTATTACATACCCTATAAAACATGCCCTAGAGTAGGAATACGCGAAGATCGAAATACAGATGAAGTGCATTTTTAAAAGAATACTTTTTTAGTGAAAGGTATTGGCTGTCTTAACTGGAAGAGATAGTTGTCAAAGAGGTAGATTAAAGTAGAGGAAGAGCATCCTTGGTTGCATTTATTAAATTAGGACTCATTTTCCAGTCCGTTCACCACGATACAAAGGTTTTCATTGAAATCCAGTCAGCAAATGTACATTTTAAGTCAATGAGTTGTTTGGTATTTGATTGAAAGGTACTGCGTTTTGTATTTTTAACAAATGGGTCCAAACCTACTAAGAAAGTTCATTTAGGTTTTTAAAACAGATTTTAAAATTCTGTTTCTTAGTTTTTCAAGCGTGCAGACAAAAGTTTTACAGGTGACGGGGTGCCTGGCTGGCTCACTAGGTAGACCATGCAGCTCTTGACATTGGGGTCATGAGTTTGAGCCCCACATTGGGCATAGGGTTTACTTGATTTAAAAAATACATATATATATGTATGCATATATATGTGTGTATATATATATGTTTTACAGGTAACACATTGTTTTTGATAAATAAATTTTATTGTTTTATGTTTATTTATTTATTTTGAGAGGCAGAGAGAGAATGTGAGTGCATGTTCGTGGGGGAGGGGCAGAGAGAGGGAAAGAGACAATCCCAAGCAGGTTCTGCGCTCAGCATAGAGCCTGACGCGGCCTCTTTCGCAGGACTCTGAGATCATGACCTGAGCCAAAATAAAGGGTCAGACACTTGACTGACTGTGCCACTCAAGCTCCCCGATAAGTAAATTTTAAAAATCACAGTGTTGGACCCATATGTAGTCGTGCATTTTCAAAATGCGTTCCCCATATGCATGACGTTCTTTAGCAAAGCAATGCCTTTCTCACTCATTAATAGACTGCCCTGTTCACTTTGAAGGAACAGATTAAGTGGATTTTTTGTTGTCGTTGTTTGGTTTGGAACACAAGTGTTAGTCCACTCTTGCCGGCCAGTCCTCAGCATAGGACGCTGTCACATAAAAACGGGTATCTCTTCTGTGTTCAGTATCTCTTGTGGGGCCTTTCTCTGGAGATAACCAGTGAATCTCTGCAGAACAAGGATTTTCATGGTCATTCTCGTGTCTTTCCTAAGAATTGTCAAGTTTGTAGCAATTAACAGGCCTGTTTTTGTCTGGCGGATGGCGTTACGCGATGGAGAAAATGGAGGTCTAAGCTGTGGGTGGCATTACTGTTCGTTCCTGGAAACATCCGACACGCTGCCCGGAGAGGGCGCTAGGTCGATCCCTGTGTTAAAGACAGGTTTTAGTAAAGCGTAGACAATTGTGTTTGCTACAGTTAAATACTACTGTGCACGCACTCTTAGACGTTTTCCTCTTGCACACCTGAGCATCTCTTGGTACACTCCACTTTGAAGTCTATGGGGAAGAGGGTTGGGGGGGGGGGGGCTTCAGCAGAAGAGAGTTCCTTCAAGTTAGCTGGCCACTTAAGTGAATTGCAACTCTTGGTTTAGAAACAAGACCTAGATTAGACCCAAGACAGACTGCGTTGTAGGGGATCTGGAAGCAGCGGCTGGTTAATGGAAAGAGCACTAGACTAGGAGTCCAAAGAACTGAGTTTTTTGGGGGGACTGTGTCCCTTTTCAGCTCTGGGACCGCTGTTTGCAGGTCGTAAGGATAGAGTAAGTTCAAGCACGGGCTCTGTAAACTGTAGCGTGCTGGACAGAAAAATCGAAATAGACATTAAGAAGCGATGTCTTGAGTTGACGTGGTCCTTTTAACTCCCCCCCCCCCCCAGAACTCTATTAATAAATGAATCCTTTCCTCTGTCCAGCATCCTGTGGGGTGGGGAGGGCATTCGTTCTTATGCTGCTTTCGTTCATTTATACTTAAGGAAACTAGGAAGGGCACAGACAGGTTGTAGGTGGTTAGCAAGAAGTTTCATTAATTTGATAAATTGAAGCTAGAATTCATACTTCCTCATCTTTAGGCGTGAGAAGCAGAGGAAAACACAGGTATGGGCGGCTCCTATTTGCGGGGAGGGATTCTAGAAACTTAACGCTTGACTGAGTAGCGCAGGGAGAGTAGTGATACAGAGCCCCGGATGGTTCGGAGTGAGTTCTAGAGAAACAGCTTCTCATTCACAGGCAGACATCCCCAGACCAAAGCAGGTGTGTCCTGGAGAGTGACAGCCAGGTCACTCCAGGTTGCAGCCATTCTCCTTCTGAATACAACATCACCACTGAAGGCCCCAGTGCCACTGTTTATTGGGGATCTTTTATCCTTCTTGTAGCCCTTCTCCACTGGGAAGGGGATGTGGAAAGGCTGGCTTAGTTAAGGTGTCGTTTAGCCCTAAGGCGGAGACTTATTTTCTGGCTGATTTAGATTTCTCTAGAATGCTTTTGGGTAGACAGGATAACCAGTAGTCAACCCGTGTTATACGCCCCCTTTGAAGGCCACTCAGTATTCTGTTCGTTCAACCTGTTGAGTTCCCGATCACATTTTAATATGAAGTGATAACCATACCCCACACATCTACAGTGCTTGCTGTGTGAATACCATTCTAAACAGACTGTCAATATTAACCATTAGATCCTCTCAAGCAACCTTTTGAGGTGCTTACCGTTACCCCTTCTTTTCAGATGGGAATCTGAGGCCCAGAGAGGTTGAATGACTTGCTTAGGGTCACAGAGCTGGGAACCCAGGCTGGCTGTCTCCGGAGTCTGTGCTTAACTGTCAACCACACCCCCTCAATGTTGTAGGCACGGTGCCAGCACTGGAGGAAAAGATGAAACCAAAGAACGGTGCGGAGGCAGGAGGCTCTCAGAAGATTAGAAGGGTGCAGGCTTACTGCGGGGACACTGGCGAGGGTGTTGCTGGAAGTCCGGGTCCGTCTGCACGGTCCTCTTTCCCACTGGGCGGTGACCAGCAGATCTCACCTTCCTGCTCTCAGTTCTGTGTCTCCCTTTCTACTGTCCCTTGATGCCTTGAGACGCCACCCCCAGAAGTTCGGCCCTTCATGGTTTCTGAAGATCTCAAGGCATGTAGTGCAGAAGGGGCTTCTCACCTTAACTCCCACCGAGGGGAGGTCTGTGCTGCCTGGGGTGGGGGTGGGGGGGTCACCTCTGGGTGTGCACTCCAGCCTCCCAAGCTTGGTACCTTACTGTCTGTGGTTACCTTAGAAACCAACTCTCTCCCAACCAACACCTCTGGTAGCTGAGACGAACTGAATAGCAGGGAAGGTGCCAAGATCCATTGTAAAGGAAAATGTGTGAAAGAAAACCAGTTTTAGATTGAAGGCTAATATTTCGGGAAGCTGGCTGTGTACGTGTGTTATTTTTTTCCCTCTGAATAAGGAAAAGTTCCCAGGATCAAAAGTGAGCTACAAAAAAAGGTGAGAGGCCAAGGGGAAGATAATTTTTTAAAAACCGCCCGAAGCTTGCTTTAAAAACTGAAAATGTTCCTAAATTTAAAAAAGAAATTGCTGACATATAATCAATTTTTCATATTTAAAATGTGCAACTTGAGGGGTTTTGACACTTACACACCCATGAAACAATCACCACAGTCAGGGTAATGAGTATGTTGATTACCTCTAAGGTTACTTTTTGTTCATTTCTGATTCTTGCCTGCGCTCCTTCCCACTGGACCCCCACCCCCCACCGCTCCGAGTTCCTGGGCAATCTGGGATCTGCTTTTTGCCCCAGTAGATTAGTTTGCATCTTTTAGAATTTATATAAATGAAATCATACAGTATGTATTCTTTTCTGCATGACTTCTTTTACTCAGCATATTTTCAGGCTCATCTGTATTGTTGAGTACATCAGTTTATTGCTGAATGGGACTTTTCTTTTTTCTCTTAGGTTTCTTTCTTTTCTTTTAAGTTTTATTTATTTAAGTAATCTCTGCACCCAACGTAGGGCTTGAACTCATGACCCCAAGATCAAGAGTCACATGCTTCTCCGACTGAGCCAGCCAGGTGCCCCTAAAATTTCAATTTCAAATTGCTTACTGCTAGCACAAGGATCTATAGTAATTTTTGTATGTATTGATCTTATCTTACAATCTTGCTAAAACCACTCATTCGTTCTAGTAGGTGTTTTGTAGATTCCATAAGATTTTCTGTATGGATGAGCATGTTGTCTGAGAATAAAGATAATTTTCCTCCTTCCTTTCCAGTATGCATTCCTTTCATTTCCTTTTTCTTGTCTTACAGCACTAGCTAGAACCTCCAGAACAAAGTTGATAGAACTAGTGAGAGCATGCATTCCTGTCTTGTTTCTGATCTTTGGAGGAAAGCAATTGATTTTACACCATTAAATATGATGTTATCTTGTAGGTTTTTCCTAGGTGCTCTTCTGTCAGACTGTGGACGTCCCCATTTATTCCCAGTGTGCTGAGAGTTGCTTTTGTTTTTTTTTTTTTGTTTCTGTTTTGTTTTGTTTTAAAATCAAGAATAGATAGACGTTCGTTATTTTATCAAATTTTTTTTTTTCTGGATTGACTGAGATGATCATATGGTTTTTCTTTTTTAGTTGTTTGATATTATAGATTTTCAACGTTGAACCAGCCTGGAATTTCTGGGATACACCCCACCTGGTTGTGATGTTAACCTTTTCTTTATGATTTGATTTGATTTGCTAACATTTCGTTAAGAATTGTTACATCTATGCTCATGAAAGATATTAGTCTGTCACTTTCTTTTCTTGTGACGCCCCATCTGGTTTTGAGTCATGCTGGCTTTGTAGAATAAGTTGGAAAGAATTTCTTCCTCTTCAATTTTCTGAAAGGGTTTGTGTGGAATTGGCATTATTTCTTCTTTAAATGTTTTATAGAATGCCCCGGTGAAGCCATTTGGACCTGGAATTTTCTTTGTGGGAAGGTTTTTAACTACAAACTCAATCTTTGTGTTAAAAAAAAAGACAGGAAAAGGTACGCTACTCAAAAAAAAAGTAGAAGTGGCTACATTCATTTCAGACAAAGCAGACGTCAGATCAAGGAAAGTTATCAGAGATAAAGAGGGGCATTATGTAATGATGAAGGAGTCCATATTCCAAGAAGCCATGACAATCCTATGTGTGTGCATCTGAAACAGAATATCAAAATATGTAAGGCAAAAACTGATGCAACTGTGAAGAGAGATATATTAATTCAGTATTATAGTTGAAGACTTTAACACTCCTCTGTCACAAATGGACAGATCCGGCAGGCGTAAAATCAGTAAGGACAGAGTTGAACTCAGCAGCACCATCAATCAGCTGGATATAATGGACATCTACAGACCCCTTCATCCAGCAACAGCAGGTCCCACATTCTTCTCAAGCTCACATGAGACATTCACCAAGGTAGACCCCCTTCTGGGCCATAAGACACCCTTTAACAAGTTTTTAAAGAGTAGAAATCATACAGTGTTTGCTCTTAGACCCCAATGAAATTAAATTAGAAATCAATAATTGACAGATAGCTAGAAATCCCCAAATACTTGGAAATGTAATGGTATACTTCCAAACAACAGATCAAAGAAGAAATCTCAAGCTAAATTTTAAAATATTCTGATTAAATTAAAAAAAAAAAACCCCAGTGTATTAAAATTTGTGGGATCCAGTAAAAACAGCGCTTAAAGAGAAATTTATAGCATTGAATACATTTTTTGGAAAAGAAGAAAGATCTGAAATCAATTATCTAAGTTTCCTCCTTAGGAAAGTAGAAAAAGTAGAGCAAATTAAGCCAAAAGTGAGCAGAAGATAAAAAATAATAAAAATTAGAGCAGAAATCGATGAAATTGAAAATAGGAAATCAGTAGAGAAAATAAACAAAACCAAATCTGGTTCTTTGAGATGCTCAATAGAATTGATGAGCCCTTAGCCAGGCTAACTAAGAAAAACACAAGTTACTAATATCAGAAATAAAAAAAAAAGGCATCACTACAGAACCCATGGACATTAAAAGGATAACGAAGGAATATTATGAACAGCTATGTGCCCACATACTTGATAACTTAGATAAAATGGGCAAACTCCTTCAAAAGCATAGTCTGCCAAAACTCATACAAGAAGAAAGAAGCCATCTGAATAGGCCTGTATCTTAAAAAATGTTTTTGAACTAATAATTAATAACCCTTAAGAACAGGAAGCACCAGGCACAGATTTGCCGACTGGTATTTTACCAAACATTTATGAAAAAAATTATTACCAATTCTCTTCAATCTTTTCCAGAAGACAGAAGGAGAGGAAATACTTTGTAACTCATTCTATGGGGCCAGTCTTATCCTAATAACAAAACCACGTGCATTATTAGGAAACTACAGACCAATGTCTTTCATAAACATAAATACAAAAATCCTCAACAAAATGTTAGCAAATCAAATTCAACAATGTATACAAAGAATTATACACTGCAGCCAGGTGGGATTTATATCAGGCATGGTAGTCTGATTCAACATTCAAAAATCAATTAATGTGATCCATCATATCAGCAGCCTAAAGAAGAAAAATTATATGATCATATCAATAGGTGTAGAAAAAAACATTTGACATGAATGTAACAACCGTTCATGATAAAAAAAAAAAACAAAACAACCTCTTAACAATCTAGGAATAGAGAACTTCCTCAACTCGATAAAAGAACATCTCCAAAAATCCTATAGCTAACATCATACTTTTGGTGAGAAACTCGAAGTTTTCCCACTAAGATCAATAACATGACAAGGATGTCTCCTCTCACCACTCCTTTTCAATATTATACTGGAAATTCTAGCTAATGTAATAAGATAAGAAAAAGAAGTAAAAAGGATACAGATTGGGAAGAGGTAAATAAAACTTTGTAGATGACATGATCATCTATGTAGAAAATCAGAGTCAACAAAAAATTCCTGTAACTTAATAAGAGATTAGAGAAAAGTTGCAGAAAATGAGGCTAATATGCAAAAGTCAATTGCTTTTCTATATATTGGCGATGAACTAGTGAAATCTGAAATTAAAAACACATTACCATTTCAAGTAGCACTCCCCAAAATGAGATACTTAAGTATAAATCTAACAAAATAGGGACAGCTGGCTGGTTCCGTCAGTGGAGCATGTGACTCTTGGGCTCAGGGTTGTGAGTTTGAGCCCCATATTGGGTGTGGAGCCTACTTAAAAAAATAAAAAAAACAAAAACAAAAACATCTAACAAAGTATATACCAAATCTATTTGAGGAAAACCACAGAAACTGATGAAATATATCAAAGTATATATATCTACACATATATACGTATAGATATATATATATAAAATCTGTATCTTATATATAGATTTTGTGTGTGTTTGTATGTGTGTGTGTATGGGGAACCTATAGATTATGAGATTTTAGTATATGTGCTGCCGAAGCGAGCACTAGATTATGAGATTTTAAAAATCATACCAAGCAATCGTAATATGTGGGCCTTCTGGATACTGATTCAAACAAACAAATTGCTAAAACGTTTAAAAAAGCATATGGCGTTTGTGAGTCAATTTAGACATTAGATCACTGGATATTAGGAATTATTGATGAGTGACACACTAGTAATACCGTTGCTAATACTATTGATATGATAATGGTATTGTGGTTATGTTAAAAATAGTTATATCTTGTGTTTTACTTTATTTATTTATTTTTAATGTTTTTATTTACTTATTTTGAGAGAGACAGAGAGCACTGAGTGGGGGAGGGGCAGAGAGAGTGGGAGAGAGAGAGAGAGAGAGAGAGAGGGAGAGAGAGAGGGAGGGAGAGAGACTCCTAAGCAGGCTCCAAGCTGTCAACCCAGAACCCGATGCCACGAACCATGAGATCAGGACCTGAGCTGAAACCAAGAGCCAGAGGCTTACCCGACTGAACCACCTAGGCGCCCCTATTCTTTGTATGTTAGAGATGCCTATTAAAATCATTGCACAGGAAGATGTTTTTAAGGGATTAGAGAAAAACCCCGCTGTCTGTAAAAGTGGCAACATTTATACTGATAGCCGACTTCTCAACGTTCAACCATGGAAATCAGAAAGCCGTGGAATGATGTCCTCCGTGTGACAAATACAACAAATACTTGCCACCAACTGAAAATATTTGTCCCAGGATGATTCTAGCTAGCATAAGCATCCCCAAATTTCAGTGGTTTAACCAGCGGGATGGGTGAACAGGGTAGCATGTGGCCCTCCTGTGCTTATTCATTAAGGTACCCAGGCGGGGAGAGATTCTGCCCTGGTCATCACATCCTGCCCCTGCCCCCTTGTCCATAGTTTATTCCAGTACCCTGTCTGTTGGCTTCCCACTTCGAGATTATGTGTGCAGTTTCCTGTTATCCGATGATAAAACTCGCCATACGGGGTTTGTTGTGACAACTTAACGGTTTATAATGATGAAGCTATTAGAATATTACCTGGCGCACAGCGAACACTCAGGAAACGTTAGTAATTATGCCACGTGCTCATGAAGGTAGAGTCTGTGTGTTTTGCTCATGGTCTGGTGGCGTGCTGCAGCCAGCCTGTGCCGACGAGAACCGGTTGTGCCTCTCTCCTCCCAGTTCCACATTCAGTGACGTCCTACAGCTGATAATGGACCATAGTGGGAGTATTCACACCACGGTAGTTGACAGATGCTCTAAATCGGGGCTTTTTTTGGGGTGTCTGGCAGGCTCATTTGGTGGAACATGTGACTCTTGATCTTGAGGTCATGACTTCGAGCCCCCCGTTGGGTGCGGAACCTACTCAAAAAAAAAAAAAAAAAATCAGGGCCTTTTAATTTTTGTTTTTGGACAGCCTGTTTACCAGCATGCCATTATCTAGCCCAGCACCTGGCACTTCGTAGGCACTCAGTAAATATTTGTTGAATGAATAGACACATGACCAAAATCCATGTGTCTAATCATTTCGTGATTAGGGTCTTTCCGGCCATTCCTTGAACCAAGTAGGACTCAGCGTAGAATTTCACAGAAGACCCTTCCTGTGGGCATTGCTGGGGTGTTATTTGCATGGCACCTGCCTGCTCTCCAAAAGCCAATGTTGGCATTCTTCCCTTCCAGTTCTGTTTTTTTTTTTTTTTTTAAAGTTTTAAGTAATCTCTACACCCAACATGGAGCTCAAACTCATGACCCTGAGATCAAGAGTCATGTGCTCTGAGCCAGCCAGGCGCCCTCACCCTTCCAGTTTCTTTGAAGCAAGAGGGAGAAGAGGCGGGAAGCCCATCCGAAGTGACTCACCCTGAGCTAGCTCACCCAGGATCTCAGGTCTCAGCACCCAGTATCTCTGTGGGGACCTGCTGTTTGGCGACCTTGAGGCTCCTGGGAGAACGTCCAACTGAGTAAGGAAGGCCACGATTGTGCGGGGGCCCACGAGAAGGTCTGGCTGGGACTGAGCTGTGGGAAGGGAGGGTGGGAGGAAGGCTCTTGGGGGGGAGGGTTTGCACGTGGGACCCGCCATAATACAAGCAGGCACGAGATCATGTGCCCAGCTGTCCTTTCCTGAATTGCAGCCTCCCCACGTCCCTCTGTCACATGGTAGCTTGGTCCTCCCGGTGAGTGTGGCGGGAGGGGTGCAGGGATAGAGAAGGGCAGGCATGTGACCCCGGAGGGTAGTAGCTTCACCACAAAAATGCTGCCGTTGCTCCACGCTTTACGACCACGGCACGTGCTTTTGCAGATTTTGTTTGGTTTCCCCACTTGATCCCGAGATGTGGCCATGGCAGCAATATTACCGTTTGCTCTTCAATTCATTTACTTTTTATATAACTAATAACAATCTTGTAGTTTAAAAATCATAAACGTGGGGCGCCTGGGTGGCTCGGTTGGTGGGGCGTCTGACTCTAGGTTTTGGCTCAGGTCATGATCTCGCGGTCGGTGGGATCGAGCCCCGATGTGGGCTCTGTGCTGACCGCATGAAGCCTGCTTGGGACTCTGTCTCCCTCTCTCTCTGCCCATCCCCCGCGCGCTCTCTCTCTCAAAATAAAGAAATAAACTTTAAAATCATGAACATAAAGTCTGTGCGGTGAAAAATCTGTCACCTGTGCCCTCCACCCACCCACTTCCTTCTCGCTAACGGTAACCTCTGTGATTAGTTCTTGTCTACCTTTCCGGACATTTTAGTGCAGAAGTAAGAAAATGTGAATATGCATTCCCTCCCCCCTTTCACAGACAAATGATAACATCCCACGGACACTGCTATGTCCCTACTCCCTCCCAATACAAATCTCAGAGGTGTTTCCACATCCGTACACAGAGAGCTTCCTCTTTCTGTCCGTGCATGAGATTCCATTCTATGGATGTGCCCTAATCTGTGTAATTTGTGGACATTGGGTTGCTTCTAATATTTTGCTTTGAGCCCAGGCCGCATCAAGTTTGCCTATACTTTTCACCCGTGCCAGTTTATCTGTATTGTTCCTGCATCGCAGATGGGGCAGCTGAGGTCCTAGGTGGTGAAATGGCACGTCCAAGGTCACAAACAATCATCGCGGCAAGCTGTACGGCTCAGCCACGGTGAGGGCTTCCCTCCACTGCTGCAGGGATCCTGGGGTTTAGTCTGGTGGCCGTGTTTCCATGCTGCCTGGTTCCGGGGGCAAGCTCGGACAAATCCCGTTGGATCCCACCTGAGGGTTCAGGATGAGCTTCTGAGTGAAATTCTAAAACATGAGGAGGAGTTAGCTTCAGAAGTGGGCAAAACAGGGCCTTTCAGTCAGGGGGATGAGGAGGCATGCAAAGCCCAGAGGCGCAAGCAATTTGTTTCCACTGGGATGTCAAGTGGATGGCGGGGAATGGCTACAGACGTGGCTCTGAGTGTTTGTGTCAGGTGCAGTGGGGAGCTCCTGGCTCTTTCTGGAACTCTGACTCGGTTCTGTAGGTTTCAACCCAAAGTCCATGAAACTTCTGCGGAAAGGTTAACTTTTGGGTCTTGCTTTTAGTGATAAGATAACAAACAAATGAGCTAATCATGTTTTGGATTATCCGGGAGGCGCTCTATGACTTACGTTGCCAGTTGGTTTCAGTGTTTGCATTTGCCTTTGTGTTTATGATGAGTTGGTGCTGAGGAGCGCCGCTTTAATGGTGTCAGCCACCGAACAGAGAATAGAGGACTTGGTTCTTCCCTCCAGGTGGCGTGAAGAGGGGGTTAGCAGAAGTTCTAACGGAGAGTGGCGGCAGAGGTGAGTTGTCACACGCCTGCCAAACACCGGGGAACTTGCGCTGGAGGGTCATGCTTTGTGCAGTCATCGGTTTCAGTAAATACCATCTGTTGCAATAAATTAATGTTACTAGTAAAATAAAGGAGTGCCTGGGCAGTTCGGGCAGTTAGGCATCTGATTCTTGATTTCGGCTCAGGTCACGATCTCGCAGTTGGTGGGTTTGAGCCCCACGTCAGTCTCCACGCTTATAGTGCCAAGCCTGTTTGAGATTCTCGCTCTCTCTTTCTCTCTTTCCCCCTCCCCTGTTTGCACTCTCTTCCTCTCTCAAAATAAACTAAACTTAAAAAAATGTTATTAGTAAAATACGTATTGGCTTGCTAATTTTGTTTCCATTTGATTGGTAAATTGCCAGATCTTTTATAGTTGGATGTGCCATAAATATATATTTACAACTAGCTGTCTCTACCTCTTTTTTTAAACTTGTTTTTTTTTTTTTTTTTTTAAAATTTAAATCCAAATTAGCGTATAGTGCAACAATGATTTCAGGAGTAGATTCCTTAGTGCCCCTCCCCCATTTAGCCCATCCCCCCCGACACCCCCTCCAGTAACCCTCAGTTTGTTCTCCATATTTATGAGTCTCTTCTGTTTTGTCCCCCTCCCTGTTTTTATATTATTTTTTTCCCCTTCCCTTATGTTCATCTGTTTTGTCTCTTAAAGTCCTCCCATGAGTGAAGTCCTATGATTTTTGTCTTTCTCTGACTAATTTCACTTAGCATCATAGCCTCCAGTTCCATCCACGTAGCTGCAAATGGCAAGATTTCATTCTTTTTGATTGCCGAGTAATACTCCCTTGTATATATAGACCACATCTTCTTTATCCATTCATCCTTCGATGGACATTTGGGCTCTTTCCATCCTTTGGCTGTTGTCGACAGTGCTGCTGTAAACGTGGGGGTGCATGTGTCCCTTCGAAACAGCCCACCTGGGGGCGCCTGGGTGGCACAGTCGGTTGAGCGTCCGACTTCAGCCAGGTCACGGTCTCGCTGTCCGTGAGTTCGAGCCCTGCGTCGGGCTCTGGGCTGACGGCTCGGAGCCTGGAGCCTGTTTCCGATTCTGTGTCTCCCTCTCTCTCTGCCCCTCCCCCGTTCATGCTCTGTCTCTCTCTGTCCCAAAAATAAATAAACGTTGGGGAAAAAAAAAAAAAAAAAAGAAACAGCCCACCTGTATCCCGTGGAGAAATGCCTAGCAGTGCAATTGCTGGGTTGTGGGGTAGTTCTATTTTTAGTTTTTTTGAGGAACCTCCATCATTCCCATGTCTCTGTCTCTTTAGGTGACATTATTGTACAGATAAATTACCATCACTGGGGGCACAGAGGACTTTTTTTTTTTCCTTTCAGGAGAGCCACAGAAGGGTTTTAAGTCACGTGGTCAGATCGGCATTTTGAACAGAAATGTATGGGATGTGCAGGGTGGCCTTTCTATGGGCTGGTCAGAGCCTAACCAGGTCAGCGTAGGATCATCCAGAAAAGGATAGATTCGAGAAATGTTTAGGAGGGAAAACTGGTAAACTGGTAGGCTCTGATGACTGAAAGGGTGTAGGAGGTGAGGGGAAAGGCAGGACAGCCTGACCCTCGAGCTTCTCCCTGGGTGTAAGTGGATATTTTGTGGTGCCATTAACTAAAGCAAGAAACAGAAAGGCAAGGGGCGTGAGAGGCAGCCCTGGATATTGGGACAGAGAGCTCCACTTGGGACATGACACATTCGAGGTGCCTGTGGGACGTCCAGGCAGTGGGCAGGCAGACCGATGAGCCTGGAGCTCGGGTCAGAGGCATGGCTGGCTGTGCAGATGTGGGCACGGTCAGCATTTAGGTGGCAGCCAAGGCGGGGAGACAGGACAGAACTGAAACCACCCAGGAATCAAGGGCAGGTTTAGCAGGGCTGTGGCAGGGTCCGTGGAGAGCCCTGGAGGTGGGCGTGTATAGGGGACCCCAGAATGGAGTTTGAAAAGGAACATCTTACTGGGGCGCCTGGGTGGCTCAGTTGGTTAAGCGTCCGACTTCGGCTCAGGTCATGATCTTGCGCTTTGTGAGTTTGAGCCCCGCATCGGGCTCTGTGCCGACGGCTCAGAGCCTGGATCCTGCTTCGGATTCTGTGTCTCCTTCTCTCTCTGTCCCTCCCCTGCTCATGCTCTGTTTCTCTGTCTCTTAAAAATAAACATTAAAAAAAAATTTTTTTTTTAAGAAAAGGAACATCTTAGGGATGGGAGGGAGACCTGCGGAGGGGTCGATCTTGGCAACTAATGGAATAAAAGTCGTCAAGGGTGGTGGATGCAGGGAGAGGCTGAACAAGATAAGGACCAAAGTGTGATCACTGGTTGCAATGGAATATGGAAGTCACGGAAAAAACACAGCCCCACCCCTTTCTGGACACAGCCGTGGACTCCAGAGCTGCGTGCTTCTCAGGCGTGGCCCCGTCACTGAGGAGATTTGCCCAAAGGGATGGTACTGCCTGGCCGTGAAGGTGGCGGGGAGGTGGGGGGAGCCGCGTTGCTGGGGAGACTGGAGGAAAGAGCCAGCGGGAAGGGAAGGGAGGGTCTGGCAGGAAGGGCAGAGGACCACTCGGAGCACCTGGAGGACGGGGGACGACCTGGAGCACCTGGAGGACGGAGGACGACCCGGTGGGATGGGAGACAGTGAGGCGTTAGGGAGCCGCTGCCGCCGGCCTGGGAGCTCCGGGAGAGGTGGGGTGGGCCGGGGTCCCTGCAGGCGCAGGGGTCTCTCCATCAGCCCTCAGCAGGGGAGTAGGGGTGAATGGGACGGGATGGACCGCACAGGCCTTGATACGCCGGCTTTGCTGTTCTGGTGACTCAGCACACCCGATGCCTGGGGACCTGGGATGGCTGGACCGCTACCCACCCCGCCCCCCACTCCCTGCCGGCTTCCTTTTGAGGTTCCCGGTGGAGGGCTGTTTGGGGCTCACCTGCTGGGAGGCAAAACCCCTGGCCCAACCGCAGGACCCAGGGGCTGAGGCCAGAAGCACAGGGCCCTGAAAGAAAAACAAAGAGTGCCCAGTAGCTATTGTGTTGACATTTCAAATGGAAACGACAGCTCTCAGCCCCATAAAGGGAGGGCTTCTTTTTATATTTTAATTTTTTATTTAATTTTTTATTGTTTTAATTTTTTT
>NW_024412438.1:3078404-3092697 GCF_014898765.1 Herpailurus yagouaroundi | reverse complement strand
AGAGAGAGAGGGAGACACAGAATCGGAAACAGGCTCCAGGCTCCGAGCCATCAGCCCAGAGCGCGACGCGGGGCTCGAACTCACGGACCGCGAGATCGTGACCTGGCTGAAGTCGGACGCTTAACCGACTGCGCCACCCAGGCATCCCTTGGAAGATTTTATTTTATTTGAGTTTTTTTTTTTAATTTTTAATGTTTCATTCATTTTTGAGACGGAGAAGGAGAGAGCATGAGTGGGGGAGGGGCAGAACACAGCCGAGCTGTCCCCACAGAGCCTGACTCGGGGCTCAAACTCAGGAACGGCGAGATCATGACCTAGGCCGAAGTAGGACACTTAACCGACTGAGCCACACCAAGCGCCCCCCAAAAAGATTTTATTCTTAAGTCATCTCCACACCCAGTGTGGGGCTCACACAACCCGGAGATCAAGAGTCCAACGCTCCACCGACAGAGCCAGCCGGGTGCCCCTAAAGCGTCTTTTAGATATTGTATTGGTACAGATTAAAAACAGCGAGACAGCGGTCAAATGTTCGATTGCCCTCACCGTTGACTGAAGACCGACCGAAGACGACGGCAGAGATGGAACAGACTTCTCTCACTGAGCCGGGTGGGCCCCGTCGGGGAGAGCCCGTCCTTTGCAGTTGAGTTGACACTCTCGGCTGGCCTGGTGGGGGGCGGGGGGGGGGCACGGGCCGTGGAGCCCGCTGCCAAGTGCACCCCGGCTCGGCCCTGAGCTGGCTGGCCCGTCCACACCTGATGTTCTCATCCGGGAAGCGTGATGACGATCCCCCCGCCCCCCGCCAGCTGCCTGCCGTAGGCCTCGCGTGAGACACAGCACGGTTCCTAGCGAGTGGTGCGGAGACGTGGCTTTCAAAACTGTTACAACCCTTCCTGAGGACGGTTGGGCAGTGCGCATCTAAAGCCATTCAAATGTCATGGTTTTTGAGTCAGTAATTTCATTCCTGAGGAGGTATCTCGAGGAATTAATTCAAAAAAGAAAAAAAAACAAAACAAGGCAACTTGGGACAAAGGTTTTGAAACCATTGTATTTACAAAGCAAAGAAAGAGGAACAACCTAGAAGGCCACGGAAAGGCTGATGCTTAAATACACGCCGTGGCCGCGTGACCCAACGGTCGGCCGTGGCGAGCGGGCCAACGTGGGCTCCGAGCGCGCGCGGTGAGCTGTTTATGAAGTAACACGCAGAAAAGCGATCACGGACTTGGGATGTGTTTTGGTGACTTTACAAGCCGTTGGCACATGTTGCCTGACTGTGTGCGGGGATTAGAAACGCCTCCCGGGGGCGCCCAGGTGGCTCAGCGGGTTAAGCCGCCAGCTCTTGATCTCAGCTCAGGTCGGGAGCTCACCGTTTGTGGGTTCGAGCCCCCGCATTGGGCTCTGCGCTGGCATTGTGGCGCCCGCTTGGGATTCTCTCTCTGCCCCTCCCCTGCTCGTTCCCTTCCTGGAAATAAGTAAATAACTAAAAAAAAAAAGTCATTAAAAAAAAGAGAAATGCTTTAAGATTTACTTTTAGGTATTAAAAAAAATTTTTTTTTAACGTTTATTTATTTTTGAGAGAGAGAGAGACAGAGCATGAACGGGGGAGGGTCAGAGAGAAGGAGACACAGAATCCGAAACAGGCTCCAGGCTCCGAGCTGTCGGCACAGAGCCCGACGCGGGGCTCGAACTCAGGACCGCGAGATCACGACCTGAGCCGATCACGACCTGAGCCAAAGTCGGACGCTTAACCGACTGAGCCACCCAGGCATCCCTTAGAAGATTTTATTTTATTTGAGTTTTTTTTTTAATTTTTAATGTTTTATTCATTTTTGAGACAGAGAGAGACAGAGCATGAACAGGGGAGGGGCAGAGAGAGAGGGAGACACAGAATCCGAAACAGGCTCCAGGCTCCGAGCTGTCCGCACAGAGCCCGACGTGGGGCTCGAACTCACGGACCGCGAGATCACGACCTGAGCCGGAGTCGGACGCTTAACCGACCGAGTGCCCCGGGCGCCCCGCAAAGTTGATCTTTAAATTGGTGTCGAACATTAGGAAGAAGCTTGCCCCTCAGGCACGCCACGCTCGGAGCTCCCGCAGTGACTGCCAAGGCCCCGTCCCCTCCCCGGTTCACCCGAAGACCCTCCTCCTTTCTCGGCTCCCCCCTGGCGTCCGGGGCTCCGACGTTCACAGAGGAAAGTATCTCCAGGGTGGTTACCCGAGCCACAGGCAGCACGGTGCCCGGCGCGCAGCAGGTGTTTAAGCAGCGTTTGTTGAGTTACGTACGTACGTGTGCGTACGTGTGAGCGCGCACACGTGTGTGTGTGCACGTAACACCCGCGGCCCTTGAACGTTTACCCCCGCTCTTGGGCAGGGTCCTCATTAGGGACGAAGAGGGGGAGGGGAGGGAAGGAGCTCACCGCCACTGACAACTCAGGGCAGCAAATGACTCGCTTTTGTTGTCGAATTCCACCGCGGCCATAGTAAAAATCACGCAGGAACGACGTAAAATTTCCTTCTCCGTAGGTAATACACTCTCGTTTCTAAGGGATTCGGGGGCGTCTTAAGCTCTCAGTCCACGTGATTGTGGTGAGGTGGGATGAACAGTCCCTGATACCTGGGGGACTTTGGTTTTACACGTGGCCCCTCCACACGCGTGACTTGGGGCAGGTGTCTTCCTCTCTCGCAAAGGTCCCTTCCGGCTCCCAACAGTCCAGCCTTCGTGAAGCTCGGGTTTGTGATTCCTCAGCCTGCCCGAACCCACGAGTGTCCCTGTTTTTGGTGCGACGGAGCGTCCAGGAGGAAGGATGGTTGATGCACTGACTTTGCGTGTCTCGTCCTGGTTCCCGCTGCTGCTGGAGGAGGGCCGAGTATCCACTCTGTGCCCTTCCGGCCACAGGCGGCCAGGGAGCGTGAGGTCCAGGGTTGATGGCTGTACTCGATTGTCCCAAAGGAGCTGCTCACCTGCTGTCTGCTGTCACATGAGGCCTGCGGAGCCTTTGGGGGCTCCTCCGTGATCAGCCAAGGGGGTTTGAAGTGGGAGGGTTTCACAGTGTGAAATTGCGAATCCCTAATCTGAAAAGACCCCAAGGCGCCCCGTCACCTCACACCTAGTCCTCCCCCCACGCCGGGCGTCGGTGGAGGCCCTGGCCACCAGAGGGCGCTCTCGCACCACGGAACCCTCGTACTTCCTGTGCTGGCACAGCGCAGGGCCCAGCTTTGCCAGAACATCTGGACTCCCTGAAGCCACCCTCAACCAGGGACGGTTTCCTCCCCCGGGGGACAGTTCACTGCGTCTGCTGGGGGCGGGTGCCGCTGGAGGCCGGGGATGTCCTAAGCATCCTGGAACGCCCAGGACAGCTTCCAGAAGGGAAGACGAGGCAGCCCCAAATGTCCACACTGCCAAGGTTGAGAAAATGGTTTATGCAGAGCAGAGCAGGGCACGCGCCCTGGGAGTTTATGTCCTCTGGACCCGCTGTGGCCGTGTCCCGGGTTCACCCACCGTGTGCCCTGCAGAGGGTACATGGGGTCCTCAGTACGGGACCCTGTCGAGGCGGGGCGTGGTGGTGGGGGGGGGTTGGCCTCTCTGAACAGGGCCCAGGCCCCCTGACAGCGCGAGCCGGTTCCTTGTGTCAGAGGAGACCTGGTTTGTCTCCCAAATCGGGCAGGGTGAGGGGCAGGCCCGGGGCTGGTGGTTCCTCCTTCCCGCTGGGCTGGGGATCGGCCTGCGCCTTGGGAGCAAGTGAGAAGCGGGTTTTCACGGACCCCCGATAGCTCCTGGGAGGGAGACCCCGGGGCCTGTATCCAGGGTTCCCCGGGGTGAGGGCCCGGCCCCGCCCTGCTCTGGGCCTCTCCTCCCCCATTCTGTTGGAGGCCACCAGGCATCTGCCGCAAGGAAGGACAGCAGGTGGCAGAAAGCAAAATGCGCCCACCCCCAAGCCCAGTGCAGACACACACACACACACACACACACACACACACACACACACACACACGGGGACCTCTGTGCCTCCTCATATCCTAGACAGGAGGTGGAGACGAGTCTTAAACCTGTAGTCGGTGGCCCAGAGACAGGAGAGCGATGCGGTTCACTGGTCTTGGCTCCTGGAACATTCTGCCCTGTTGGCTTTTCCTTCATTGAGCAAAAGCCCGTCCCTCACACGGCCCCCTCCCCTGGCTGCCCCATGCTTCCTCAGCTCCTCTGGTCATTCTGAGGGCTGGGGACAGACGAAGGGCCCCCTTCACCCGCTGCCCCCTTGGTTCTGCTCACGGGTCCACGGCAGGCCCCGCTCTGCTCGGGTTCTGTCCTTGAGGCTGGTCCCCACGCAGCACAGGTGGCTCCAGACCACGTCGTCTGCCAGCTTCTCTCTCTGGGGGATGATGGCAGCACCCTGTCCCCTGCCCCCCCTCCCGCGAGTGCCTGGGGTGACGTGTAGCCCCACAGCAGCTCAGGGCAGCAGGGACGCGGTGGGACGGTCAGCCGAGTGTGGTTGGCCAAGGTTGTTTTATTTGCGGGGAGAATTACAGAGCTGAGGAGGCCGGGTCCTCCCTGCCCCACTGCCTGGCGTCTTGGGGAAACGGTGGCTTGTAGGAAGTGCCCGCGCAAGACAGGAGCTCCCAGGGTCACAGAGACCAGAGGGCTGAGGACGAAGCGCACGGAGGGGCAGGAGAGAGACTGGGGCCTCAGCCCGGATGAGGGGGCAGGGGCTCCCCAGATGCTCGCTTTCTCCGTCATGTGGGCAGGTGGGGCTGGGGGCGCTCAAGCGACAGAATCCGAATGCTCATCTCCTTTGAGGACAGCTGAGGTTAAGGATGCCTCCTTAATCTGATTCATAATTTGGTGGGAGGGGAGGGGAGGGGAGGGTCACCCTGCCTCAGTCCCCATCCCCCGGCATGTCCCCCACCCCCTTTTGTCCAACTCCTCCCCTTCAAAGCCTCCTGCAATTGAAACCTGTTTCCAGGCCGGGGAAGGTGCAAAGCCAGAAAGGAAATACACAGGAGGAGGCATGGACTTTGGGGGACCCCCCACTTCCCCTCTTCTCCCCAGTTAAGGAGGATCCAAGGGCCACGCTGCCTTGAAGTTCTCCAGATGGGGGGACACGGGGCTTTCGTCCCCGGCTTTGGGTCTGTGTATCTCTGAGGAGAAGCCCTCCCTGGGGTCCAGGCATCCCTTTGCCCCCATCATGGGATAGGGCTTTACCTCCAGCCCCGGGGGCCTCAGGGGCAAAAGCCGGATCCTCTCGCCGGCCCCCTGTCCCAGCCCAGCCAACAAGGGGAGCCCCGGAAAGTGGTGGGTCGCTGGGGGGCAGCCGGGCCCTGGCAGCAGGGTGTCTGGCTTGGAGGTCCCCGGGATCAGCCGCTCTGGGGGGACAGGGGGCAGGAAGGGCCCTGAGAGGCGGGTCCAATCGGAAGGGAGGGAAGGCAGGAGAGGAGGGGCCAAGGAGGCCCGACCCAGCAGCTCCTCTCGGGGGCTCCCCAGAAGGCAGCAAGGGCCAAGCTGGCAGGGGGCTGGGAGAGAGCCAAGGCCTGGGGAGAGAGAGAGAGACAGAGAGACAGAGAGAGAGAGGGAGGGAGGGTCAGGAGGGATCTCCCTTCTCCACCTACTTCCTATTTCCTTTTCCTCTTGCTGGAAACTTCCTTTCCCTGCTGTGCCCCATCCTGTTTCCTTTGCTTCGGGTCTATTCCCTGGGGGCGAGACAGGTCAGCCTGGGGGTCCCCCTTGTGGCTCCCACCCCTCTCCTCCTGGGCCCTTGGCCCGATGAGCGTGGTTACCCCCAGAATGTCTGCGCCCCCGGCTCTGTGCGCGCCGGAACCGTGCCTGTATCCCTGTCCCCTGGACCCGCCTGGTGCCTCCTAAGAGCTCAGGATGAGCGTGTGGGATGACTGGGTGAGGACACTGCTGGAACTCAGTGAGTCCTGTCTGCACTCTCTGTAGCGCAGGGCTCTGGCTCTAGCCTGTGGCCCCAAGCTTGTCCCTGAAATCCAGGCCCCGGTCTCCTCATCTGTACCGGCCCCTCTGCTGGCGAAGGTCAAGTGGGAGGCCAACGCGTGGGGGGCCCGGCCTCGCCTTCTCGGCCGGCTGGGCCCTGGCCTGCTCCCCCAGGATCCTTCCCTCCGCCCCTCCTTCCAGATCCTCCGGCCCTGCGGGCATCCTGCAACCTGGCGCCCAAAACCCCGGGGCGGGGGCCGGGGCTCGGGGCGACTAGCACAACCTCCTGGCACTGTCCTTATTTCCAAAAGCCCAACTCCGACCCCTCGAGTCCTCTCTTAGCAAGGCCACATCATCGAACTAGAAGAGTAATGTCATCACATCGGTGGGGCTGTAGTGAATGAAAACCGGAAAGGCGAATTCGTTATTATTTAACACGCCCGACGTATTCGGAAGGAACGATGGTTCTGAAGTCGCACCCACGAAGGGAAACCAGTGGACAGGGTCCTGCATGAGGCAAAGGTGACCCCGAGCCGCCCCCGGGGTCACTGCCCTTCTCCCTGGGTCTGGGGCTGCGTCCGCCCTCGGACATCAGATGGGGGCTGAGGAGCAGGTGAAGGAGACGGTCTGAGTGTCCGCCCCCCCCCCCCTCCAGCACCGGGCCTGCAGCCTCTGCGTCCGGTTCGCAGGCCTGGCTACTTTTCCACCCAGAAGCATCCTCTCTTGGCACCAGTGCCCGGAGCGGAGGTGGGGTGAGGGGCCTGCACAGCCTTCAGATGACTTCAGCCAGGCAGCTTGTGTGTGTGTGTGTGTGTGTCCCCACAGAGGGCAGGGAGGTGCAGACGGCCCACTCCAAGCTGGGGCTCGCCGGGGACACTGTTTCCCCCTCGCGGTTCCCCAAAGAGAAAGCTCTGTGCGGGGCACTTCTGGAGCCAGGAGGGGGGTGGGGGTAGGAGCACAGGGGTGCCGTGCAGGCGCTGTCTCTCTCCAGGGGCCAGACCGGTGGCCGAGCGGGTCCCAGCAGGCCCTGGGCCACCCTCGCCCACAGCCTCGGCTGCACCCTGGGGCCCAGAGGTGCCTGGCTCTGGGGACAAGGCTAAGGCCCGGGGTCTCTCTCCCGTGAAGTCGCCCGGAGAGGAGGGGCAGGTCTGAGCCGTCTGTGTGAAGCCTCTGGCTGCTCAGGCGTGTCCGTGATCTTCCTCACGGACAGTCTGGTTTTGTCACTTCGCTGTTTACAGCCCTGGGAGAGCTGACCTCTGCCTACATTTCCACCCACCCCCCTGGGATCGCCAGTGCTGCCACGCTGGCCTTTCCTAGTCCCTCTTTCCTGCCCCAGGGCCTTTGCACACACTGTCTCTCTCTGCTTGCCGTGCTGTGCTCTTCTCCCTCCCCCTTGTGCACAGCCTCCTTCTCCACCTGCCTCCCGTGCTTCGTTCTGGTCCCGTCATCCTCTGCCTAGATGGTCCTCCCAAGCCTGCCGGTACCCGCCTCACGCCCCCTCCAACCCAGCTCCACCCCTCACTCTCTGACCACGGCCACTCACTGGGTCCCTCAGCGCCTCTACTCTTGCTCACAACTCCCTGCCTTGCACACGCCATTCCCTCTGCCTGGGCATTTTCTGCACCTGCCTCACCGGGGGCAGGGGCCTCCTCCTCCGGGATGCCCGCTCATCTCTGCATTCCCGTAGCGCCTGGCGCTTCCCCGAGTCTCTCCACACCACCCGCTGACTGTCCCTCCTCTACTCCCTCCACTCTCTGAGCATCTTGAGGGCCGTCCAGCCCCTCTGAGCCCCCACACCTAGGGAATAGCTGGGGCTCAGTTTGTTGAATGAATGAATGACTTTATTTTCCCTGTCTCAAGCCTCTGGCCCATGGGCTCAGCCAGGAGGGTCCCACTTGCAATCCCCTGGGCCCTCCCCGGGCCCGAGCACTCACGGGGGGCACTGCTGCCGCTCCCCTTCTTATCCTCAGAGGCCTCTGGCGGCCCTCGGGGGGTCCGCTGCCCGGCCAGCTGCTCCACTGTGGCCCAACGGGCGAGCAGCGCGCTGTGCAGGAGCTGGGGAGGGAGAAGCAGGAGTGAGGGTGGCGTGGGCTGGCCGGCGACCTGTGTTCCCCGGTTCATGCCCAGACTCCTCCCTGAGACCCCGCCCCCTTCCCTGGGGTCCTCCCGCTGGAGGGGTCCCGCAGGAACCACCCTCGCCCCCAGGCGCAGGCTGCACCCCCTGAAGGTGTTTCAGGGTGATGGCCCTGCCCCCACCCCCGGGGGCGCTGGGGGACCAGAAAGCAGTGGGAGAAGACCACTGGCCACTGCCGGGGCCCCCGAGGCAGAGAGGAGGGCTGGGGTCCTCCTGGGCGGAGGGGAGGGGGGGCCGCCTCCGTGCCTACCTCGCCGGGCGTGCCCATGGGCACCAGGGCTGGCCGAAACAGGGCAGGGGCCCCCAGCAGCAGGGGGCAAGGTGGTGCCCGCACCTCCCACAGAGGGTAGTTGACGACAATCAGCTTGCTGAAGTTGAACTTGTACGTGAACCTTTTGCCTTTGGTCTTGTGCAGGATCCTCTTGTTGTAGTAATACCTGCGGATTCCGAGGTTGAGAACGCAGAGTTGGGCCGGCCACGCCCCTCCCCCGGCCGGTGAGCCTGGGGAGCCCCGGGGCACCCCACCAGCCTGGGGGGGGGCGGGGCTGCCAGCACCCACAGCCCCGTCTTTGAGCCCTGACCTCTCTGGCCGCCTGGCCGCCCCTTCCCACCTGAGGGCCCGGCTCAGCTTGTCGTAATTCATCTGTGGTTTGCACTTCCTGCGGCCCCAGAGGCGGGCCACCTCGTCCGGGTCCTTGATGACAAACTCGCCGTACTCCCCCTGCTGCCAGGCGATGACGTGGCGGAACTCTTCCTTCTGCAGCAGCTCCAGGATGAAGTGCCACAGCTGGATCTGCCGGGAGCCTGGGGACGACTCGGCTTTGTAGGCCCAGTCCGGGAAGGCCAAGCCTGGGGGGAGGGGCGTGAGTGCCACAGCGCTGCGGGGGGAGGGGGGCAACCCCGCCCCCCGGGGCCGCCCCTCTGCGGCCGGGCCTCGACGGGGCGGGCGGCCTGGCAGAGGCTCACCTGAGATCCAGGAGCTGCCCGCGACAGGGACGCCCTGGGCCCCGCAGCCGCAGTGCATGGTCGCCTCTGGGGCCGCGAGGGCCGCGTCTGGGCCTGGGGGAGCCGGTCACTGCTTAGGAGGGAGGTGAAGAATGAGGGAAAGAAAAGAGGACAGAGAGGAAGATGACAAGGACGAGGGGCCCTGAGGCAGGGGACCAGGTGGCAGGCGGGAAGCTCCCCCACACGGAAGGCAGGGCCCGGCCTCCTCTGGGGACGTCCTCCCTGGCCAGGGGCAGACCTGGGGCTGGGACCACTTATATGGATGCAGAGGAAGGCAGAGGGTCCTATATCCTGCCCCCGCTGGGGGAGTTAGACAGGACGCGCTCTCCTCTCAGGGCTTTAATAGGATTGGAGCTTTCCCCAAGAGAAGACCAGAGAAAATGTGATTAATCGTGGGCTCTTCGTAAACCTCGAGCGGGGGCAGGCTGAAGATACGCACACCCATACCTTTACGGAGCCGGACCCGCTGCAGGCGTCGGGCGAGCAGGGGGGTGTGTGCTTCCTGCTCTGTCTTCCTGCTCTGTCCCCAGCGAGCCCCTGGCCCAGCAGACGCCTGGCGCGTCGCAGGTGCCTGGCGGTGAAGTGCTTGGCGGTGGAGTCCGCGCGTGGGAATGAGGCTGTCGACGGGGTCTGTGTGCTTGTGTCTGTCTTCGCCTCCGAGTGGTGGCTCCCCGCCGTCAGGGGCCCCAGGCCAGCCCAGCACGGGCCCTGGGCTCCAGCTACTCTGTAAATATCCGTGGAGTTACTGAACCCCGGCCCCCGCCACGGAAGGAGGGGTCTTGCTGGTTCCCAGCGTGGCCCAGATGGGGAGAGGACTCGGGGGTGAGCTCCCTGATGCAGGCCACGGGAGGAGAGCACCCGTCCCTGTCCCAGACCTTCCAGATGGAGCTGAGGCCGGGCCGAGGGCTGGCTTCCCGTCCCCGAGGGAAGATGACCCCAGAGGGAGCGCCCACAGGGCCTGGGGGAGATGCAGGGTGTGGGCCCCGCTCCAGGGTAGGCGTCACCTGTGAGGTCAGGACCCTGTGGCGAGGCTTACAGGACCTGGCTCCGGGCTCCGTCTCGGGGGGAGGGGGGAAGTCGGGATGGGGTGAGCCCTGCTCTCAGCCAGAACTTACTAGGCCGGCAGGTCTGGAGGGCATGTGAGGGCTTGCCTGGAGTGGCCTCCTCACTTTCCAGACGAGGCTCACAAAGGGAAAGCCACCCGACACACAGGCTCAGCGGCCACACCTCCACCCCTCGCACACGGCCCCCGCTCCTACGCTGTGTCGTCTTGAGACTTAGAACCCCCTGTCTATAGAAGTGCTTCTCAAACACCAAGGTGGAAGAATCCCGAGAATCTCTTCAGGACGCAGATTCTGATTCGGAGGCACTTGGTGGTACCCAAGACTCTGCATTTCTAACAAGCTCTTCGGTGACACCGATGTTGCCGGCCTGCGGACCCTGCTTTGAGTAGCGAGAGCCCGCGGGGTACCCCGGGAGTTGCTGGGGGTCAGGACGTCAGACACCTCAGCTGCTGAGACCCTCCCTGCCCTCTCCACCCCTACCCCCGCCCCAGAGGTCATCTGGTCTCCTGCTTTTCCTTTCCCAGGGGACAAGGCTCCAGGGGGTCAACCGACAAACCAATGGCCCCTTGGGGGCAGGTGCTCCTGGGGGTGCCCGGTCTGGCTGGAGCAGAGGGCACCTCCGGAAATGCCGGTGGATGGTGGTGAGGGGTGCACGCCACTTGGGGTCTTCCCGCCCAGCCTTCCGCCTCTAAACTGACAGCTGACATTCTGGAACTTTGCCCTTTCCCGACCTCCCCCGAAACAGAAGGCCCCCACCCGTCTCCCACCCTCCTCCCCCGCCTTGTCCGTTGACAAGTTCCTCCTGTCTAAACTCAAGCGGGTTGGGATCCCTTCCACCTCACCTTAGGAAAATGGGTTGGGAAATGGGGGGGTGGGTGCTGGGGTGAGAGGTCCCAAGGGAAGACTGTTCCGTGGAGGGAGCGGTAGCCTCCTCCAGCTGCCTCCCCCCCCCTCCCCAGTGCTGCCGGACCCCCACAGTGTCTGGTCTGGAGGATTGGAGACCTTAGGATAGCTTTAGGATCTGGCGCGAGGAGAATGATGAACCCACCACGGAGGGGGTCCTCAGTGTGCCCCGCCCCCAGCCAGGGAGCCCACACGCCCCGAAAGCTCGCGGGAGTATCTCACAAGGAGCTCAGAGGGGTCGAGGAACTTCTCCAAGGTCACACAGCTCTTAAGCGGAAGCGACAGCAACACCTTGATTCAAGATGTGTGCTATTCCGCCACCCAGGGAGGCGACCGACCGACCGACACCCCGCCTCTGGCCCCCAAAGGGAGAAAACCCCAAATACAAAAACCACAAGTGGCATCAGTGGGTGAGGTCAAGCCCCACCCGTCCCCGCCGTTCCCCATTTCCTGGTCTCCCCCATGCGTGTGGGGGTCCCGCCAAGACCCCCCGGGTCTCCGAGGAACTTGCGGCGGGGATGTGGAAGTCCTCGCTGCTGGCAAATCCTTCCTGACGGCCCCCCTCCAGCCCCCCCTTTTGCCCTGGGCCCCGAGGAGCTGACCCGCCCTCAGACGGTCGCGGCCTTCGTGCTTCACCTCGGTTCCTTGTGCTCCAATTTTACCCTGCGGCTCTGGTGGTGGTGACCCCAAGGCCGGGGGAGGTGACCCGCTCTGTCCCCCGAGCCCCCACCCCGGGCCCCTAGCTCCCTCCCTCCCGTGTGGTGAGCTGAGCTCGCAGGGCTTGGGGGGCCCCCCTGCCCGGCGGCTCTCGCAGCCCCTACAGCCCCGGCGACAGCGGGGTCTCAGAGGGTCAGCGTGGAGAGCTATAAATCAAAGAGGACCATAACCCAATCTGGAATGATCAGAGGGGCTGCTGTTAGGCGCTTTGTGTTGTTTGAAGGCTCGTAGCCGTGAGCGATTATTATTGTCACCGCCCCCGTCATTCTGGTTACTGATAACATGGTCGGTCTGCTTGGCTAATACGAGCGCTCGTTACCACACAGGTAGGTTTTAGGTCATTATTTAACAACGCGATATAGAGGAGCCTGGTAACAACGGAGAGCGGGCCTTAAGCCCCACCTCTCCCCTGTAACCCCAAGCAGGAGAGCCGCCCCCCTTTGCCCCTCCCCTAGGGGGGGTCCCCAGGCGGCCCTGCTTCTCCGACACTTTACTTCTCTGGGCTTGGAGCCAGAGGAAAAGTCCAGAGCAGATCTTATCTTTCTGAGAGTTTAGTTACTAGAAACGGGCCCTTGTCGTGTCACAGCACCGGGCCAGCCCTCTCTTTCCACAGGTCGTGCCCCGAATCCGCACACAAGGCCCTCGACGTGGACCTTATTTCCCCCATTTTGCAAGCCGAGGAAATCGACGCTCCACAGAGTGGGAGCCTTGCATCAGATCCCCGTGCAGGTGGTTGAGCCGGACTCGGGAACAGGTCTATCTGACTCCGGGCTCCGAGCCGTAATCAGTCAATCAGGGCAGAGAGGCCGAGACTGAAACTTCGGAGCTGAGAGGGTGGTGGCGGCCGGGGCCCTGGAGGAGCCTCTCGGGTCTAACCTAAGCTGTGCTGGGCTCCTTGTCCGGAAGCCTGAGGACCGACAGTCAGACGGGAAGGGGATGAGAAAGACACGAACACACTCCGAATAAAAAAAAAAGCTGAGCGGTAAAGGCCCGTACTGCCTACCCATCTGAAAAGCAAAACTTGCATCGAGAGTCACTTTGCTGCTGGGCCTTCCAGGAGGCTGGCCTGGGCTGACGGCACGGTCGGGTTGACTGACCTCCACGGAGCCTTCCTGGTGGGTGAGTCCCCGACTGATTCAGGGGGACAGAGTCCGAGAGAAAGAGTGCCAAGGGAATGACAGAGAGGCAGCTCTGCGGTGTGTGTGTGTGTGTGTGGACACAGGTGAGGGCTGAAGGGTCACAGTGGGGAGACCAGCCCAGAGGGGGACAGTGGGAACACAGAGGTGACGGCCTCCAGGGGACACTGAGCAAACTGCACGCCGCCCCCCCCCCCACTTCTGCAGAATCCCCAATCTGATTAGAAGCCTCTGGTCTGTCCCCTTGATCTCTCCCCCAGTGGAGAGTGGTTAGTCCTGAGACCTCCCTTAATGCTATTAGCTAAAGCTGCTTAGTTAGGTAGGACTGTGAGGGGCTGGGGCCCGGGAGAAAAGCCAACCACCTTCTTCCCTGGGGGATTTGGGGGAGGGGCAGAGACAGAAGTTCTTTCTTCCCAGAGACCCCAGGGCATCTTGTCCCTCCTGCAGGTCCCCAAACTCAGGGGACCCGCATGGGGCCGAGGGGCCCCTTCTCGATGCTCCATGTTGGGAATGGACCAGCTGAGCCCCGCCTCTCCCCTGTAACCCCAAGCAGGAAAGGCGCCCCTCCTTGCCACTCCCTAGGGGATCCCCAGGCGGGCCCTGCTTCTCTGTCACTTTACTTCTCTCTCCAGGGGCCCTCGGGTCTCAGGTCCCCGCCCCCCAGCCCCTGGCAGACCCTCTGACTCTGATCTCTGTGTCCCTGGGGACCGTGGGCTTTAAAAGGTTTGTGCAACTCTTGGAGTAGAAATCCCAGACGCCCCCAGACCCCACCCCAGATGCGCGGTAGAAGGGCGGTGGGGCAAGTCACAGCCCCCTGGCCCAGGGGTTGGGGGATGGGCAACGGGGGCCAGGAGACAGGCTCCCAGCCCCGCATGCTCCCCTCTCCCGTCTGGCCCCTCCCGGCCTCTGTTTCACTTGGTTTGACCTTTTCATCTTAGCTCATTTCCTGCTTCCCGACTGTTTCTTCTCCCTTCTTTCCAGTCCCCAGGCCACCAGGCTTCTGAGTCTCCCTGCCCCGCCACCTCTGTGGCCCGTCCTTTTCCGTCGTCTCAGTGTCGAGGAGGAGGCCGGTCCCTTTCCGTCTTTACTTACGGGGACCAGGCCGGCTGCCTCACCCCATCTCCTGCTCTGGGCACTGCCTCCAGGCTCAGGCCCTGTGTCTTGCGTTTTCTTGCTTCTCTCTCTGTCCTGTGCCTGTGCTCTTTCTCTCACCCAGGCTTCAGACCTGGAAGCTGAGCCCAGGGCCCCAGGGCCCCAGCTCCCCGGCCTAGGTCCCCGCAGCCCCCTCCCACCCCCCGCTCCCTCCCAAATCCCTCCCCGGGCAACCCCAGCCTCCTTCCTGCCATCTCATTCCTGTCAGCTGTGCCCTGGGGATCCCCCTGCCTGGACATCCCCGATCCTTCCCTTTGCT